>NC_092756.1:29381758-29740125 GCF_047496795.1 Chiloscyllium punctatum
CAACCACCTGATGAAGGAGCAGTGCTCTGAAACCTAGTGCCTCCAAATAAACCTATTGGACTGGAAGCTGGTGTTGTGCGATTTTTAACTTTGCCCACCCCCGATCAACACAAGCTCCTCCACATCATGCTCCCATCAACTGGGTGAGTCTGTTTGAAGGAAAAGGAATGGCTGACAAATGGGAGGCTTTTAAAAGTGTGTTGTCAAGAATCCAGTGCCATGTATCCCTGTTAGAGTTAAGCGAAAAGCTGGCAGGTTTAGGGATTCCTGGCTCATGAGGGATATTGAGGCTCTGTTCAAGAAAAAAAAAGAAAACAGCATACATTGACTTCAATCTTTCTCTATCAACATAACCTCTTCCAATCCTAAAGACACGATCACTCGCTGGAGACACGAAAATCTTTTCAGGACCCTGCAGCACTCCCGATCTGCAGAACCCAATGAAAGCCTGTGACTCTCCCAATCCAGTTCCGAAAAGACTCACTATCTGTGTGACATTCTCCTGTCACCAGCACCCACCATATCAATGTAAGTTCCTCCTGTATCTCCATGCATTTACTCATCTCCATACCCTTCTCCAGCTCTTACACCCCTATCTGTGTAAATGTCACCCTTCCCTACAAACTTTCCCAAATTGACCAAACTGGAGGAGGTTACTCATACTTCCTTATCTGTGAAACATTCTCCAACCAAAATTGCTGTCCTTCTGGAAAATCCGTCAGACACCACGCCCTCCATGTCTAAATAATCTGCAGAAGGAAACATTCCTATATCTAAGAACTTCTTCAGTCACGACTACCCTCCCTATCTCTGTTTGGTCTTCCAGGCTATACAACCCACTTTATCTCTGTCATCTGTTCCATTCACCGCACTCTGGGGCAAAAAGCTTCTTGCTATCCACCATGTCTGTGCATCCCATGACTTTGTAGACCTCAATCAGCTTCCCAGTCAACCTTTGTCTTTCTAATTAAAATAATCCGAATCTAATCACACTTCCTAAATAATTAGCCTCTTCCATACCAGACAACATCCTGGTGAACCTCCTCTTCACCCTCTCCAAAGCATCCACATACTTTTAGTAATATGGTGATCAGAACTGCATGTTATGTTCCAAATGTGGTCGAAACAATGTCTGATAAAACTGTAACATGATCTGCCAACTCCTTGACTCAATATCCCATCCAATGAAGGAAATCATGCCGTATGCCGCCTTAACGACTTTAATGATCTGTGTTGTCACCTTCAAGGAACAATGGACCTGAATACCCAGATCTCACTGTACGTCAGATTTCCCCAGGACTTTTTCATTTAGTTTGGTCTTGAATTGGATCTTCTGAAAATGCATCACCTTGCATTTGCCTGGATTGGACTCCCAATCTGCCATTTCTCTGCCCATCTCCCCCCTGCTGTATACTCTGACAGTCCCCTTCAGTATCTGCTACTCCACCAATCTTCGTGTCATCTGCAAACTTGCTAATCAGACAAACTATACATTGCTCCAAATTATTTATGTATATCACAAACAACAGTGGACCCAGCAATGATCCTTGTGGAACAGCACTGAGCACAAGTCTCCATTTTGAGAAATTCATTTTACTATAATGCATGCGCATGTCCAAAAGTTAAGTAAATGTCCCTAATGTAACTATCTCTACCACCAATGCTGGCAGTGCATTCCACACACCCACCACTATCTGCATAATGTACCTACCTCTGACATCTCCCCTAAACCTACCTCCAATTACCTTAAACTTATGCCCCATCGTAATAGCCATTTTCACAAGGGAAGATTCTCAGGCCACCCACTTTCTGTATGCCTCGCATCATCTCGTACACCTCAATCAAGTCAGCTCTCTTCCTATTCATTGCAATGGGAGAAGCCCTGGCTTCCCCAACATTTCTTCATTAAACCTACCCTCCAATCCAGAAAACATCCTGATCAATCTCTTCTGCGCCCTCTCCAAAGTTTCCACAACTTTCCTATAATGAGGCGACCAGAACATAACACAATATTCCAAGAGTGGACTAACCAGGGTATATTGAGCTGCAGCCTCACCTCACAGGTCTTTAACTCAATCCCCTTGCTAAAGAATGCTAAGACATCACACGCCTTCTTCACACCCTTTCAACACGGCTGACATATGTGAAGGATCGATGAACGTGGACCCCAAGATTCTTCTCGTACTCCACACTACCTAGAACCCTGCCTTCAACCCAATAGAGGTTCTCAGCAGAAACCTTCAATCTTAAACTCTCCCTGTTTTGGTACCTTCCTCCAGTCCCCACAAAGCCCATAAACTGTGAAACGTCTTCCAGTCCCTACAATCCTCCTAAGCTCCGTTACCTCCTTTATTAGCGTGAACCATCAAAATTATCAAAGTCAATTTTAGCCACTTCAATATTACTAATAGCTACAAAATTGTCCAATCCTGATATTCCTCCCTAAACCTGTAACCCCCACCACCCTACAGTACCCTTCTAGGGAATATTGTTAAAGAAGGAAGAGTTTTAGAATCCCAGTCATGATAGGAGGTGGGAAGGGCTGCAGAATCTGTAGGGTGGTCCAACGGGGGCATAGCTTTAAATTAAGGGGGGGTAGATATAGGACAGATGTTAGGGGTAGGTTCTTCACTCAGCGAGTCGTAAGTTCATGGAATGCCCTGCCAGTAGCAGTAGTGGACTCTCCCTCTTTATGGGTATTTACGCCGGCATTGGATAGGTATATGCAGGATAGTGGCTTAGTGTAGGTTAGGTGTGCTTTGATCGGCGCAACATCGAGGGCCGAAGGGCCTGTACTGCGCTGTAATGTTCTATGTTCTATGTTCTATATAGGAGGGGATAGGAATCTGCAGGACATTAGAGGGAGCGAGATTCATAGAACCTGCAGGATGAGACCGGGAATGGGTTGTGCAACCTGATGGATATTTTAGTCTGAATGACTGATTTATTTTTGATTAGACTTTTAGGTCGATCTTGATGACCTAATTTTGGAGATGTTTCCCAGGAAGTCTGTGCACAGCTTCAGATTGCCAGGCTGGGAGATATGAGTTCAGATGTGTATCTATTTCCCCATTCTGTCTGTGCGCCTGATACTGACCTGGAGCTGCTCTGATAGAAAGCACTCTCCGTGCATCTGGTGGCCTCCAGATCTACATGGCTGACCAGAGCTCATCTCATCAAAGCCTTCATTTAGAATGTGCTTTATTTTTTCATTATATTCAAATGGCAGTTTCGTGAGTTGCAGTAATTGGGGATTGGGAAAATGAAGCCTTTATCATTGGAAGATGAGAAGCCTTCAAAAATGAGATTCCAGCTTTCCAGAGACAGTAGACAGTATTCCGATTAGGGTGGAAGGAAATGCTGGTGGGTGTAGGGTATGCTAAATGACGAGAGAACTAAGCTTTTGGTTAAGAAAAAGAAGGAACAATTTGTCACGGAAAGACTCGAAATCAAGTAAATCCTCAGACTGTAAAGGCAGTAGCAGTGTACTTAAGAGGGTAATCAGGAGGGTAAAAAGGGGACACGAGATAGCTCTGACAAATAGGGTAAAGGAGTATCCAAAGGGTTTTTATAAATACATAAAGGACAAGAAGATAAGGAGGGAGAAAACAGGGTCCCTCAAAGATCAGCAAGCAGCGTTTGTGAGCAGCCGCAGGAGATGGGTTCGATACTAAACAAATGTTTTGCATCAGTGTTTGATGTGGCGAAGGAAATGGAAGAGAAAGAATGTGGGCAAATAGATGGTGACAACTTGAAAACGTCCATAGTAAAGAGGAGGAGGTGCTGGATGTCTTGAAACACATAAAAGTGGATAAATCCCCAGGAACTGATCAGGTGTACCTTGGAACTTTATGGGAAGTTGGGAAATGATCGATGTGTGCTTTGCTGAAAAATGTGTATAATCGATCATCACAGGTGAGGTAATTTCAAATACTAAGGTTGGCTAACATGGCGCCACTATTTAAGAAATGTGGTCAGTGAAAGCTAGGAAACTATAGACCAATGAACATGACATCAGTAGTTGTTAAAGTTTTGGAGGGAATCCTGCGAGATAGGATTTACATGTATTTGGAAAGGCAAGGAGTGACTAGGGATAGTCAGCATGGCTTTGAGTGTGGGAAAACATATCTCAAGAAATTGATTGCGTTTTTTGAAGAAGTAACAGAAAGGATTGATGAGGGGCGATCATTGGATGTGATCTATAGAGACTTCAGCGAGGCATTTGAAAATGTTCCTCCTGGAAGATCGTTTCGCAAGGTTAGATCTCATGGAAGACAGGGAGAACTAGCCGTTTGGATAGAGAACTGGCTCGAAGGTAGAAGACAAAGGGTGGTGGCGGACGGTTGTTTTTCACACTGGAGGCCGATGGTGTGCCACAAAGATCGGTGCTGGGTCCGCTACTTTTCGGCAATATATGAATGATTTGGACCTGAATGTAGGAGGTACAGTTAAGAAGTTTTCAGATCACACCACAATTTGAGATATAGTGGACAGTGACGAAGGTTTCCTTAGATTTAAATCGGATCTTTATCAGATGGGCAAATGGGTTGAGGAGTGACAGATGGAGTTTAATTTCAGATAAATGTGAGGTGCTGCATTTTGGGAAAGCACATCTGAGCAGGACTTATACATTTAATGTCTAGGTCCTAGGGAGTGTTGCTGAAAAAAGAGACTTTGGAGTTCATAGCTCCTTCAAAGTAGAGTCGCAGGGAAGTGGATAGTGAAGAAGGTGTTTGGTATGCTTTCCTTTATTGGTCAGATCATTGACTACAGGAGTTTGGAGGTCATGTTGCAGCTGTACAGGACACTGGTTCGGACACTTTTGGAATATTGCGTGCAAGCCTGGTCTTCTTACTATTGGATAGGTGGTGTGAAACTTGAAAGTGTTCAGAAAAGATTTACAACGATGTTGCCAGGGTTAGACGATTTGAGCTATCGGGAGAGGCTGAAACGACTGGGACTCTTTTCCGTGGAGCGTCAAAGGCTGAGGGGTGACATGCTTGAGTTTTATAAAATCATGAGGGGCATGGATAGGATAAACAGGCAAGGTCTTTTCCATGGGGTGGTGGAGACCAGAGCTAGAAGGCAAAGGTTTAGAATGAGAGATGAAAGATTTAAAAGGGATCTAAGGGGCAACGTTTTCACGCAGAGTGTGGTGTATGTATTAAATGTACTGACAGAGGAAGTGTTGGAGGCTGGTACAATTGCAGCATTCAAAAGGTATCTGGATTGGTATATGAATAAAAAGAAGGATTAGTAGGATATGGGTCAATTGCTGGCAGATGGGACGAGATTAGGATCGGATATCTGGGTGGCATGGATGAGTTGGACCGAAGGGTCCCTTTATGTGCTGTACGTCTCTAGGTCTCTCTGGCTCTAAATGTTTTCCACTGTTCATTTACAGTCTGACATTTCAGTCTGTTTCCCCTGTTAACCTTGGTCAGTTTTCTCTCTCAATATCATGTAATTGGCTTTGTTACTGATGCTTTAGTATGCTTTATGGTCACTTTAAAATGTCATAATCTCTTTAAATTCCGGTATAATTTCTTCAAGGATCTCGATGCAATATTATTCATTCACTCAGCTTCATCACCCAACGGTCGATCTGAGATAGGTACATCCCTAGCCATTTGCACAATGTGTTATTCAAAGAAACACTGCCTAAAATATTCAAGACTGATCTCGGATAATATCATTCTTGCCAATATGTCTGTCCCAGATTATACAAAGATTGATGTCTCCCAAAATTATCACACCACCTTTGTAACAGAGTGCAATGAATTCCTGTTTAATGCAGGGATGAGCAACGAAATACTGCAAGGCAGTTGAAAAACTGTTCTCTTGATATTGTTTTTGACACGTGGCACCCAGAATGTGCATTTAGGCTGATTCAGCTGCATAATCTGAGGCCAAATGCTTTCTCTGTAAGGCCTTTGTTATCCATTACTGTCAGGGATCCCATCTTGCTTTTCCATTCTCCCTGAGTTCCTGTACGGTTGTTTACTGTTGAACATTTATGTTCCACCTTTTGTTCACCATGTAATCACGTCTGTCTGGTGACTACATCTCATTTTTCTCTGTGTCACAAGTCACCATAATATAGATAGTTTGTCCTTGCGAAAAAAAAACTTAATAATTTACATTTTCCCACAATGTCCTGTTACAATCCTATTCGCTGGTGTACAGTTTTCTTTCAACTCTGTCCCTTACTCTTCCTTTCTGCTTGTCTTCAGCCACATTCCCATGCTGTTCTGATGCTTCACCTTTTCTCTTTGGATTTGGAAAGCTCCATTCACCTGAACCCTGTCCCTGCATCCTCTTTGTCAGTTTAAAGCCCTGTCCATAAACCTACCGACATGATTGACCAGGTCACTGCTTCCAGCAGGGTTGGTTTTAATGCACTCATAACATGTTGCTGTCTCTGGCTGACCAGTATCTCAGGCCCACCCTGACCAACCTTTGAGCGAAGTGGATTGCCAGATCATTTCAGAGGGAATTTGAGAGTCAAACCCATTGCTCTGGGTCTGGATATATATGTACGCCAGACCAGCAACCTATAACAGATTTCCTTACTTAAAGGGTATTAAGTAGTCGGAGGGGTATCCCTGCTACCGGGATTAAATTCTGGATGAACAGTCGAGTGAGAGTAACCCGAGGCCATTGGTTGGCCCACTGATAGCTCCCTCATTCGTGAGTGCTGATCCCAGTGCACCGTCTTCGTGACCGTGGTTTGATCGTGATACCTTCCTGCACTCTGGTGATATCTTTCCATGTGATATCTGTCACCGTGAGGGTTTAATTTTGCAGCTACTCCAGATCCTGAACAATGGATCTCTCCACTCCAGGGAGACGAGGTAGCACAGGCCAGGGATGCAGATTGGGATATTCCAGATCTCTGTGGGGCTCAGTGCCATTCTCCATGTGTAACCCTCACTGCATCAGTCCAATTTCCCATTCTCTCTATTTCTCTGTCTCCTGTAGGTAATCAGGATGCTTCTGACTCAGCAGAATTCCCAATCCCTGTTTCGTTCATCACCACACTGAAGATATTTGGTCGGCCAGAGAGAAGAAGAGAGAGAGATCTGGAACCTGAAGTAAATCCTGCAGATAGGTAAGATCACTCACAGTGAACCGAGCAGAGTGCATGTAAGGTATCGAACTTTGGTCCGGAAGACATGACATCGATACAGTGTTGAAGGGTGAACACAGAGCATGATGGTTTCCAGGCTCAATCTCCACCCTCTTGTTTACTTTCATCTTTACTGTACTGAGCCTTCCCATGTCAATATGGGAAATTGACAGTTATCAATCCAGGTCTGTGCTGTCTTAGTGAGAATCAGTACAACAGAGGGGAAAGCAGGCCTCCCCCCAAGGGGACCTCCACCCTCCCATAATCCCGCCGTATCTTTCAAACCTACTCGAATGCTGACGACTCTCTCTATGTGTAAATTGCTTCAGTGACGATAACATGCCCAATCTCAATAATCTCATTCTGCACTCAGAACAATAACGCCTATTTCTGTATTCTTGCACAATACTTACAGTGCCCCCGTCTCTGTTAAAAGTTCCAGCCTGGACCAAAATACCCAACTGTGTACCTTCCTCAAGCCTCAGGAGAACATGATATCACTGTAACGTTCTGCAGGCCCAACAACGCAACTGCCTCCTGGCCTACAGCACCACACGATCACAGTAACCTTCTCCCATCCCTTCCGCTCTCCTTATGAATATAAACACCTCCAAACACTTTTCAAACCACAATAGCACTCCACATCTCTGTTTGCTCCTCCACTCCCTACATCCCTCCCAGCACCTCAAACACCCTCTCTTTGTGTAATTCTGCAATTTGGGGCAGCATGGTGGCTCAGTGGTGAGCAATGGTGCCTCATAGCGCCAGGGACCCAGGTTCGTTGGGTGACTGTCTTTGTGGTGTTTGCACATTCTCCCTGTGTCTGTGTGGGTTTCCTTTGGGTGTTCTGGTTTCATCCCACAGGCCAAAGATGTACAGGCCAGGTGAATTGGCCATTCTAAGTCGCCCATAATGTTTTTTGCATTGTCAGAGAGAAGTGGGTCTGGGTGGGTTACTCTTTGGAGAGTTGTTGTGTACTTGTTGGGCTGAAGTACGTGTTCCCATGCTGAAGGGAATCTAATCTAAACTCTCCCTCTGCGTTCCATATTACAATCCTTTAATATATCCCTCTATCCATAAACAGCCCCAAACCCTTCAAACCTCTGAGTCTCTGGAACTCCCACAGCTCCCTCCTTAACTGTGTAACCTTTTCCAGTCCTGGAACACTCTGAAAATGTGAACATCCTGCAAACCTCCACATCTGTGTAATCTTCTCAGGTCCCTGTAACACCCCCGATCTGTGGAACCAACTCCAACGTTTGTGACTCTCCCGATCAGTTTCTACAAGACTTACTATCTATGTCACATTCTCCTGTCACTATCACCGCTCTGTCAATGTCAGCTCCTTCAGTCTCCCCATCAATCTAATCATCTCCATAACCTTCTCCAGCCCTTATACCCCTATCTGTGTAAACGTTGCACTCCCCTACAACCATCCCTAAAGCGGAAACCTCCTCCAGTGTGTGCAATGCTCCCTATCTGTGTTCGTGTCTCCAGTCTCGATTGCTGTTCCTGTCTCTGGAAGCTCTGACATATTGTCCAGCTTTCCAGTCCAATTAATTTACAGAACCTCAGCATCCGACATCAACAAATGTTTTCATTAACTACAGCCTTTCTTATCTCTGTTCGTTCCCCAATTCCATACAACTTCATAATCTCTGTAAATAGCACCATTCCACAAAATACTCCCTGTCTGTGTAAACGACCCCAATCCCACAGTGAGAAACCTCACTGTCCTTTTGATCACCTGTGGTCCCTTCATATCTCCCTTTATCTTTTCTGACTCCATTGAATAATGCCCATCTCATGTTATAACTCCTCTAACTCATATGTTACTCCCCATCTCTGTGATATTCTTCAGTTACTGCAATTCTCATTCTTTATCTCCAGATATTCCAATCCACCTGGTCGATGTAAGGTTATTGATCCCTTGCAGCATGTGTAATACCTGTAGCAGCCTCCAACTCTTCAATACATCCTGTCGCTGTAACCTCCACAAATACTACAGCTCACTGTCTTTGTAATATCTTCCAGTATCTGCAATCCTGTTGATTTCTGTAACCTCCTCCAGAGCAGCACTCCACATCTCTGTGTAACTGATGGGAATGCTGTAAACCTGCCTGCACAGTCCTCACTAACTCTCTGAACTCCTGCAGCCCTACAACCCTCAGAATCTCTGGCTCCTCCAATCCCTACACTTCTCCCTGGCTGTGTGAACTGTTCCATCCCCTTCAACCCTTCCTATCTCACTCACTCCTGCAGCTTCAACTCTTGTCCATGTCAGTGTAGTTCCCGGCAGCAACAATCCTCCCCTTCTCTATAATCTCCTGAAGCTCCAACTACCACCTGTATCAGTGTAATCTCCAGTCCGTCCAACCCTCCCTATCTCTATAAACTCCTGTAGCTCCAAACACCACCCAATCTGACTAATCTACATTGCCTATAACCCTCCCTTTCTCTAAATACTTCTGTAGCTCCAACTAGTACTGTGTAATCTCTAGTCCCTATATTCCTCCCGATCTCTGTAAATCCTTCAGAACTGATAACCCTGTAACTCTCCTTGATATCTTTCAGCCCGACAACCGATCTGATCTCTAATCACCAACAGTGATCTCAAACCACCTGAACTCTGAAACATCCTCCAGTCTCTACAACTCCCTTTTCTCTGTTAACTCTCTGATATCTGTATTCCCCTTTATCTCCAGTTATAGATCCTTTTTCAGGGAAACAAGTCTCAGTACCGAATCTGTAAGAACAAAAGAATCTTTGGTGTATCAATAAATTTGCCTCATTTTCTAAATTTTAACGACTCCAAGTTCAACCTTCTCTACCTCTTCTCATCAATATCCCTCCATTTTGAAGAACAGCCTTCTCTGGGCTGCCTCCAATGCAAGGACATTTTCCCTCTAGATAGGGGACCAAACCTGTTCACCGTATTCTCAGCGTGGGCTGACTGGAGTCCTCTATATTTATTACACGCTTCCTCTATTTTTATTCTCCATTCCCTTTGAAATCAATGCCAGCATTCCATTTACCTTCTCTATGACCTGTTGTCCCTTTATTCCATTTTTCTGAGATTTATACACCAGGATTCCCACGTTATTCAGTGGCGGAGCTTTCTGCCGTTGATCTGAAACCAAGAGGTGACAGCAATAATCAGGAAAGTGCTGGAATGTATGGTAAAAGATATGCCAGAAATGCTAACTGCACACTTAGAAACCCATGGAATAAGCGCAGTCCATAAGACCATCATGTATAGGGGTAGAATTAGGCCATTCATTCCATCAGGTCTATTCTACTGTTCGAATATGGATGAATCGTTTCTCAACCCCATTCTCCCATTTACTCCCTGTAACCCTTAATCCCCTCACTCATCAAGAACCGAGCTATCTAGGAGTTAGATACACTGAATTACTGAGCATCCACAGCCCCATGAGGCAGTGAGTTCACAGGTCCTTCACGCTCTGGCTGAATAAATTCCTCCACATCTGCATACCAAAGGGTCATCCCTTCACTCTGAAGCTGTGCCCTTGGACACTAGTCTCTCGTACCCATGTAAACATCCTCCCCACGTCCGTTCCATCCAGGCCCCTCAGTATTCAGTAAGTTTGAATGACATTCTGCCGCCCCCTCTGTAACCTCATCAAGTACAGACCTAGAGACTTCACCTGGTCCTCATATGGCACGAAATTTATCCCTGGGATATTTCTTGGAAACCCATTTCTCGTACCCTTTCACATCCTTTGTCCAGATTCTGAATGAATAACGTTTAGAGTGTAGTCCCAACACTGATTCATGCGGCGCTCCCTTCATCACCAACTTCTATCGTGAAAAAGACCCATTTCTTCACACTCTCTGCCTTGTACCAATGAGACAAATGCACTATCCATGTTCAGCATGTTGGTCTGAAACGGAAATTTGATTTCACACCCACTGCTGGATTTATTTTTCTGTCTGGCTGTAAACAGCAGAGTTTCCCCATTACCTGCCCATCTGTAATTCCCTGGAGAAGGTGGTGGTGAACTGCCTTCCTGACTCATGCAGTCCTTTGGGTGTAGGGACAGAGACAGTGCTGAGAGGATGGAGCGTGCCTTGGAGGGCACGTTGGAAATGCTGGTGTTCCCGTGCACCTGGCGCTCCTGTCCTTCCAATTTCTAGTGGTTCCGGGTTTGCGACATGCCACTGAAAGACCCTTCCTGAGTGACCTCAGTGCTACTTGTAGATCTTCTATTCATTCATTCATTCATGAACATGAGCTTTGTTGGCTGGACCAGTATTATTGTTGATTTGGAGTTGTCCCTGAGAAGGTGGTGGTGAGCTGCCTTCCTGAGCCACTGCACCAGCCGTTGGAGCTGTTGTTATCTGTGTCCCCTCCAGCAGGCGCTACAACACTCCTCATGTCTCTAATTGCACACAGACAATGCAGCTCTCCCTTTCATATCTGACATCCTCCTCGCCTTATAAATCTGACAATTCCTCACAATATCTCACCTCCTCCATTCACATCTGTGCCTGAGATCTCTAAAATTTATTTATTCTTGTTTAAACATCTGATCGCCCAAACTCTCTCCTTTTTTAAATTTGTAACCCCTTCAGTTTCTGTAACTCTCCATATCACTGTAATCAATGGCAGCACAGGTTCCCTTCCTTAAATCTCTATAATTACAATGTGTGTGTGTGTGTAAAATTGACACATTTCATCCTCCTTATCCATTTCAGGATTCCAGCCCCCACAATCCCACTATTGGAATGCTCCCATTCTCTGCACCTCCTCAATTCCTGAGGGTCTTTGAAAACCATCAGTGCCCCAAAGGTTTATATTACCCCCAGTTACTGCAAGTCTTCTCACTCTGTCTGTCACTTCCAAGTCTGTCACGTCCAAGTCTCCAGGACCAGTCAACACTTGCTGGATGTCAATTTGCATTTGTTGAAGTCTGCACATCTCTGTAAGCAGTTCTGAAAAAGCCCTTAAGGCTGTACAAAGCTCCGTCATGAACAAGCTACCATCTTCCTATTTCCTTTGCCTTCTTCGATGGCTGCAACTCTCATGTCTCTTCAGTAAACTTCTTTAGTTGCTGCCGGTCTGCCTTGCTCCCCACATAACCTGTTCCATCCCATAAAACTTGCTCAAAAACTGGAACACCATCTGCTCTTTGTCTAATCCTCCTCGTTTCCACTGTTTTCCTGGAACAACTGCAATCCGAGAAGAGAGCAGTGCGGAATGGGATGTTATAAATCTCAGCTGAGGCTTGAGGCCTAACATTGCCTGGGAGTCGCAAAGGGAGGAAACCTGAGTGAAAGCAGCACAAAGCGAAAGAATATACATCAGCAACGAGGATCAAGGCCGACTGGGACTTGGAGTTGGAGAAACAGCAGAGCAGGAGGCTGAAAATCAGCATCGAGCCACAGAGGGAGCGACTGTGTGAGGGAGCAACTTGGATCAGAGGCTTGAGGCTAACTTAGACCTGGGAGTTACAGAGGCAGCAAAGTGGGAGGATATAAATCAGCACAGAGGATCGAGGCCTAATTGTGCCTCACAGAGATGGTGACCCTGTGAGGGAGTGGAGTGGAGTGGGAGCTGGAGGATTACACATCCCTGGGAGTCACAGAGACGGTGACCCTATGAGGGAGTGTAGTGGTGTGGGAGCTGGAGGATTACACTTACCTGGGATTCACAGAGACGGTGACCTTGTGAGGGAGTGGAGCAGAGTGGGAGCTGGAGGAGTACACATCCCTGGGAGTCACAGAGACGGTGACCCTGTGAGGGACCAGAGTGGAAGGGACTTGGAGGATTACATGCACCTGGGAGTTATAGAGACTGTGACCCTGTGAGGGAGAAAAGTGGAGTCGGAGCTGGAGGATTACATGTACCTGTGAGTCACAGAGATGGTGACGCTGTGAGGGAGTAGGGTAGAGTGGGAGCTGGAGGATTACACGTCCCTGGGAGTCACAAAGACTGTGACCCTGTGAGGGAGCAGAGTGGAGTGGGAGCTGGGGGATTATACGTACCTGAGAGGCACAGAGATAACTTTCTGCTGCTGGGACCTGTCTGCACTGAGTTTGATAGAAGTGCAAGAGCCACCACAGAAAAGGCTGTAAGTTCATTGGCTGATAAATACACCATTATAAGCAACTTTCCGTTAATTGCTATAAGTTAGCAAATTTAGTTTTTCAACTCTGAAATAAGGGTTGAACACAGAAATAAGAGAGAGAAGTGAAATTCTGAGCTAGTATAGTAAATTGCCCTCAGGAAGCCATGGTTGAATAAGGTACTTAACCATATTGTTATTTCCCTGATGTTAACTTCATTCGAAGTAATTCGTTAAGTTACTCTAGACATGTTGCATATTACGACATGGCAAGACATATTTGTCAGATGGAAAATGTATTCTGTTACATTGGGGAGTCATAGCCCCTGCGGATGTCCTAGATAAACACTGGGTCTTGGAGCTCAGACAGTGACTAGAGACTGTGTTATGCTGAGAGTTAGGGGGATAGCACACACACAGAGCAGATCACACTGCAGACATGACGGCCTGGAATATGGAAGGGAATAGGGGACTAGGCAGTTGAAGAGAAACAGTCAGGGAATCCAGGAATAGCCTGATGTCTCCCTCCCAATACAGTTTCCCAGTTTGGAAGCTGATGTAGGTGTTGGCTGCTCAGGTGAGTGTAGTCAGAGCCATGTCTGGTACCACATGCAGCCGAAATGGACAGGAGAGGAAAAGGAGCAAAAGGCACAGGGGAGACAGGAAATTGAAGATGTCAGCATGTATATAATTCCAGTATAGTGGGATTAAGAATGTCACTGTGTCTGCAGGACAGTCGTCTGAGGGCCAGTGAGCAGTCAAATGTCATGTCCAAGTTGGTCGGAATGACCTGGGTAGGAAGGGTGAAGTGGTCTGGGCATCAGAATTTAGGGAGCTAGGTGGATGGTGAGCAAGCGGGACCTCAAATGTGGCAATCCCTGGAATACTCCCAGTGCCGTGTCCAAGTGAGAACAGAACTCGGAGTTTTAGGTAGATGACCGTGCTGCAGCAGGAAAGGCTTCAGATTCCTGGGATTTCTGGGAAATTGGGAGTGGTTCTGGGGAAGGCAGCAACTGTACAAGCTGGATGGGCGAACGTGACAGAGCTGGGACTGAATGTCATACGGGTGTGTGGGAGGGGTTGAAAATAACTTGGTGTGTGCTGAGGATCCAAAAAGGAATCGTAGAGGAGCCTACCAGGATTCTCAAAATAATGGGAGATGCAGTTTGTACTAATTTACAACAACAAGTTTATCAGTGGAAGATTGAGTAAGAAAGAAAGCCTTAATCTGTGGTACTCTGCATAGACATGAATACCCAGAGTGCGGGGAGTTCCAGATGCAGATTGGTGTGAGGAAATCTGATGGACTGATCACCGAGAGCTGGCTCAAGAATGGCAGGACTTGTTGTTAAATATTGCTGAGTATAAAGCATTCCAAAATGATAGAAGGGAAGGGAAAGGATGAATGTAGAAGTATTGATTTAGATTAGCGTTAGTTAAGGAATCCAAGAGAAAGAGGATCCGTCCAAGGACAGAATGAATTTGGCTGGAGCTACAGAACAAAAAGTATGCAATTACACTGTGAGGTACAGTCTGTCGGCCAGCAATCATTGGAAAGGGTGGAGAGAATAAATATGCAGGGGCATTTGAGAGCGATATAATACTGCAGATTAGTTCGACCGAGAAACGTAATTTATCCAGATATAGACAGAGATACTAGTTGTGAAGAGTCACGATGGGCAAGTGTTCCTGGATTACATGGAGGAGAAAAAGGTAAAAACAATGACTGCAGATGCTGAAAACCAAATACTGGATTAGTGGTGCTGGAAGAGCACAGCAGTTCAGGCAGCATCCAACGAGCAGCGAAATCGACGTTTCGGGAAAAAGCCCTTCATCAGGAATAAAGGCAGTGAGCCTGAAGCATGGAGAGATAAGCTAGAGGAGGGTGGAGGTGGGGAGAGAGAAGCATAGAGTACAATGGGTGAGTGGGGGAGGAGATGTAGGTGATAGGTCAAGGAGGAGAGGGTGGAGTGGATAGGTGGAAAAGAAGATAGGCAGATCGGATAAGTCAAGGAGACAGTAACTGAGCTGTGCAGTGGGAGAGAACTCCCTGAGATTCTTGTTGAGAGAGGAGTAAAACTTCTTCAAGGCAGGCATCCTTGCAGCTCAGTTACTGTCTCCTTGACTTGTCCGACCTGCCTATCTTCTTTTCCACCTATCAACTCCACCCTCTCCTCCTTGACCTATCACCTACACCTCCTCTCCCACTCACCCATTGTACTCTCTGCTACTCTCTCCCCACCCCCACACTCCTCGAGCTTATCTGTCCATGCTTCAGGCTCACTGCCTTTATTCCTGATGAAGGGCTTTTGCCCGAAACGTCGATTTCGCTGCTCGTTGGATGCTGCCTGAACTGCTGTGCTCTTCCAGCACCACTAATCCATAACATGGAGGAGAGCTGACTGCAGGAGTATGTGTCCAGCCCAAGATAACATGTACTGTTGGACCTGCTATTTGGGAAAGAGGTGGTGCAAGTGGATCCACTGTCGGTAGGGGATGGTTTTGGGGCACAGCGATCATTTTATTGTAAAGTTCAAGATGATGGTAGAGAACGATATGCAATCATTGAGATGTAGAAACATTAGTTGATTGAGAGCAGCCTTCAATGGGGCAAGAATGAAGATGGGAACTTTTCAATAAGGCCAGTGAAATGGTAGCTTTAAATAGTGTGAACCCAGTCAGGTTGATCTGGGATTATGGAGATGGGGCTGCAGTGTGATCACTACTGAGAATAGCAAATTTACCAAATTTGTGGAAATCTAACACGCTTTTCATTGCACCACAAAGTTTGTGAATTTGAACCACACCAGAATTGGAGTTTAGTTTAGTTTTCAGCTGAATCATTGATTGTTGTGCTGATTCATCACCAATTCCTGTCTTCTGGAGTTCTTGTCCCTGCTACTGACCAGAGGCAATTCCTTATCTTCTTGGTTGTGAGTTTATAGGGAATCATGATCAGACCAGAACCAGATGCTCACTCGCAAAAGCTGCACATTTCGTGCAGAAACCCATTGTCTCTAAACACATTTCCCTCCCAAATGCCCAGAAATGTTCGATTGCTTAAATGTCTGTATCCCGTTCTGTGACATGATGTTGTGAATGAGCTGGCTAAAGACATTGACGTGTTTGGTCAGCCATGATGATATCAAACGGCGGGTAGGACACGTGTTTGGAATAGCCTTTTCCTGTTCCTGCCTTTCTGTGCTGTTTCTTACAGAGGGTTTTCAAAATTAACATGATGAGGACAATGTGAATCTACACTACGGAATATCAACGTCCTCCCTTTTTCACCACCGCTCTCACAGCCAGAACAGACAGCTCCTATTGCAGCTTTAGATCAGACAGTGAAGGATTCTCTCAGGTGCTCTGTCAGACTGCATGCTCCTTCACACAGGTTTCCAACTGGGTACATGGAGCAAGCAAACTGTATTGGGATTCATGGACAGATTTCCATTCTGCTGGGCTGTAGTTCTGGTCTCGTGAATTTCTGTCATGCTGAGACCTTCTGTGTATTCTTCCTACTTTATGATTTAAACTGCAATTGAATTTTTGTTATTGTATAACATTCTTACATCTTCAATATTCATGCAAACTGTGCAACGTGTTCTTGGATGTAGGAAGGATGAAGATTATTAATGTAAGCAATATGTTTCATGTAACTTGTATGAACTTTCAGAAGGAATTTGGTGAAGTTTCATTGTTTCGAATTCTGTGCCGATTGAAGCTGATCCAAGGAAAAGCCCTGCGACAGCGGCAATGTAACATTGTCTGTAAACAACACAGGAACCAACGGAATCCCATTTTTCAATGTTGTGTATTTTTTCACATTTTTTGTGTCCCTTTTGTATCCTTTTCGTGAACCTGATGCTTCAATAATCACAGGTTCATGTCAGTTTCACCTTGTCTGCAATAGCTTTAATTTCAGAACAAGACGGTTCAGGGAAATGAGGTCGGGTGAGTCACTGAGGTACCAGTGGGGCAGCACATCGCCACCAAAGATCCCACAGTGTTGTGGTCCAATGGTTTGTACTGCTGCCTCAACAGGGTCTAAAGTTCGATTCCAGCCTCGGTGGACTGTCTGTGTCGAGATTGCACATTCTCCCATGAATGTGTGGGTTTGCTCCGGGTGTTCCAGTTTCCTCCCACAGTCCAAAGATTGTGCAGGTCAGGTGAGTTTGTCATTCTAAATTGCCCATAGTGTATTTGTCAGAGGGGAAATTGTTCTGGTTGGGTTACTCTTCAGAGGGCTGGTGTGGACCTTTGGTCCGAAGCGTCTGTTGCCATACTGTAGGGAACCTAATAATCACAGCAAAAGTAGAGCAGTTGAGTTAAAGTTCCCAAAGAACGTGGAGGTCACATGACAGTTACGCTGTCTGTGGCTCCAGTCGCGCAATTGGTCAGCGCCTAATACTTAAAGGTGCAGAACATGCCAAGGTTGTAAGTTCAACGCGAATCTGAAGATGCTGTGACTGACATTTACCAGGGATTATTGAAGCTTCAGACTGAAGCGCAGTTGAAAACAATGTTGAGTAAATTAGCATTTGTTTGGAAATTCCAGTTTTTGACGTGGGGAAATGTTTTGCCTTTGTTAAACATGCCAATTATTAACAGAAATTCTGCAAATATTCCCCAGGTGAATATCCATCTGTGGATAGTGAAACAGAGGTGAAGTTTTAGCTTGATTACCTTCCTAAAATCGCTGACCCAGCACTGGATTTCATCCTGGGAAAGTCTGTATAAATCGTTTCATATCATTCAATTTCCTGCAAGCTGCACAGCTCATTCAATCAATCGAAAGTATTAGATTTAACTCCTTGTGGAGTTTGACTGTTGTCAGTAAACCTGGTAAAGGATCTGGGCAAGTAGTTTTGCTTTTGTGAGGAACAAAGGGTCCATCTGGAATAAGGTTGAATCTTGACGCAGGATTTTTCAAGCGGAGATAAAAGAGTATTAAATGGACTCACTCCCCTTTCGGTTGATTATGACCAAATGTTCAAGACAACAGATGGCAATGATAATGATGTTTGACATCGACAGGCCAAATCTTGCTCACTAGAGGCACCACAATATTACAGATCAGGTGAGTGGTAGAGATGATGATCCTTGTGGAAACCTGAGACAGTGAGAGAATTAATCCCACGCAGTTGGTCTCACTTTTCTCATAAACCAGTTAGTCAGCGGACTGAGCTAACCGTCTTCCATTTAATGTAGAGCTAAACCAAACAACTCAGTGCATTCAGAGTATATAATATTTCATGTTGAATGAGTTACTGCACCTTCCAACTCCACCAGCTCTTCTCATCCTTAACATTTTCAGTTGCAGGTGTAATGCAATTTCTTTCCTATGAATGTTTCCATTTTGCATCCCCATCCAGGAAGTCCAGAATCACTTTAGCCGTTTAATTCTCCCTGTGGCTGAATGGGTTTGCTCAGGGTGCTCCGGTTTCCTCCCACAGTCCAAACATGTGCAGGTTAGGTGAATTAGCTGTGTTAAATTGCCCATACTGTTAGGTACAGGGGTAAATGTAGCGGAATAGGTCTGGGTGGATTGCACTTCAACGGGTCGGTGTGGACTTGGTGGGCCAAAGGGCCTGTTTCCAAACTATAAGTAATCTAATCTAATCTAATCAAAACTAATTCACTCCTTGTCTGCCTGCACTCGCTTTTCAAATATTCTTGAATCAGCTCCTAAAATGATTCTATTTCTGAAAATTCATCTCCGAATTCAATAACTCTCAGAAAAAAATTCCTCCTCCAAACTTCTTTATCATTTCCTGATGGGTTTGAAGTTCTAACGTCTCGTTTCCACTCACCTAAACGAGGGAATTTCCCTCGTATTTACTCGTAACAACTTCATATCAGCTGGATAACCTCTCTTCGGACACAACTAAGTCTTTCCTGATTTCTCCCACATTATTCCTTATTCAATGCCATCATCCCAGTAAACCCCCTCTTTTCGTTTCTAGTGGCTTTATCTCCCAATAAACCTCATTTCCATCGTTTCTAACGACATGGTAACATGACCGTGTCATTCCTAACATCTTTATACTACAGGAAACACTGCCCGTGTCTTTTATCTTGTCTTTATATCCCTATATATTTCAACCTGAGAAAGGATGCTCGGTCCAATTCAATGAATGAAAACTCACCACTAAGCTGTGCAAACTTATAACCGACACAGAAAGGTGGAAGCAATTTCAATTACAGCTGAATGGATTGGTTGCAGCAGAATCGGGTCAAATCCTAGTTACATACATGACTGTTGTTCTTATAGTTATTTGTTCTCTACGTGGGCTGAAGTTACACAGTGAGGATCAATCACTATTGCAAGTCATACATAAGTGATTGGGTATGAAATACTGAAGTTGTGAGATCAGAGCAGTTTCTATTGACATAGACCATGCACTGTTCAAATATCAGTATTAGGATTTAGACTGAGAGCGATTTTGAACGAAATTTGAGCAGGGAAGTTTACTGCATGATGTAACACCAAATTGTGTGGTTACTTTGTTGTTTGCCTAATTTGTGTGTTTTGCCTCTTTGGGGATTTTGAAGTTGTCCCCTCGATACAAAAGTTCAGTGCTTTTGTACCATTATACAAAAGATGCAGTACAACAACACCCAACGCTGTTTCAGTCTACTTGCACAGATATTGACCCGTGGAAACAGTACTGTGCACTCTCCTCGAGTCTGGAAAATAATTTGCTGCATTCCCGCTCTTATGGCTCTTTTCATTCCATCGGCTTCTGTTCTTCACGGAATCCGATTCAGCAGATCTTGTCACTGAGTCATTTCTTTTTTGTGTTCAGATCATGTGAGCAGAATATCACAGTCCATAACACAGAAGTCAGACCATCCTCAGGGAACCGTATTCTGCTCTTGGTCATATCATGAACACCAGGGAAAAATATCTATGATCTTCAAAATTTGCTAACCTGTTTTTCAGAAGCAAGATAAACAGTTCCAGGTTTCTGCTTTTGTTGTCACACGGACCAAGATTGTAAATGCTGCAACCAGTTGAGACTGTCCGCTCTCCCACATCCATTTTCTCCCCAGGAAGTGTTAACTTGATGGTCTGAATTGGATTCTTCTCAAAAGAAGAATATTTTTATCCATTGATTTCTGGTTTATAGCCACTAGGATCCCACTGGGCCCCTGTTATCGCACTGATGACAGCAGTTTCCAGCCGTCTTCCGCTTCTTTGTAGCAAGTACCTTCGCGGATGAAATCAAAAGACGTTCGCTGTGACTTTGTGATACTCTACCAATGGAAACAGCTCTATCAATGGAGGCAGCTCAGTCCGCTGGGATGGGATAATTTCTGCAGTGTGTCCTGCGGATCAGATACAGTGCATTTTATCATTCAGATCATACAGAGTGAGAGCGCTCGAAAAGACCAATTGGTCACTCGTACCTGTGTCCGCTTGCGAGTTACAAAATATGGGTTAAAGCGGAAACACTGGGGATTGGATAATGTTTGAAGTATTTACGTGAGGCAGGAAGCAGTAAAAGATACACTGTGAAGCGATTGGGATCTGACTACAGGAGCAGCAAATAGGTTGTACAGCGCAGAGGAGAGCTTTGAAGTATTGAATTCTGATTGATGGGCCGATCATGCTTTCTAGGCCACGCTGTTGCAGAAGATAATATGTCAGAGTCTCTTGGAATTGTGATGTCGCAGGCAAATATCACCGTTACTTTGCAGGAAATTCCTTTTTCCAATGTGACGACAGTCTGTATGTAAAATAGCTTCAATATTTAATTCTTTCTCATAAATAATTCCACTCCATCTCTGTGTGTTCAATTGTCTTCTTTCTAACTTATCTGTTATTGTGCCTGCATTGAAGTTGCTTTGCTCCTTCTGCGTATCTTTTACAGTCTGGGTGATGTGATGCATTTGTACTGACCCACCTTCTGACAGAATTTTCCACTTCACTTCAGCCCACCCTAACTTCGCTATCTGATACCATTCCCGTTGTCTGGGGGTTAAGCGCTCGTCTCAGACCCAGACTACCCTCGCCCAAAATACACGCAAAACTCAGACACACTGTGATCACTGCAATCCAGGGACATCTTCACTCTGAGGTCATTGATTATTCCTTGGAGAAAGTTCGGACTGCAGATGCTGGAGATCAGAGTCGGAAGTGTGGTGCTGGAAAAGCACAGCAGGTAGTCAGCATCCACGTTTCAGGCATAAGCCCTTCAACAGGAATAAGGCTTTTGAGTCGGGACTGATAGATAAATGGTAGGGATTTGGGGTTGGGGGAGATAGTTGGGAAAGTGGTGGTTGGATGAAGGTGAGGGAGAAGATGATAGTTCAGAAGGAGCCGTGATGGAATTGGTCCAGAGGGCGGTGCCAAGTTTGAGGTTTGAGACTTGAGGCAACGGAAATGAGGAAACTGTTCAAATCCACTCTTATCCCGTGAGGTGACAGAGTCCCAAGGCGCAATATACGGCATTCGTCCTCCAGGTATTGGGTGGTTATGGTTTTGCGCTGAAGGAGGTCTAGGACCTGCACGTCTTTGACGGAGTGGGAAGGGGGAGTTGAAGTGTTCAGTCACGGGATGGTGAAGGTGGTGGGTGCGTCGTCCCAAAGATGTTCTCTGAAATGATCTGCAAGAAGGTGTCCTGTCTCCCTAATGTCGAGGAGACCACACTGGGTTCAACAGATGCAGTAGATGACATTATACGTTGCAGAGGTGAATTTCTAACAAATGTGGAAGGATCCCTTGGGGACTTTGACGGAGATGAGTGGAGTGGTGTGGGAGCTGCTTTTACCATTCCTGCGGTGGCATGGAAATATGCCAATAGTGGGGTGTGGGTTTATTGGGGGTTGTAGACCTGACTAGGGGTTCGTGGATGGAATGGTCTTTTCAGAATGCTGATAGGG
The DNA here is from genome assembly GCF_047496795.1 of Chiloscyllium punctatum. Taxonomy (NCBI): domain Eukaryota; kingdom Metazoa; phylum Chordata; class Chondrichthyes; order Orectolobiformes; family Hemiscylliidae; genus Chiloscyllium; species Chiloscyllium punctatum. The sequence goes on from NC_092756.1 coordinate 29,403,866, forward strand.
GTATGGAGGGAAATATATACCTGACAGTGGGGTCTGTATGGAGATTGCAGGAGTGGTGGAGTCTGAAGTGTTTTATGCTGAGTTTGGTGGGGTGAAAGTTGAGGACCATGGGATTCTGTTCTTGTTGCGGGAGGGGTGGGGTTTAAGGGCGGTGGTGAGTGAAGTGGAGCAGATGCACTGACGGGCATCATCAACCACGTGGGAAGGATACCAACTGGGACTTTCTGAGGTGGAATTGGTCACCCTGGGTGAAAATACGCTAGAGGCGGAGGAATTAGGTATAAGGGATGGCGTTTTTACACGAGGTGGGGTGGAAGGTGGTGTCGTGTTGGTAGCTGTGGGAGTCGGTGGGCTTGTAATATATGTCTGTCATTGGTCATTCGCTGGAGACGGTGATGGACAGTTCCAAGAAGTGGAAGGGAGTTGTCAAGAAGATCCAGGTGAATTTGAGTTCTGGGGGAAAGGTGTTGGTTGGTGAACTGTTCAACCCCCTCGTGGGAGCAGGAAGTGGGGCCAATGAATTCATCAATGTAGTGGAGGAACAAGTGGAGAGAGGTGCCAGAGTAACTGCGAAAGTTGGACAATTCCACATATCTGACAAACAGGCAGGCATAGCTAGGTCACATGTGTGTGCCCATGGCTACCCCTTCAGTTTGGAGGAAGTGGGAGGATTGGACAGAAAAGTTGTTGAGGGTGAAGACTAATTTAGCCAGCTGGATGAGGGTGTCGGTGGAAGCGTACTGGTTGGGATGGGGTGAGATGAAGAAACAGAGGGCTTGGAGACTCCGTCATAGCTAATGCATGTGTACAGGGACTGGATCTCCAATATGAAGATGACGCGTTGTGCACCAGGGAAATTAAAGTCTTGGAGGAGATGAAGTGCATAGGTGGTGTCACAAACGTAGGTGAGAATTTCCTGGACTGGGGAGACAGGAAGGTGTTGAGGTAGGAAGAGATGAGTTGGGTTAAACAGGCGCAGGCAGAGACAGCAGATCTTAGGAAGGAGGGAGAATCGGGCAGTGTGGGGTTAATGGACAATGAGGTTGGAGGCTGTGAATGGGAGATTCCCCAGAGATGATGAGATTGTGATGGTCTGGGAGATTATGTTCTAGCCGACGATGCTGATGCGACGAGGTGGCCGAGAGGTTAAGGCGATGGATTGCTAATCCATTGTGTTCTGAACGCGTGGGTTCGAATCCCACTCTCGTCGCTGTTTTTGGATTATCACAGCTGTCTTATTGAAATTGGAACTCCAATGGTTAGTTTATCTGTATCGATCATATTATAAAACTTCAAAGAATAATTTGACACCTATGCCTGAACTTAACGAAATGTAGACTGAATTGGGATAATGAAAAGGAACGCGATTTTCTTTTCCAAGTAAAGTTGCTGTGAACGTTAATCTTATGAAAGAGATCCAGGGAAACGAAATAACGAGAGATGCGATGTGCATGTTTAATGCATTGGGATTCTTAATGAGTGTTTTATCACATGAAATCTGGAGCAGGTTGGGTAGATGTGATTCATCTTGCTGGTAAGAGCACAGAGAGACACCACAAAATAATAGAGATATTTCCAAAGGTGCAGTGGGTGGGTGTAGCGGCACAGAAAACTGGCTGTGAATGCACAGTAGAGAATTGCCGATGTGGGTACCGTGCATTGGCAGGGACAGACTTACACATTGGTCTCGTCCTTCCCCCCTTGCTCTTCCCATTGATGAATACTGGATATAAGACACAGATAAACACGAGATGTGGGAAGCAAGCTCCCTCTCGTTATGCACACACTGGATGCATCACACTGAACTATGAACAACTGGAGAAATCAGCATGTTAACTGCAGGAAGTGAACATAAACTGTGCATCAATAACCACTGATTAATGCAGCATAAACTAAATGTCTAAGGATCTAAAATGTCTTTAAACGAATGTCATTAACAGACGTTTCGTTCTAATACCTAACATGGCTTTCGTGGGAAATCATGTCTCACAAACTTGATTGAGTTTCTTGAAGAAGTAACAAAGAAGATTGATGAGGGCAGAGAAGTAGATATGATCTATTTGGACTTCATGGACGACTGATTAGGAAGGTTAGATCTCATGGAATAAAGGGAGAACCAGCCATTTAGATACAGAACTGGCTCGAAGGGAGACGACTGAGGGTGGCAGTGGAGGGTTGTTTTTCAGACTGGAGGGCTGTGACCAGTGGAGTGCCACAAGGATCGGTGCTGCATCCTCGAGTTTTTATAATTTACATAAATGATTTGGATATCAGCAACAGAGGTACAGTTAGTAAGTTTAGAGATGACTCCAAAATTGGAGATGTAGTGCCCAACGAAGAGGGTTACCTCAGATTATAACAGGATCTGGCCAGATGGGCAAATGGGCTTAAAATGGCAGATAAAGTTTAATTCGGATAAATGCGAGGTGTTGCATTTTGGGAAAGCAAATCTCAGCAGGACTTATACAAATAATGATAGGGGCTTGGGAATGTTGTTGAAGGAAGAGACCTTGGAGTGCAGGTTCATATCTCCTTCAAAGTAGAGTCGCAGGTAGATAGGGTAGTGAAGATGGCGTTTGGCATGCTTTCCTTTATTGTTCAAAGTATTGAGTACAGGAGTTGGGAGGTCATGCTGCGGCTGTAGAGGGCATTGGTTAGGCCACTGTTGGAATATTGCGTGCAATTCTGGTCTCCTGCCTATTGGAAAGATGTTGTGAAACTTGAAACGGTTCAGAAAGGATTTCCAAGGATGTTGCCAGGGTTGGAGGATTTGAGCGTTAGGGAGAAGCTGAACAGACTGGAGCTGTTTCCTCTGGAGCAATAGAGGCTGAGGGCTGACCTTATACATGTTTACAAAATTATGAGGGGCATGGATACGATAAATGGACAAAGTCTTTTCCCTGGGACCAGGGAGTCCAGAACTAGACGGCATAGGTTTAGTTTGAGAGGGGAAAGTTATAAATGAGACCTAAGGGACAACGTTTTCATACAGAGGGTGGTACGTGTATGGAATGAGCTGCCAGAGGATGTGGTGGAGGATGGCACAACTGCAACATTTAAGAGGCATTTTGATGGGAATATGAAGAGGATGGGTATGGAGGGATATGGACCGGGTGCTGGCGGGTGGGACTAGATTGGGTTGGGATATCTGGTCGACATGCGCAGGTTGGACTGAAGGGTCTGTTTCAATGCTGTATATCTCTATGACCACATTTCAAGGTGGATGACAACAATACCAATTTTATTTTGAAATTGAGATCGATTTCATCAATTTACACAGCGAACAAGTTCAATTTAAATAATACAAACCACGTTCGCTCACACAGAATAAAACTGTGATTTTATTAAAATCATTATCCTTTTTAAGTAGCAGTAATTCAAAATGAAAAATAAGTTGTAATTTTTATTGAACATACGTCAGTTAACACCATTATCTTAGTTCGCATTGACTGCAATATGCACGTGCTAAATAAAGTTTAAGAAAGAAAGTATTTTAGTATGATTCGGTGGTGATGAAAAATACGATTAAGTTCTCATGGTGCGGATATTCCACCAATGGCTCCAGAATTGCATCATATTTCTATGATGGTATAGAGGTGAGGGAGCTGCCAGGGATGGGAGTTCCCACCTCATCTGGAGCAGCTTCTGTAGACATGGACCAAGGAGCATTGTGACATCAGACTGGGAGGTCCAACCACACTGTAGCTGCTTTTATTAACATGGAGCGCCAGGGAGAATTGGGACATCAGACTGCGAGATCCAATCTCATTTGGAGCAACATCTGTTGACATGGACCAGGGATCATTGCGAGATCAGTTGGATCGCTCTACCCTCATCTGGAGCAGCTTTTCATGACATGGAGCACCAGGGAGCATTGGGACATCAGACTGCGACATCAATCTCATTTGGGCCAGCTTCATTTAACATGGAGCAGGGAGCTTTGCGAGATCAGTCTGGGAGCTCCACTCTCACCTGGAGCAGCATTTAATGATATGGAGCACCATGGAGCATTGGGACATCAGAGTGGGAGCTCCAATCTTACTTGCAGAAGCTTCTATTGACATTGAGCAGTAAGGAGCAATGGAACGTCAGGTTGGGAGCTGCAGCCTCACCTGGAGCAGCTTGTATATACATGGAAGAGGAGGCAGTATTGGGATATTAGGCTGGGGGAAAGGATATTCAACCAATTTAGTCTGAAGTAGAATAAGTTTCAACACCTCAGATGTAAATTGATTTATGAAGAATCTGTCGCAGGAAAAATAATTCTTTCGATATTGAAGACAAGTCCTGCAAATATTCAACTCAGGAATACGCATTAATGCAGAGAGAAATGCGAGTGATGTTTCAGGTCTTTGACTTTTCTTTTCTGACCTATTCTACACTGGATTACATGAACAAAAGGACTTTATCACTCATTTCATGGTACTTAGTTTCCTGCAAATACGAACAGGTCATTGACGTAATCTAAATCTGAAAATTATGGGAAATGCGATGTTGTCATTGAGTTTACCTCGAATTATAGTGGAAACGCAACAAAATAAGTTGAAATTTCCGTGATCAGCAGTGACCTCATTGATTGGCTGATCAGATTGTGAATGGTAGTTTTATTTGAGGACAATTCGAAGTGAATCAATGATGATGATTATCTTTGTTTTTTGTTCACCTTGGGACTGTTACTGTTATTGCTCATGTCCTTGTAAACACCACAGCTCTGCAGAGTGTAAGATCTTAGCTGTGCATCTTGCCAGTGTTATAACCATTCGTTTTCCAGGCTACGGATCAGATGGCTATCGGCTCGAAATTTACTTGGCGCAAGCGCATTGCGGAGATTCACAGCACATCAAATTTATTTTTTTTGTTACACTGAGGTGGATAATATTTGGAATTTTCATCTCTACGTACGAAAATTATTTCACTGTCTTCGATAAGATAAACATTACCAAGGACAATCAGCGTTATACAATCCCACAGCACCAAGTTGCATCGAACAGGCGTATTTGGAAGCAACAGCTTCTTCATCAGATGGTTGACAACTGTTGGACTCTAATCTGGCTTTGCGTGATTTTCAAATTTGTCCACCCCAGTCCAACACCAACACTTCCAAGTCAGGGGTACCCTTGACACCACGAACGATCCGTTAAAGTCCAGATGATCTTCCAAAAGATCGCGCATGTTGATACATACATCAAGTTTCGGCAGAAAGACACTCACCTGATGAAGGAACGGCTCTCTGAAAGCTCGTGCTTCCAAATATACCTGCTGGACTATGCCCTGATATTGTGTAATTTTTAACTTTGTCTACCCAACTCAAACACTGGCACTTCCATATCATAGAGAACACCAATCATGTCTCAGCGCTGTCAGAGAAGACAATCCTGAAATAGCAACGCACATTGTTCATAAGTACGTTTCATTTTCAGAAACCAACCCATTCAATCGCTGCAGCTTCTGTGTATTAAAAGCACAGAAAAGGAATCGCTGACACTCAGTTTTGATCGTATTTTGAAACTCTTTGTGATGTGGACTCAGAGGTGAATGAAGGATGAACTGTCCGACTGCGCAGAGAGGAGGAAGGCACTTTTCCCTTCTTTGATGAGCTGTGGTATTGACTGATCTAAGGCATTAAACAGATTCCTGGTAGACATGCTCTCTCTGCATCAGGTACAAAATATCCTGATTTCCTGAACGGTAATGACACCCAGGCCACTCAGTGAAAGCGCCGAATACTAACCACTGGTTCACCAGGGATGAGGGCAGAAACTGTTGCACTGTTTCCTCATAACACAGTTTTTAAAATTGTGTCACTGCAGATACGTTTCCCCTCAAAAATGAATGAATGATCAAGTGTTTCCAGCACAGAAATGGGTCCCATCATCTCTCTTCCCAGCACCTGGTCTGTACTCTTGTAAACTCTGATATTTCACGTGTTCATCTCAATGCTAATTACCCTGGAACGTTTTAATCTTGTAAGGTGTAATAAATGGGATTGAAGTTTGAGATGGGGAAAATATGTTCACACCCAGTCGGGGAACTGAAGCCCATTTTTACCCACAGACTAAAGCACGCAGGCACATTTCCACAAGAGTGAAACAGGCCTCGGGAGAAAACAAACAGAAAGTAAGATTTCGCCCGCTTGGCTGATATTGTCCCATTTCAGACTTCAACGCCAGTGTCTGGTTACAGCAAAGAAAGGAAACATTCAGCCCCTCCCGTCCCAGTGTTCCTTGCTAATTGTTTCCCCATTACTCTGTATTTTATACTGCCTCACCTCGTTCTTGCAGCAAAACTAGATCGTTGCTCTCGCCCGCTATTTCCTGTCCTGCCGAACGGTTTTCCTCAAGTTCTTGGACTGAAAAACAGGAATGGGATATTTCAAACACTTTCTAGGTTCCAAGACCAGTGATATCACCACTGAGCCAGCACATTGCCAGCTCAGAGGTAAGGTCTCATACATTAGAAACTTCAATGCAACAGATGATTGGTTAGCCTCAGTGTTGTAAGGCAAACAACAAGACTGGAATAGAGCCGAGGGCATCATGCACAGAAGGATTGGAGAACAGAATGATGAATTTCATGTTGTCCAGGGTGGTGCTAACAGAAATCTTCCCTGGTAGTATAGTGATGAGGATTCAATGCTTTCACTGTCATGGCTTGTTAAATGTTAACGTTTACAGGAATCGATATGAAATGCTGCCTGATCTTTCGAAGCAGAATGATGTTGTGCAGCAGTCAGAACCGATGCCCTGCATGTTACAGTTCCGCATCAGCAACGTCAGCTGCAATTGCCTGACGTTCAATCACTTTAAATCAAGAACGGAGAGGGCGTCACTAAAATGGAAGGGGAATGGTGGTTTGTGAGAGTTAACTACATCCCTCGTGGGGCCAGGTTCAATGTCGATACTGAATATCGGGTTTCCTGTTTATCTTGGTATACTGACCACTCCATATCAATTACTCATATTATCTGCCATTTGTGTGGTTCTTTGTTCATTGCACCTCGGTTCAGTGTTCCAGGGGGCCACGCTTTTTAAATTTGGCATGTTTTACTCAGGTCGGTTTTGCAGTTTCATATTAAGGCCAACAATTTTAGGAACAGAAAGACACCATTCAGACCATTAAGTCTGCTCCGCTATTGAATGGTTTCATGTCTGATCTGATAACCTTGAACTGCACTTTCTTGCGTTTCCCCATAACGCTTGATGTATTTGCAGTTTCAAGAACTGCCGATCTCAGCCTCATTACACCTAATGACACTTCCTCAACAGCCTTCTGCTGCAAGAAAGTCCACTGATCCAGAACTGTCAGAGAGAATAAATGCTTCTCCATCTCTGTTTTAATTTTGAGATCCGCATTCTAATACGAAGTTATAAATCATACAACACCAGGTCATAGTCCAACAGGTTTAATTGGAAGCATTAGCTTTTGGAGGGCTGCTCCTCTATCAGGTGTTCGTGGAGCGCAAGAGTTATAAGATACAGAACTTAGAGCAAAAGTTTACAGTGTGATGTAATTGAAAATATGCATTGAAAAATATCTTGATTGTTTGTTAAATCTTCTATCTGTTAGAATGACCATGTTAGCTTCACTTCTTTCTTATGTAATTTGCAAAACCTTTTTGAAAGTTACATTCTCAGGTGAACTCGAACAGTTAGTGTCAGCCCCGATAATACTTTGAAGGTGTTAGTCCCTGTGTGCTGTGTCCGTGCCATAATGTTTAGGCTGACGCTAATCTCGGCACAATGGTGAGCACTGCTGCCTCACAGCGCCAGAGACCCAGGTTTAATCCCCGCTTAAGGCGACTGACTGTGTGGAGTTTGTGCATTCTCCCAGTGTCTTTGTGGGTGTGCTCCGGTTTGCCCCCACAGTCCAAAAATGTGCAGGTTAGGTGAAGTGGCCATATTAAAATGCCCGTAGTGTGACGTGTAGGAGAATGGATCTGCGTGGGTTGCACTTCGGCGGGTTGGTGTGGACCTGTTGAACCGAAGGGCCTGTTTCCACTCTGTCAGTAATACCACGCTGCAGGCAAAGATGTTTTGAGGCATGGCACATTGGTGAAACCGAGCAAAGGGTACAGCAACAGATGAATGGAACTGCACATCAATCACAGACATTTGTGCCCCTTCGCAGCTGCAGAGCACTTCCGTGGTCCAGGACATTCAACCTCGGACCTTCAGGTGACAATCCTCCAAGGCGGACTTCAACACAGGCTGCAGCTAAATGTGCCCGAGCAGAGGCTGATAGCAAATTTCGGAACCAATGGGGATGGCCTCAACTGTGATCTTGGGTTCATGTCACAGTACAGGTGATCCCAATGCCCTATCTACACACAACGACCCTCCTCCACACACACACACACACACACACACACACACACACACACACACACACACACACACGTGGGGTGAATTTGTACTTGCAAAATTACATTGCACTTTGATCAAAAACTGCATGAATCCATGTAAATCTCTATAACTCGTTTTATAAAATTCGAATCAGTCTAAACATTATGGAACAGACAACAGCACACGGGGGCTGACACCAATTCTTAAAGCTCACATGAGAATGTAACTTTATAATAAAAAGTTTTGCACTTTACAAATGAAAGAAGTGAAGCGAACATGGTTAATTTAACAGATGGGAAACTTACCAAACAATGAAGGTATTTTTCAATGTACACTTTCAGTTACATCACAGTGTAAACTTGTGCTTTAAATTCTGTGTCTTACAACTGTGTACTCCACCTGATGAATGAGCAGCAGTCTGAAAGCTAGTATTTCCAATTTACCCTGCTGGACTATAACCTGGTGTTCTGTGATTTTCAAATTTGCATACCCTAGTCCAAAACCTGCATCTACAAGTCATTCAATCCAAGGCATTCTGGTCACAGAATCAACCATTGTGCATTCAACTTATTAAATCCTTGAAAAAAACCTAAATGTTTCAGTCAGCATGATTTTTGTCGTACTGAGTCTGAGCAGGAAATGGCAAATGCTTTCAACGTTTATTTACATTGGAATTCATCTCCGATATGAAATTCTCACTGACTCTGACAGCACTGGTATCTTTGCTATTTTGTCATGTCAGGAATTCATGTTCAATTTACGACTTTCATAAGGAACTACAAATATTTTTCCCTGACTGGAAATCAACGTTGGGAAATAGCAGTGAGAGAGCTGAATTTGAACACTTTCGCACCAACGAAGACATATGCAAGGTTTGCAAATTTTCTTGGTGACTTTGTTTTTGACTTATTGGTTCAGTTGAAAAATGACAGTCATTGTGTTTTTAAAAGCATGGCGAATGGCCCTTCCGCCTATTGCATCATTATCAGTCATCAAACATCTCGTTTGTAAAGACAGTTTCCAGCACGTGACTCGTCGTCTGGTGTGTTCTAACATTTCAAGTCTTCAGTTAAATTGTTATTCAATTTCTTAAGTGCTTAAGTGGAACAAAAACACCGCTGTGGACTAACAGTTCTGAAAGTGAAACTCTTTCTCAGAACCGTTTGTCAGTTTTCCTCAAGATGCTGCGGAAAATCTTTGTGTACACACATTGAAATTGGTTTACCCTGTTTCTTCTTCAGCTTCCTTCTTCTTTCTATTAAATGGTTTAGATTCCAATCCAGAAACACGGTGCAGGTTGCAGAAGTCACGTGTTTGTACTTCCACTGACACTGTCTCGGCAGGAGCTTCAGTCCTTCCCCACGCTGATTCAGACAGCACTGTCCTTCCTGTGGCATGTCCCATGGAAAATGGAAGGACAAGCATTAATAATCCGCATTTGAGAAATTAGCGACAGTTTTAAAACATTTGCACTGCCCCAGCGAGGAATTGAGCTCCTATCTCAAGCATAACATGCGACGACACTAACCACTATACTCCCGAGGACAACAGTTTCAAAGGAGACCCCTCAGCCCGTTGTGACTCAATTTGTCAAAAACAACTGCTTAACGACTCGAACCGTTTAGCCCATAGCTTTGTACTATTGGCAGAACATATTCACATCTGAATATTTCTTCAGGTTCTCAGGGTTCCTGCCTCTCTGACCCTAACAGACACAGTGTTGCAAATTCCAACACACGCCGACCTATAACGCTTTTCCACACATCTACTTAAACCTTTCTGTCTTTCTCATTAAATTTCTGCCCACCCCACCTCCCGTAATCGATCTCTCTGTCGATGGGAAACGTTATTTTCAGTCTACCTTATCCATACCCCTCATTATTTTGTACATCTGAACCATGCCTTCTCACAAATGCCTCTGCACCATGAAAAATAACCCCAGTTTGTCCTGTCTCTCTTCATGACCAAATCTCTTCAGCCCAGACACTATCCGAGTGAACCTCTCCTGCAACTTTCCCAGTGTGATCCCATTCCTTCGACTCCTGTGAACTGCAGACAATTGTCTAGGTAGAGTCAAATGAACCTTTTTTTTTACATTCTGCATCATCATGTGGTGTTGGTCTGCAGCATATATTGCCGAGACGTCTGGAGTGACATGGAGGCCAGAGAAGTTAAGGACGGCAGATTCCTTCCCTCAAGGCCTTTAGTCAAACAGATGGGCTTTTGAGACAACGGGTTTAGCGGTTTCTTAGTTGGAGATATTTCTTGCATTTCTATTCTTCTCGCGGCGTGATGTGATGAGAATCGAACGCGTCTCACCAGAATGTGACCTGGCCTTTTATGTTAAAATCCAGCAATGATACCAGTAGGCTATTGCAGAAAGTCGTCATGGCTGATCTTTTCCAATAGAGTCTGTTTTCCCCAATTATTCTCTGTGTCAATTTATTGAGCCTCACGCTCCAATAATCTCTGGTCCATGTCAGTAAAAGCTGCTAAAAGAGAATTGATCTCACAGCCACGATATCCAAACGGATCGAAGGATTTGAAGGTGCCAATGAAGAGATTGGGGCATGGTCGCCCAGCAAGAGTAAGTGCAATGGCATAGACTGGACGATATCAACGTGAAAGTTTAAGTTAGATTGTGCAATGCCTTAGTTAAATGGGACGAGGGACGGAAAAGAGAGTGAGGGCGAGTGGGAGGGAGGGACATCTTCGAGAACTTTTGCGTTTAAATCCTGATGCATGAAACGCTGAAATATCAGAGAACGAAATTCGATGGAAAACAAATCATCACCTCGGAGAACATTATCATGTAAAAACGAGTTATTTCTTACCGTGTTTCATCAAAAGTAAAACATTGAGAGAACTGACCGCTATAATGTGGATTCGATACGAAGTCGCAGCAATCCCAACGCAGAAAACGAAATACGAAATGGTTGCAGCACTCCACAGACCACACTTCCAAACTGCAGCCACTGTGGTAGCAGAGGAAATGTCAGGAAGAATACACAATATCAGGACTTAATGACAGGCATGTGGGAACTGAGAATGGGCTGAATCTTTAACCTTAACGTCCACAGAGTCTGGGGAGATTCCATGAATAAGAGTACTGGAGAATGGGATGAATGAAACTCTCCAGACTCATGGGAAAGTGCAGAATATTGTTGAAACGTATGCTTCAATAACATTATAGTTTAACATTGGCTACTCCATCACTTTGCCCACACAAGGCAGTACCAACTGCTGCAGGCAATCACACATAATTCCAGTTCCAGACCCGGAATCAGGGAAACTGTGTGAAGCAGCCACGAAGATCCAATTGGAAGTTGGGATGGAATGACAGGAGAGGGGCGCGTGTATTTCCGAGGTTGGCACTGCTCCTGGTCAAAAGTGGGGCGGAAGGGAATACTTGCCCCCATTTATTACATTATAGCCATAAGCCGTACATGTTGTTGATACAGCCGATTGGCGCATCTGAAGCGTTGTGGACCTTTACATTTGGGGTGGCAATGTTCGAAATTTCATTTTCCTATTTTGATCAGTGTTCTTGACATTAGCAGTAGCAGCTGCTTATGTTTGCATCAGCTCAGGATCAGCTTCTTGCTCCCAGTAAATTCTGCAACCTGGAGAAGGTGGTGTTGTGGTTATATAGTAAACGAGTCATCTTTGGGGACTCAGACACGGAAGTGGTAATGTTAAAGTTCGACGAATAAAACCTGGAATGGAAGCCTGACCACAGGAACAGAGAACATGCCTTTAATTTCCTGCAATCCCATTCATGCATGACCCTTATACAGGGGATGCTACCATCTTTACCCAATCCTGCCTACTTGTGACTCCAGGTGCAGAACAACATGGCTTACCCTTAATCCGAGAATGCCGACACTGTGGGTAGGCTGGCCATTCGGCCCATTCCAGTCGACACCAGCCCTTGGAAGCACATCCTATCAGACCCACACTCCATACCTATTCCTTTCCCCTTCATTTCCCATGGCTGACCCCAGTAACCTTCACACCTTCAGACTGTGGGAGGAAACTCACACAAGCAAAGAGAGACTGTGCAAACTGCAAACAATCTCACGAGACTGGGATCGAATCCATGTCTCTCGTGCAGCGAGGCAGCAGCGAATCAGAATGAACAACAAATGCTGTCCTGACGAGCGACATCCACACCCTGTGGCTGTATCAGGAAGAATAAAAACACATTCACAACATGGACAACGGGACTTATGTCTGCGTGGACATGATTTGAACCAATCGTTTATCCTGGGTAGATACAAAGACACCGATATCACAGAGAAACCAGCGCAATGAGGAATTCAAATACCTGCTGCAGTGGAAACTCTTTTACTCAGTCAAACTGGGGACAGACTGTTCAACAGTCCCGTGGGAAGGGCTCAATGGCCAATAAAAACTCCAGCGTAGCCAGCAAGATGACATATACCAAACGGAGGTAAATTAAACTGTCAATGCTGCTGTTAATCCCAACCAGCTGCCGGTTTCATAGCGTCGAAGTCATAGACTCATGCAGCATGGAAACAGGTCTTTCACACCTTCCACCTCATACTGCACATAATGCCAAACTAAACGAGTCGCATCTGACCGCTCCTGTAATGGCTCAGGGTTAATAATGCCCTTGTAATATTATTACTGCATTGTTAATATGAATGTCCAGATATAATTCTGTGGACATGTGTTCAAATCCTGGCATGGCAGATGCTGGAATTTTATTTCAATAAATACCTAGTGTTGATGAGTCTAATTATGATGTTGAATCAGTTGTTGTAGATCTGATTCACTAATGCCTGATAGGGAAGGAAACTGCCATATTTATCTGGTCTCGCTGGCATATGATTCCAGATCCATAATATCGTGGCTGATTGTGAACCTCCCTCTGGGCAATAAATTATGTACTGGAATGAACGAATAGCTTTTGTTAATCCCACTGATACTTTCCAACTAATTTACCGATCCAAATATCCTGTAAATATTGTAAATGTACTTTCATTCATCACTGCCTTAGGAAGTGAATTGCACACATAAACCATCCTCTGTTAAAAAAAACTCTCATGTCTTATTTTAAACCCCTCTTTTCGTTTTAAATAATTGCCCGCTCGTCTTGAAGTGCCCTCCTTGGGGAAAAGACAGTTACAGTTAACTCAAGCAGAAGTCTCAATAATTAATAAATTTCTATCAGGTCGCCATTCAAACTTCAGTGCTCGAGTGAAAATATTCTCAGCTGATCCAGCCTTTCGTTATAACACAAACCTTCCCCACTAGCCATACGCTGGTATACCTGTTCTAAACCTACTCCAGCTGAATAATGTCCTTGCTATTACTGGGCGACAAGAACTGGACACAGTATTCCAGAAGACGCATCACCCAATGTCCTATTCAACTTCAACATAATGTACCAACTCCTACGCTCAAAGGACTGAGCAACGAAGGCAAGATGATTTTTTTTAACCATTCTGTCTATATATGATGGAAACTAAAATGAATTATGAACTTGCATTCCTGGCCTCTGTGTTCCACAACACGATGCAACGCCCGATCATTAATTGTATAAGCCTGTCTCGTATTTGAAGTAGCAAAATGCAATACCTTCCATTTATCCAGATTGAACTTCATGTGACATTTTTCAGCCCAAAGATGCAATGGATTAAGATCCTTCTGTAATCTGAGATCACCTTCTTTACAGTCTCCTATTCTGCTGTCCTCTGCAAGCTTATGAACCATGGCTTCTATGAGTTCTATTGTTTTCTCATATAGGTCAACGATTTTTAATTATTTGTCGTGGCCATCATTTCGCAGTTTGCAAATCATGTGACAATTAGTCATGTCATTAACCATGAGGAAGACAGCTATAGACTGCAGGGAGATTGGAAACAATTGGCAAGAAAATGTGCTGTATGGAATTCAATCCAGTGAAGTGGGTGATAATGAATTTGAGGAGTAACAATGATAAAAGTGTGACTGTTAACAATAACAAAAGAGAAATTGGAGTAGGCATTCACGAATGTTTGAAGGTGATTGGACAAGGGATCAAGTGGTCTCGATGGGTTGGAGATACATTCTGTTCTTGACCGCAGGTGGGAATATAAGAGCAGGGAAACGATGATGGAACTTTAGCAACGGCCTATTCAAGATCAATGACAGGGGAATCAGATGGACGGAAGTACGTACTGCAGGTGCTGGAAATCAGAATCAAGATTAGAGTGGTACTGAAGAAGCACAGGAGGTCAGGCAGCATCCGATTTGCAGAAAAAAAATAACGTTTCGGGCAAACGCCCTTCATCAGGAATAAAGCTTGGAGCCTCGAGAGTGGAGAGATAAACGGGAGGACTGGTCTGGGAAGAATTTAGCTGAGAGTGCAAGAGGTGTAGAGAGATGGGGTTAAAGGTGATAGGTCGGAGAAGAGGGTGGATCGGATAGGCGGAAAGGAAGATAGACAGGTGGGACAGGTCAGTAGGATGGAGCCAAGTTAGAAAGTTGGAACCCGGATAAGGTGACTGTGAGGAGATGAGGAAACTGGTGAAGACCACTTTGATGCCCTGGGGTTGATGGTACCGAGGTGGAAGATCTGGCGTCTGGTGGTGAGGGAATGGTGGTGGAGGAGACCCAGGAAGTGCATGTCCTTGGGAGAGACAGGGTGGGGGGGTGGTGTGGAAGTAATTGATGATTTTGGTCATGGGGCGTTGGAGTTGAATATTGCGGGTGACCTGGAAATGTTCTCTGAAGCGCTCTCCGAGATTGTAGTCCCCAATGTAGAGGAGACCACATCGCGAGCAACAGATGCAATAAATGACACGTGTGGAAGTACGCATGCACATTTCATGGATGTGGAAGGCTCATTGGAGCCTTGGAAGGATGTGAGAGGTAAGATGTGGGTGCAGGTTTTCAAGTTCCTGTGGTGGCAGGGGAAAGTGCTGCGAGGGGAGGGTGAGTCATTGGAGGGCGTGGACTTGACTAGGTAGTCATGGAGGAAACAGTCTTTATGAAAAGTGGATAGGGGTGGGGATGGAAATATAAATTTCCCTGTCACTGCAGGAATTGCAAACCCTGCACCCACATCTACCTCCTCACCTCTGTCCAAGGCTCAAATGGAGGCTTCCACATCCATCAAAGTTTCTCCTGCACTTCCACACATGCCATTTCTTGGATACGGTCTTCAAGATGCGGTCTCCTCTAAGTTGGAGAGAGGAGTTGTGTTCTCACACAACACTTCAGAGAATATCTCCAGGATATCCGCAAGAATCAATTCCAGTGCCCCATGGCCAAACATTTCAACACCCCCTCCCACGCTCCCGAGGCCATGAAGGTCCTGGCCTCCTGTATCGCCACTGCCTCACGACCCGATGCCTGGAGGAAGAAAGCATCATCATCCGCCTCGGGACCCTTCAACCCCATGGCATCAATTTTCACTTCACCCGTTGCCTTATTTCCCCTCCCCCTACCTTACCCCAGTTCCCACCTTCCACCTCAACACCGTCCTCCTGCCTTGTCCCACCTGTGCATCTTCATTCCCACCTATCCACTCCATCTACTTCTCTGACATATCATGTTCACCCCCCCGCCTGCCTCCACTTACAGCACTCTCAGCTACCTTCTCCCCAGCCCCACCCCCTTCCCATTTCTCTCTCCATCCCATGTGCTCCCAGTCTCATTCCTGATGAAGGGCTTTTGCCTGAAACGTCCATTTTTCCTGCTCCTCAGATGCTGCCAGACCTGCTGTGCTTCTCCAAAACCACTCTAATCTTGAGGGGAGTCAGTTGATTGAGAGGGTTTTCGGGTATTTTCTATTGTTGACCACAGGCTGTGGATGATAGCAGAACTTTAGCAACCACCAGTTTAGTGAACAGCTAAAGGACTGAGCACAAGTCTGGTCACGGCACAAAACAACATTTTTCTTAAAATTGTAAGATAAAAGATGGAAGGCTGAAGTTTGCAACTTTGCCCATCAAGGCCGTTTCACCAATGAGTTTCTCACAGATTCCTTTCCAAGTCAGGGTGCTATGGGCCTTGGAGGGTAACTTGAAAATGGTGGCGTTTCGTTGCATCTTCTAATCTTGTCCTTTTCGTCAGTACAGCTGTTGAGCTTTGAAGGTTGTCAAAAATGCCCGAATTACTTACTCCTGTGCATCTGAAAGTTGGTGCACTCTGCTGCAATTGCGCCTTAGCGGTGAGGGAAATGGCGATTGCAGGTGTTGAAGCGGATACACTCAAGTGACTGCATTGTCGTGGACGGTGTCCAGTTCCTTAAGTGTTATTGAAGATATACCCATCTAGGCAAATGGAGAGAGTTATATTCCACGTCTTATTTGTGCCTTGCAAACGATGTAGGATTCACGGAACAATGAGTTGAATTTATAATCAAAAAATGTCTCAAGAACATGTTGTTGCTGTCAAAGTGTTTATGTAGCCAGTTTCTGTAAGTATTTCCCCCGAAATAATAGCTCTCTGGACGATTACACGGGGTAATTTTTTTGCAGTAAAGTTGTTGAATGTCAATGAGATATGATTAGATTCTCATTTATCAGAGTGATACTTACTCTATTTCGTCCTTGTGTGGACAAATCTGATTCCAGTGGCTGTCTAATTTCAAGATCCACTTCCCGTCTGTGATTGAAATTTCAACCGTTTCTTCACATAAATGTCTCCACCTGCCTTAACAATATGTAGGGTCGCTGCAGGGGACAGCAGAGATTAATGAACATGTTGTCAACACTGGAGAAAATGAAGCTTCGTGGAATGATCGGTCAGGCTGGGAATATTCTTCTTGAAACAAAGGAGACGGAGGAGAGCTCTATAAACACAAAGTAACATTTATAAACGTTCAATATTCATGGGATCTTGACAGGGCAGATACGGGCAGGTGGTTCACCCTCTGGTATGAGGAGAGCACCAGAGGACATGAACACAGAATTAAATGGTGCCGATTTAATTCAGAAATGAGGAGTAATTTCTTTGCTCAGGGGCCAGTGAATCGGTGGAACTCCTTGCCGAAATTGTTGTTGAGGCTGAGATGGTGTGTATTTTCAAACTGTGCCAGACAGACATTTAACCAGAAAGATGATGAAGCTTTGTAGAGGCAATGCTGGAGAATGGAGTTGAGGATTATCAGATCAGCCATGAGTTCGTTGAATGGTGGAGGAGACTTGATGGGCTGAATGGCCGATTTCCAATCCTACATCATTTGGTCTAACGCCCTATTTTATTGATATCTTTAGAATTCTGAGGGATGGGATGAAGTGATAGAAAAGTTTTCTCAAACTGATCAGACAGATCAGGAACTAAGCTCATAAGTTCATGAACAAGAAATGTGCAGTGGCCTGGATACAACAAATGGCACGGGGCACACTGCAGATGGGTATGTGCAGATTTTGTGATTGCTAAAGATATTATGTGGATCTAATATTGTTGCCAACTTGGTGATCACGCTGGATGATGGATCGCGGTATGATTCACACAGCAAAAGGTTGTGAAAGAATGAAAAATTCGTTTCATTGGAAAGGTTTTCTGCGGTTCCAATTCAATTGACTGTTTAAAATACTGATCAGAACTTTGTGTGGAGTATTACATTAAAATTTACAATTCCACTGGATAAACTATTGCACCCGATCTCTCCTTATTTGTTCCCCTTTCATTCGATGTAAATTCATAGAAAGTCAAGATAGAATGAAAGGAGGAAAGAAACGTCGCCCTCCTTTTCATTATCCCAATGTAACTTACAACAGAAACAAATTGCTTTACTTTGACTTTGATGAGGCACCGATTTATCACAAATCTCCGGTGCAATGAAGGGCAAAAGCAAGATTCTCCATCCAATGTATCCTAAAGATGCGAGGCACAAAGGGAAACCACAGGTGCGTTTGATAGAAGTAACAGCCAGAGAAGGATTCAAATCCAAACATGCGCAATGGAAGAGCAACCCATCGCCTTAACCTCTGGGCCACTTCAGCCCATTTCAAAGTGGCTCAAATGTGACCCCGTCAAGATCACATATGGTGCTCCGAGGCGATAAAAAATTCCCTGAGCGGAATCGAATCCACACCATTCGAAGGAAAAATAATACCAGCAAAATCCAAGAGATTCACCATGCCCTTGGAAGGAATACCTTGTCCTTGATTTATTCCGATTCGGAACTGTCTCAGAACGAACCAGCAAACATGAAATTCCCGTCACATTCACACGCACATTTAGTCTTGACACATAATTTCTTCAGACAGTTTCTCTCTCACGTGAAGAAGTATATACGGAGAGAGAAGTGAAGGTTTTTTTTTTAGCTTGATAGGCTTTCTCATATGGCTGAACCTGAACTGGGTAAAATTCCCGGAAATGCAGTTTTGTTCGTTTCGTTTTATTAATTTTGCTGCAACTTCACTCTGTTCATTTCAATGATCGGAAGTGAATTGGACTTATATGATTGGAACGCTCAATGTTGTGTTCAATTTTGCACCGAATTTATTTCAGCTTAAAGAAAATACTGATGAGAAAAACAGAAGGTTAAACTACAAAACAAGATGGCAGTTTTGATGCTCAGTTACTTTGGCAGATTTCAGTGGGTATCAAATAAACCCAACATCATGGCGATCGTCCTCCCACCTTTAAGGCATGGGGTTAAAGCAGGAAATCGATCTCTAAGAGACGGGTCACTTCCTATTCATTACGTAATAGCTTGCCTTGACAATATGCCAAATCTGCTCAGTTCCATTTATAATGCTTCATATGGAATATTAATAGAAATCTTTCAAAACTCTGAGGGTTTTTTTTGCTGAATCTTACTCAGCTGCAGACGTTTCTGATATTTCTTTGGATCTGAAGTCGTCCAAATTAGATACTGATTCCTCGCACCTTCTACCCCCCACACCCCACTTTTACCTGGCCACAGGCTGTCTCTCACCTGGTGAAACTCACTGCTTGTGTGTCTCTAAATGTGCCTTTCCAAATATTTTGGAAACGGATTCTCTGAGTGACAGAAATTCTGCTCCCATCATTTATTTGCCCTACATCGATGGTTTTGAAAGCCTGACGTTCAGAAATATACGAACTTGAAAGAGTGAATTTTCCATCTGTTTACTCTCTCCAAACCTCAAATACGCTGGAAAAATTCCATTCGGTTTTCCTTGGTTCAGTGTCAAATTTTCCAAAACACAAATAAATAAAACTCCATCCCCACTAAACGCCGTCAGCATCGTCTCTAATGTCTTAGCGACCCAGTAAACGCTGGCAGTGTCCTCTCTGATAGAATCACAGATTTCCTACAATTCAGAAAGTGCAGTTCAGTCAATCAGGTCTGTAGGGAAACTCTGAACAGCATCTCAACCAGACCTAGCTCCCATCTCTATCCCCACAGGCCTCTGGCTTGTGATTTCAAATAAACCTGCTGGAATAAAACCTGGCATCGTGTGACTGCTGACCTTATCACTGCGTTCCCCATGGCTAACTCATTTAACTTACTGAATTCACTCCCTTGGCACATCAGCGCAATTTACCTGGCCAACCCACCTAACCTACAGACTTAGGAGCAGTGCGAACCACTGAACAAATGTACCATCATATTGAACACTATCTGTTTCACACTGGCTTTACACAATGGCAACTCCGCCTAGTGAAAGCAAGCTGCGCCCACCAACCCGAATTCAATGCATCCAAACGCAGTTCGACGCTGTACAACCTCAGTAGTTCTGCTGGAAATGTTTCTGCACTCAGATCTGAATGGGTTTATTCTGTTTTCTTCCTCAGATTCCTGCTTTAAATAAACATATCAGTCAGGAACAACTCTATATAATGGTTTTCATTGCAACACAAACACAATGTGCAGTTGGCTGAAGTTGCGTGTTTGCACTTTCACTGACACTCTCTCTCCCCAGGAGCTGCAGTCC
Source organism: Chiloscyllium punctatum (assembly GCF_047496795.1). Taxonomy (NCBI): domain Eukaryota; kingdom Metazoa; phylum Chordata; class Chondrichthyes; order Orectolobiformes; family Hemiscylliidae; genus Chiloscyllium; species Chiloscyllium punctatum. Next base: position 29,424,093 of record NC_092756.1, read on the forward strand.
TTCCCCAGCTGATTCAGACAGCACTGTCCTCCCTGTGACATGTCCCATCGAGAATGGAAAGCTAGGCATGAATAACCTTCACTGGGGAACAGAGCGACAGGCTTGAATCATTCACGATGCCCCCAGCGGAGAATTGAGCCCTGTGACAGGACGGGACACTAACCACGATACTGTGGAGGACAACAACATCGAAGGAGACCCTTCAGCCTGTTGTGGCCGCACTTGTCCAACACAACTGCTTAACGACCTGAATCAAGTTCCATCGTTTAGCCTATAATCTTATATGTTTTGTCATCACAAATTAAGACCTCAATTTTTTTAAAGGTTAGAATGATTTCCGCCTCTCTGACCCTTTCCACAAATCTACTCAAACCTTTCTGCCTTTTCCCGAAATCTCTTGGCCCCAGTGTTCGATCTCTCCATCAATAAGAAAAGCTTCTTTCAGTCTATCCTATCCATATCCCTCAATATTTTGTACATCTCAGTCATGTCTTCTCCAATCTCCTCTGCTCGGCGACAAGCAATCCCAGTTGGACACTCTGGCAGGACGAAACATATTTCCGCTGATGGGGGAGTGCCGAACCAGAGGACACAACTTAAAAATACGGGGTAGACCATTGAGGACAGAGATGAGGAGAAACTACTTCACCCAGAGAGTGGTGGCTGCGTGGAATGCTCTGCCCCAGAGGGCAGTGGAGGCCCAGTCTCTGGATTCATTTAAGAAAGAATTGGATAGAGCTCTTAAAGATAGTGGAGATAAGGGTTATGGAGATAAGGCTGGAACAGGATACTGATTGGGAATGATCAGCCATGATCATATTGAATGGTGGTGCAGGCTCGAAGGGCTGAATGGCCTACTCCTGCATCTATTGTCTATTGTCTATTGTCTATTGTCTGTCCAATGTCTCCTCACAACTGAAACTCTTCAGCCCAGACAATATCCCAGTGAATCTCTCCTGCAACTTTCCCAGTGCGATCACATCGATGCAGTACTCTGAATTGCAGAACTGCACACAGTAATCTCGCTCGGGCCGAATGAACTTTTTTTTCGATTCTGTTACAGTATGAGGGCGTCGCTGGCTCGGCAGTATTGATTGGTATCCCTAATTGCACAGCGGGTAGTTGAGACTCAACCTCTTGTAGTGAGTCTGGAGTTACATGGAGTCCTGAGCAGGTAAGAATGGCAGTTTCATTCCTTAAATGACGTCAGATTGTTTTGTTATATTTTCAACAGTTGAACATGGATATATAGGAGTTATTAGATTCGTAATTCCAGATATTTATTGAATCCCAATTCTACCACCTAGCATGGTCAGAGTCAAATCCAGGTCCGTGGTGTCTGAATTAACAGTTCAGTTTTCAGTGGTAATAGCGCTTGGCCATTGCAGAAAAGTATTGAAACTGATCTTATCCAATTAAGTCGCTTTTCCCCGAAACTGTTCTGTGCCATTTTCCTGAGCTGGATTTCCCACCCCCACGCCCCAATAATATCTGGTCGATATCAGTAAAAGCTGCTACATGAGCATTGATCTCACAATAGTGGTAACCAAATGGATCAAATGGTCTGCAGGTCCCGGTGGTGGGGTTGCGGAACGTTCACCCAGCAACAGTGACCGCAGCCACACAGACTAATCGGTATCAATGTGAGAGTCTGTATTAGATTCTGCAATGCCTAAGTGAAATAGGAAATGACTCCGCAAACACATGATGAAAGAGCAGCTCTCCGAAAGCTCGTGCTTCAATAAAACCTGTAAGACCATAACCTGGTGTTGGGTCATTTTTAACTTTGTACTCCATAGTCCAACACTGGCATCTCCAAATTAATGAGGTGGGGGTATGGGATGAAAAGTTCGGTTGGTGATCGTAGGAGGGAAGAAATCTCTGAGAACAGGTGGATTTGAATTCTGGCATATGAAACACAGAGATGTGAGCGAGCAGAGCTTGAAGGAAAAAAAAATCACCTTGGAGAAAATCAAAACTTTCAAACAACTGATTCCTTTGTGTTTCACAAGAGCCTGGGACACATAGAGCAATGACTGTCGTGATTCGGATTCGAACCGAGGTTGATGCGGCCATAACGCAGAGTAGCAACCACTATACGATCACAGCAAACCAAAGACGAACACGCTAAACGCGCACATTAAGCAAAGTATCATAAGAAATGTTAGGCTGAGCAACAAATACACAATATCAGTGCTGAGCGAACAGTGGCAGATATGTGGGAACTCAGAATGGGCTGACCGTTTAACATCGGTTCCCCCAGTGGCTGTGGTGATTCCATCATTAATGTGTTGAAGGCTGAGATAAATAGATTTCTCCAAAACATCAAAGACTCCGGGGACAGTGCAGCTTTTGTTACCTGCTCATCCACCAATATCATTTATTGAATCAGTTGCTCCCGGTGCAGTCTCCTGTACATTGGGGAGACTGGGCACCTCCTACCAGAGCGCTTTAGGGAACATTTCTGGGACAACCGCACCAATCAACCATACCACCCCGTGGCCCAACATTTCAACTCTCTCTCCCACTCTGCCCAAGACATGGAGGTCCTGGGCCTCCTTCACCGCCGCTCCTTCACCACCAGACATCTTCCGCGTCGGAACACTTCAACCCCAGGGCATCAATGTGGACTTCAACAGTTTCCTCCTTTCCCCTTCCCTCACCTCACCCCATTTCCAAACTTCCAGCTCAGCACTATCCCCATGACTTGTCCTGACTTGTTCTACCTGCCTATCTTCTATTCCACCTATCCATTCTACCCTTCCTCCCGACCTATCACCTTCATCCCCTCCCCCACTTAACTATTATACTCTGTGCTACTTTTTCCCCACCCCCACCCTCCTCTCACTTATCTATCCACTCTTCAGGCTCTCTGCCTGTATTCTTGTTGAAGAGCTTTTGCCCGAAACGGTGATTTTACTGCTCCTCGGATGCTGCCTGAACTGGTGTGCTCTTCCAGCACCACTAATCCAGAATCTGTTTTCCAGCATCTGCAGTCATTGTTTTTCCCAAGCTTTTGTTGAAATGTATCCTTCAATAACAATGCAGTTTAACATCGGCTACTTCACGAGTTTCCCCACACAAGGCAGTAACCACTGCTGCCACATAGTCCCAGTTCCTAGCCCCAGAATCAGAGGAACTGAGTGGCGCAGTCGTGAATAACCAATTTGAAATCGAGATGGGAATGAGGTCGCAGAGATACTCGATGGCTCAAGTGACGCAACCGGAGAATGTACTGTATTTTTATGATGGTTTAGAGGCGCAAGCAATTCCAAGGTTGGGATTGCTTCTGGTCAAAGGCGGGGTAGAAGGGAACATTTGTTCCCGTATATAATAACAGCGATCTACAGTGCATCTTACTGAGACAGCTGAGTGCCACAGCTGGAGCGTGGGCAGCTGGTTTGGAGTTTAATTTTGCTTCAGTATCACCCAATTCCCTGGAATGAATTGCTTTCACCATTTTTATTTCAAATTGTTTGATATCTCCCTGCAGTCTGCGGCTTTCTTCCTCATGGTTAATGGTATGGCAAACTGTTGTATGATCTGCACACTGCTAAATCACGGCCACTACAAGTAAATATGTATCATTGATCTATATGAGAAAACAGTGGAACTCACAGCAGGCATGCAGCGTAGGTTTGCAGGCGACGCCAGAATTGTAGACAGTGAGGAAGATTATCTAAGTTTCAAAAGAGTCTTAATCCAATGAGTCGTTGGACTGAAAAATGTAACATTGAGTTCAATCTGGATGAATGGAAGGTATTGCATTTTGGTACAACAAAAACAGTATGGCTTTGCCTATGTTGGAGAACAGGGAAGCTCGGTGTGCAGGTACATAATTCCTCGTAATTTGCATTACCAACAGACAAGATGGTTCAAAGGCATTTAACATACTTCCCTTCATTGCTCAGTCCTTTGTGTATAGGAGTTGGGACGTTATGTTGAAGTTTTGCAGGACATTGATGAGGCCTCTTCTGGAATATTATGTCCAGTTCTGGTCGCCCAGTTGTAGGAATTATATTATTCAGCTGGCGTAGGTTCACAAAAGGTATGCATGCTTGTTGCCTGTGGAAGGTTTGAGTTCTAATGAAAGGCTGGATAGGCTGAGACTATTTTCAGATTCGAGATCGGGGTGCTGGAAAACCACATCAGGTAAGGCACTATCCCAGGAGCAGGAGAATCAATTCTTTTTCGCGCAAGTGTCCTTCACCAGGCTCTTCCCCGAAATGTCGATTCTCCTGCTCCTCAAATGCTGCCTGATCTGCTATGCTTTCTCAGCACAACACTCTTGACTCTGATCTCTCATCTGCAGTTCTCACTTTCTCCTAGTTGAGAGTGTTTTCACTCTAGGTTAGGGATTTTGAGCGGCGACCTGTCAGAAGTTCATGAATTATTGAGTGGGAAGTTTAGTGTTAACGATAGCGGCCTTTTCCCAGGAGGGGAATTTAGACGAGAGGACATATGTTTAAGATGAAAAGAGAGATTTTTTTTAAAAAAAGACATAAGGCATTTTTTTAGGGACGGTGTTTTACGTGTGTAATTAACTTGTTGAGAAAGTGATGGATGAGGGTATGTTTGCAACATTTAATGGACAATTAATTCCAAACATGAATGGGAAAGTGGGATTTTTAAAATAAATTTATTCATGCCTAGCGCATCAGTTATTTCCCAGAGGGCATTTAAGAGTCAACCACGGTATTATCCATCTGGAGTCTCCTGTGGGACAGAGCAGATGAATGTGGCAGGATGCTTCCCGAACTGGCATGAGTGAATCAGATGGGATTTTCCACACAACTGATTCAGGACACCACGAGACTCTTCAACTCCAGGTGCTTATTGAATTCAAACTCCACTATCTGTCATGCCAGGACCTGAACCCCTTGTCCCCAAAATATTGCCTGGGTTTTGGATTAACAACACAGTAATAAAACTACAAGGGCATTATCACCACTCAGCGGGGACAGGAGGAGGCAGACCGGAATGGGTTAGTTTGGCAATATGCTCAGCATGGATTGGGTCGACTGACAGGCCTGTTTTCATGCTATATGACTCTGACTGACACTATGGAGAAGGCAGCTGGTTGGGATTAACAGCAGCATTGACAGCATAACTGAACACCTGATGGGATATGTAATCCTGCTGGAGTCTCCGGAGGTTGTTTTGCTCAGTCATCCCTTCCCACACGCGGGACTGGTGAACGGTCTCTCCCCAGTGTTCCTGATTAAATGAGTTTCCATTTCTGCGGTTAATTGATTCCCTTCCAACAGATCCCACATTGCCCTGCTTTCTCTGTGGTATCAGTGTCCTTTGTTCCTCACAGGGTGAACGATCGTTTCAAATTGTGTCCACACAGATACAAACATTTCATGTTGTGAATGTCTTTTCATTCTTCCTCATTCACCTACCGGGTGTGAGTATGACTGGCCTGAACAATATTTATTCTTCGCCCCTCGTTCGTTGCTGTCTGGCTTCAACACAAACCCGGTTTGTGATCCCAGCCTCGGGTGTCTGTCTGTGGGCACTCTACACATTCTCTGTATGTTTGCGCTTTCATTTCTCCCTCAGACCAAAGATGTACCAGTTACATGGATCAACAATGGGAAATGCAGGCTTTTGGGACAGAGAATACCCTGGGGACTGGTGGGATGCGCTTCTGATGTACCGTGTGGACTGGAAGGGCCGATTAGACTGCTTCCCCACACTGTGGAGATTCTTGAATTAAGGGTCAGCTCATGTTTTTCTGGTCCTGGAGTCTCTCGTGGGCATGGCTGGGTGAAGATGGTTGAATCCCCTACATAAGGGTCATGAATGAATGGGTTTGCAGTAAATTAAAGTCATGATCTCTGTTCCTGAGGTCAGGCTTGTATTTCATGTTTTATTCGTCGAACGTAAACATCACCGTTTCCATGTCCCAATCCCCAAGGATGGCTAGTTTAAAATATCACCCCAACGCCACCTTCTCCAGGTTGAAGTCTTGACTGTGTGGAAGAAGCTGATACTGAGCTGATGCGAGCAAATGTAGCTGCCACCGCCAGTGTCAGAAACACAGATCCAAACAGCAAAATCATCTTTTAAACCCACCACTGCAAAGTTCAGAACTCAACATGCTCCACTTGTGCCACTCAGCTGTCTTAGAAAAATGAACTGGAAATCGCAATGATAGTATAAACGGGGACAACCATTCCCTTGAGCAGGAGCACACTCAACCGAGGAATTTCTTGCGCCTCTATACCATCACAGAAGGACAGGACGCTCACCTATTTCATCACAGGAGTCAGAGAATAACTCCGTGCATACATTCCCATCCCCATTTCCGGTTCGGTCTGGGACGGCTGTGCCGATGTTAAGCTAAAATGCTATTGAAGCATACATTTCAACAATATCCTGTACTGTCCCCCGAGTCTTTGATGTTTTGTCGAAATCGATCAAACTCATTTTCAACATTCTCATTCAAGGGATCTCCACAGCCTCTGAGGACATCAAACTGAAAGATTCAACTCATTCTCAGTTCCCACATGTCTGTCACTGTTCCCTGGGTACTGATATTGAACATGTGCTGTTCTTCCGAACATTTCCTCTGCTAGTATACTTATTGCTGCTTGCAAGCATCCTGTTCTGTGGTTACTGTGATCGTGGTTGTCGGTTTTTTGAATTGTGACCACAGAAACCCCGATTTGAAACCAAATCACGGCACTTAGTATTCTCTCCGTTGTCCTTTTTGTGACAAATGCTAAGAAATTAATTGTTTTACCTTCAAATTCCGCTCTCTTACATCTCTGCGTTGCATTTATCAGGATTCAAACACACCCGTTGTCGGAGACTCCTCTCCTTCCCACGATCGTTAAACCTCATTTCCGTCCCTCCCCCCATTTCTCTGAGGCAATGCACAATCTATCACTCTCTTTCACATTCATACTGTTCTGTCTGTGCTGCTGCTGCGGTCACTGTTGTTGGGTGAACGTGCCCCAGTCCCACCATCGGGACCTTCAAACAAGTCGATCCATTTGGATACCGCGGTTGTGAAATCAATCCCCATGTAGCAACATTTACTGACATAGGCCAGAGACAATTGGAGCGTCAGGCTCATGGAAAATACGCAGGGCAGTTTGGGTGCAAAGACATTTTATTGGAAAAGATCAGCTTTTGTGGCTTTCTGCGTTGGTCTTGTGGTAATTTCATAGCACTGATAATCCAGATACCGAGGTAATAGTCTGGGTACTCGGGCTTGAATCCCACCATGCCATGATTGTCAAATTTGGTTTCAAAAAATATCTGCAAGGAAGAATCTAATGGCTACTATAGATCCATTGACAATTGTTGAAAACAAAATCTGTTTCACTGATGTCATTTCGGGATGGAATTTGCTATCCTGACTTGGTCGGGGCTGCTTGCGACTTCAGACTCATCGCAATATGATTGAGTCTCAACTGCCCTCTGGGCAATTCGGAATGGGTAATAAATTCTGCTTCGCCAGAATCGCCCTCACACTAATCCAAAAATTTTAAAACAAATGCTCATTAGGCTCAAACAAGTGTGTTGTGCGCAGTTTTGCAAGTCACATTATAGCAGGGATGTGATCACACAGAGAAAATTGCAGGAGATATTTCCCCGGATACTGTTTGGGCTGAAGAGTTTCATTTGTGAAGAAAGACAGGACAGAGTGGAGTGTTTGTCGCCGTGGAAAGGAAATGTGGACAAGACATGATTGAGTTAGAGTATGGACAGGGTTGACTGAACGTGTTTCCTATTGATGGAGGGATCGATCAGCAGGGGCCAGAGATTTAAAAAGAAAGACAGAAAGTTTTGAGAAGATTTGCGAAAAACCTTTATCAGCCAGTGGGTGATTGGAGTTTGGAATACACTGCCTGCATTTTTCAAAGCGGCAGAATCCTTAATAACCTGAATAAAAGTCAGATGCGAACTTTTGATACGAAGGCATATAAAGCTGTGGGGTAAGCATTGTGAAATGGGATTCAGTTCATTAGGCACTTGCTTTTGTCAAGTGTGGCCACATTGAGTTGGAGGGCTTCCTTTGACATTCTTGTCCTCAGTAGTATAATGGTTCATGTCCCCGCCTGACACAGGGATCAATTTTCCGCTGGGGACAATGTAAATATTTTAAAACTGTCGCTCCATTCCCAAATGTGGGTATGGATACCTGCCCTTCGAGTCTCGATGGGGCATGTCACAGGAAGGACATTGCTGCCTGAATAAAGTTGGGGAAGCTGAAAATGTGTTGCTGGAAAAGCGCAGCAGGTCAGGCAGCATCCAAGGAACAGGAGAATCGTCGTTTCGGGTATAAGCCCTTCTTCAGGAATCCTGATTCCTGAAGACGGGCTTATGCCCGAAACGTCGATTCTCCTGTTCCTTGGATGCTGCCTGACCTGCTGCGCATTTCCAGCAACACATTTTCAGCTCTGATCTCCAGCATCTGCAGTCCTCACTTTCTCCTTAAAGGTGGGGAAGGACTGCAACTCTCAGGGAGGCAGAGTGTCAGTGAACGGCCAAACACGTGACTTCTGCAAACTTCACCTTGTGCCTGTGCTGGAATGAAAAGCATTTGACAGACTTGTTCCGGATTGAAGTGTTTACTAGAAGCAGGAAGCTGAGGAAAAAAACAACATAAACGCATTCAAATATGAGTGCAGAAACATTTCCCGCAGCACGAATGAAATTGAATTTGGGTTCATTTGTTTTAATGAGGCTGTTACCAGGGTAGAAAACCATTAAAAAATGATACAGCATTTGCCCAGTATGATGGAACATTGTCTCAGTAATTCGCATTGCTGTTCAGAGGGAGGGTTAGGTTGATTGGCAAAGTTAAATTGCCCTCTCGTCTCCAGGGAGTGAATTAAGTAAATTAGGTGAATTAGCCATGGGTAACGTGGGGATAAGGTTAGAAGTCACATGACGCCAGGTTATACTCCAACAGGTTTATTTGAAATCATATGGGGAGGGATTCCCCTTCTTCAGGTGAAATATAAGGAAATAGGGAGGGGAGCTAGGTCTGGGTGAGATGCTCTTCAGAGAGTCGACACCGGCTCGATTGACTGAAATGCTCTTTCTACACTGTAGGATTCCTTGATTCTATGAATTGATAATGACGGTGTTTACTGGGGTGTAAAGCCATTAGAGAAGATGCTGATGGGGGTGAACTGAGGATGAGATTTTATTCACTTGTCTTCTTGGAAAATTGAGAACAGTTATCCCTGAACCAAGGAAAACGTAATGTGATTTTTTCAGGTTATGAAATGTTTGAACAGACTAAATAGGTGGAAAATTCCCTCTTTCAAGTAAGTAAATATCGAGATGACAGGCTTTCAATACCTTTGATAAAACCTTGGAAGGACAAAGAAATGATGTGAACAGATTCGCTGTCACTGCAAGAATCTGATTTTCAAAATATTTGGAAAGGCACAATTGGTGACATACAAAGAATAAATTTCACAAGGAGAGAGACAGCATGTGGCTAGGTAATGGTGCAGAGGTGGGGTGTAGTCGGTCGGAAGTTGCGGGAAACAATGTCGAAGTTGGTTGACATTAAATGTAAAGAAATTTCTTTAATGTGTGCAAAACTGAATAAGATTCGCTTCCAAAACTCTGCATTTTGAAAGATTTGGCATAATATTCCACCTAAAGCATTGTAAATGTAACTGAGTGGATTTTTATTTATTGTGAACGGAAGATATTACATAATGAATAGGAAGTGACCAGTTGCTTGGAGATCGACTTCCTGCTTTCATCACATGCGTTAAAGATGTGAGAACAAACACCATGATATTTGGTCCATTTAATACTCAGTGAAATCTGCCAAAGTAACAAGCAACAAAACGGCTGGGTTTTCTTTTGCACTTTAACCCTCTGTTTTTCTAAGCAGTATTTTCCTTAAGCTGAAATTAAGTCAGAGCAAATTTGAATACAACATTAATCGTTCCAATGAGATATATCTAATTCACTTCTGATTATTACAATGAAACTTGTGAGGTTTCAGCAAAATTAAAATAAAACGAATAAATCAGCATTTCTTACGATTGAATCCAATTCAGCTTCAGCCATATGAGAAACGCCATTGAGCAACAACATTGCCTTTATTTCACTCACCATGGCTGCTTCTTCACGTGAAAGAGAAAGTGACTGAAGAAATTATGAGTCAAATGTAGGTGTAAATATGACGGAAAATTCTTGTCCTGTTTCATTCTGACTAGAAGATCTAGCACTCAGTTCTGACTCAGAATGTATTAATGACAGCTATTCATTCTGACCAGCTTGGCTATTTATTGGAATTTGCTGTTATGATAATTCGACTGAAAGCAGTAACACAATGGTGTGGATTTGATTCCGCTCTGGAACTTTCTCATCCATGACTTTCACCACATGTAACCTGATGAGGTCACATGTCACCCCACGACAAAATGTGCAGAGGAGACTGAGATTACGGTGCTGTTTTATTGCACCGCTGTGCTCCACATTCACGGGTTCGAGTCACACTCTGGTTGCTAACTTTACGCACCGCTCTAGCAGTTTTCCTTTGCACCTCACCCTCTGGTAAACACTGGATCGAGAATCTTGTTCTTGCCCTTCACTGCACGGGCGATTCACAAATAATCGACACCACATTAAAGTCGAAATGAAGAGTGAGAGCAGTCATTCTATTCAATTGTATATGAAATTGGTGGAATGAGAAGGAACGCATTTTTCTTTCTGCCCTACATTCCATCTTGTCTTTCTATGAATTTACATCGAAACAAAGAGAAAAAAATTACAAGCGATCGAGCGCACAAGTGTATCCAGTGAGGTTGTTCATGAGTATTTTAACCTAACACTTCACACAAAGATCTGATCAGTATTTCAAACAGTCACTCCGAATTGGAACCACAGAAAATTTCTCCAATGAAACAAACATTTCATTCTTTCACCAATTTCTGCTGTGTGTCAATCATACAACGATCTGTCGTCCACCGTGATCACTGACTTGCCAACTGTATAAGATCTAGCACCTTCCTTCAGCAATCACAGCTTCTGTACACAGCCACCTGTGCTGGTGCCCAGTGTCATTTGTTGCCCCCAGGTCACAGCACATTTCTTTTTCCTGTGTTTATGAGCTTTTTTCCTGATCTGTCTGATCTGTTTAATAAACCTTTCCTGTCACTTCATCCCATCCCCTCACAATTCTGAACCTATGAATAAAATAAAGCCTTAGACGAAATGTTAAACCAAGTGGAAATATGCTATTCAGCCCAAGGAGTCTGCTCAACCATTCATGGTTGATCTGATTTGGAGATGCCGGTGTTGGACTAAGTAAAAAATCACACAACACGAGGTTAGAGTCCAGCAGGTTTACGTGGAAGCTCTAGCTTTCTGAGCAATGCTCCTTTATCAGGTGATAGTCACCTGAATATCACCTGATGAAGGAGCGTCGCTCTGAAAGCTAATGTGCTTTCAATTAAACCTGTTGGACTATAACCTCGTGTTGTGTGATTTTTAACATATTGATCTGATAATCTTGAATTTCTTTCTGCTCACTTAGCTCGACAAAGTGTCATCATCTTTCTGATTAACTATCTGGCACAGTTTGAAAGTACCCAACCACACAGTCTCAACAGCGGTTATTGGAAAATGTCACAGATTCTTTAACACCTGAGCAAAGAAATTGCTCCTCATTTCCGAATTAAATGGGCAATATCTAATTCTGAGATTATGTCCTCTGTTGCTCTCCTCAGAGCAAAGGGCAAGCCACCTACCCGTATCTACCCTGTCAAGATCCCACGAATATTGAACATTTATAATTGTTATTATGTGATTATAAAGTTCCTCTCCTCCTCCTTTGTTTGAAGGAGAATAATCCCAGCCTAACCAATCATATCACGATGTTCTACTGTATTCAGAGTTAACAACATGTTAGTAAGTCTGTGCTGTCCCTTACATATTATTAAGACAGATGGAGAAATTTCGACGAGGAAACGGGTTGAAATTTCAGGCGCAGATGGGAATTGGAACTTGAAATCAGAAAGCGATTAGAATCGGATTGACCCACAGAAGGACCAAATACAGCGAAGATAACTCTGACAAATGAGAATCTAATCATATTCGATTGACATTGAATGACTTCAATGTAACTGAATTCCTCCGTGTAATCGTCCTTGGAGCTCTTATGAAGGAAAAATGGAACCTGACCACCCCTATAAAGGAGTTGACGACAAAAACCTGTCCGTGGGTCGACTTTGTTTGATTATTAACTCAACTCTTGTCTTCGTGAAACCTACACCGTCTGCAACGCTCAAATTAGATGTTTAACAGAACTCTGTCCATTTGCCGAGGTGCGTGTAGCTTCAATACCACTTAAGGAACTGGACACCCTCCACGACAATGCAGTCACTTTAATGTATATTGTTCAACACCTGAATATTTATTCCCTTAACTGCTAACGCACAATTGCAGCAGAGTGCACCACATAGAAAATTCACTGGAGTAAGTCATCCAAGCTTTGTTGACAGAAACTTCAAAGCTCAAAAACTGTCCCGACCATAAGGACAAGGTTGAAGATGCACTGAACCTTCACCATTTGCAAATTACCATCCAAGGCACATACCAGCATGACTTGGAGAGGTATCAGTGATAAATTCATTGAGTGGTGAAGTAGTTTGATGGGCAAAGGTTGATACTTCAGCCCTCTATCTTTCATCTTTCAGTTATTAAAAATGTAGATTATTGCATGGACCAGACTTGTGCTCATTCCTTTAGTTGTTTCCTAAACTGGCGGTTGCTAAAGATCGAATATCATCCACAGTCTGTGGTCAACAATAGAAAATATCCAAAAACCTCTCGAACAAATTATCTCCTTGTCCCTGTCTTCAGGGATCTGTGAATGCCCATTCCAAGATCTCTTTGTTCCTGTTCACCAATCAGAATCCTCACTGTTATTGTTACAACTCCCCAAATTCACCACCACTCATTGGTCTGGATTCAATTCCATTCACCATGTTGCCTTTCCACCTGAAGGATACATCCCTGCGGTCCCTGACATTATTCATCAGAGTCAACTACAAGACTATGTATCATCAGTAAACATCTAAATCATGACTCCTAATAAAAAAAGTTTGAATTATTGATCTACATCAGGAAACAGTGGTACTTCACTAGGAAAAAGCATCAAAACATGGTTCCTTGCTGCATGGGATGAACAACTGCCATGTTCCAATCTCCAAAGGTTGATAGCCCAGTATATCACCACTACATTTGCAGATGACACAAAGATTGGTGGAGTAGCCAGAAAACATAGGGGACTGTCAAAGAATGAAGAGGAATATAGACAGAAGACTTGAGCAGAGAAGTGGCAAATGGTGTTCTAACCAAGCAAATGTAAGGTGATGATTTGGGGAAGTCTAATTCCAGAGCCAAGTAATACAGTAAATGGAAGAGACTCGGGTAAACTTGATGAGAAGAGATATCTGGGTGTTCAGGTCCTTTGTACCCTGAAGGTGACTTCACAGGTGGATAGAGTGGTCAAAAAAGCACATGGTATGTTTGCCTTCACCGGATAGGGCATTAAGAATAAGAGCAGGCAAGTCCAGCTAAAATTGTACAAGAGATGTTTCGGCCGCGTTTAGAATACTTTGTACAGTTCTGGTCGCCAAATTACCAAAATTATGTCGACGTTTAGGAGAGAATGCGGAGAAGGTTTATGCAGATGTTGCTTTGTATGGAAGATGCAAGCTCTGAAGAGTGGTTGAGTAGATTACTTCTGCTTTCATTAGAAAAAAACGAGATTGAGGGGACCTGATTGAGGTCGACAATATCATGAAGGGTACAGACAGGGTGGATAGAGATAAGCTTTTTTCCCAAGATGAGGGATTCAATAATGAGAGGTCACACGTTCAATGAGAGAGGTGAAACTTTTAAGGGAGATAGACATGGAAAGTATTTTACACAGACGATGGTAGGTGCTGGAATGCGTTGCCAGCAGAGGTAGTAGAGGCAGGCACGGTAGATTCATTTCAGGTGCGCCTAGACAGATGCATGAGTAAGTGAGAATCAGAGGGATACAGATGCTTAGAAATTGGGCGACATGTTTAGATAGTTGATTTGCACCGGCTCAGGCTCGGCTGTCCAAAGGGCCTGTTCCTGGGCTGCACATTCTCTGTATTCTTTGTTCTTCTTTGTTCACTACACTACTAACGATGGGTTTCAGGTGAAATAGTGTTACTTCTGCAATCATAATTACTTATGCAAGGTAAATGAGCTCACACCAGTTTGTAATTGTTTCAACCAAGAGCTGAGTCAACAAGAATGAAACCTACATTAAGGAAATGTATAATTGTTTTCATATTAGCTAAAATGTGCATACAAGAATGAAAGGTGTCTGCAAGCAATAGTATATGGTACAGACAAATAGTTAAGGTGCTGTGAGGATGTAGGTTAAGCCAGATATGCTTGTACAAGCAGTAGTTATAAGCATTTGTTTCCCATTTCTGCAAAAACAAAAACCAAACCCCAATTAAAAGGTCGTAATTTTCAATATGGTTCTGGAAAGGGAGGGAATGTCACAAGTGGGAGAAATAGATCACAGTGAAGGAGGATATACCTTACAGTTGACCACAGTCAGGATGTGGTGAAAAGGCCAAGTAAAACCTGTACTTTGTTATGCACAAGGCCAGATAAGGCAAGAGAGAAACAATAGTAATGGGCACCGGGTTTGGAGTAGTGAATCCTATGTACTTGCTAAACTCTGCGAGTCTATTTCAGGCACCACGCTTGCAAGCGTATAATAAACATACTGATTGCTTCAGATCTTATCTCGCACTGAAATTATTGAAGTGAGTGGGCTAAGTTTCTCGCAATTGCGGGATCATCCTGGATATTCTTCCATCGCCGGGGGGAGTGCCTGGCCCTGGACACTGCGAAGATGCCTCCCATTCACAATTGATGAGGGGTTTCTTGTTCCAGTTTTGTCCTCTCCCTTGGGTGACAGGTACGAATCCCACAAGAGAGATATCTGAATCAGACAGTGAAACAAGGTCGATAAAAAATATGTAGAAAAGGGGCCAGGCAACTCTGTGAACAGACCAACATCAGAAAACTGACTTTTAAGTATAAACTTGGTGGCCAGGAAAAGGGGTATTTAATCACTGAGTGACTGGTGAGGGCCCCAAAAAATGGGGTGTAGGCAGAGAAAGTCGAACTGTCACTGAGTAAAGGAAGAAAAAGTCCCTGGTAATATTCCTCCTGAATGTCCGTTGGGGAGGATGTTGAAGGAATGGACAAGTAACACTTGTACAAGGGAAAAAGATAAAAAGAAAATGATGAAATATTGTTGTTTAGTATGGACCAAAGACCCAATCCTTCGTCTGGCAGTCTTCTGGCCAAAGTACGGTTCAGGCGAGGATTGGGTCTGTCAGTATTTAGGTATGTATGTGAATAAAAAACAAACTTTTAGTCAAGAAGAGGCGGAGAATGCGTCCTGTTGGAAGGGCAGCTTGGGAATGATGGTAGTGAAGACAAGGGATTCCCCCTCTACCCGACCCAGTCCCTGGGATCCTTTTGCCTGTTTGCACACCCGGCCCCCCCTCCCCCCCCCCCCCCCCACCGTACCGTGAAATCATATTGGGTGAAAATGGGGGAGGGCCATAGACAGACAGACAGGGACAGGGAACAGATGACCCACAAGAGGAGAACGAAGGGGTGGTGCACGGGGATGTTATTGGTCCCCACTATCAATCCGCAACAAAAGGAAGGGAAGATAAAGTAGATGTAGAGGAGGCCTCTAGAGTATCTCAACGAAAGCCTAAGGGGGAAAAACCAAAACAAAAAAAGGGGAAGAATATAAAGACTTATCCCCTTCGGGAGGTACGAATAGCAGACAAAAAGGTTGGGTTTGAAACTGTCCCCCTCACCAGTGGGGAGGACAGAACATTTAAAAAGGAGATGAAGGTCCTGATTGAGGATCGGTAGGGTTGTCTGAACAAATTGATCAATTCTTGGTGCCCAGTCTGTATACGTGGACTGAGTTAATGTCTATTTTGAATGTACTATTTACTGGGGAAGAAAGGGGACTTATACCCAGAGCAGCCATTAAAATATGGGAACTTCACATTGGGGATGGGGATACTAGACAGGGAGAGACAGAGATTCCCCTCAGTGAC
Organism: Chiloscyllium punctatum; assembly: GCF_047496795.1. Taxonomy (NCBI): domain Eukaryota; kingdom Metazoa; phylum Chordata; class Chondrichthyes; order Orectolobiformes; family Hemiscylliidae; genus Chiloscyllium; species Chiloscyllium punctatum. The sequence goes on from NC_092756.1 coordinate 29,440,232, forward strand.
ATCCAGTGGGAAAATCAAAACCCGGAGCATAGGAAATAAATGATGGAATTGAAAGACCTGATTCTAAAAGGAATAAGAGAGGCAGTTCCGAAGTCACAGAATTTGACTAAAGCCTTTGAAGTTAAAGAGGAGAAAGATGAGACTCCCTCAGCTTTCTTGCATAGATTAAGAGACTCAATGTGGAAATACTCTAGAATGAACCCTGAGGACCCAGTGACACAGGGTCTTTTGAAAGTATGTTTTGTGACAAAGGAATGGCGAGACACAGAGAAAGATACTGAAGATAGAAGGGAGGAGTGAAATACCATTAGATGAATTGTTACGAGAGGCACAGAAAGAGAGAGGATGAGAGACAAAAACAGAAGGCAAAAATGATGGTCGCTACGGTTGATGAGGTAGTTAAGAAAAGAATGGAACCAATAGTGAGCAACTGGAGCGGTAGATGGCATCATGTAGGACAGAGAGGAAGAGGGAGAAGGAGAAGAAAAGGGGGAGCATTTGATAGAGGGTTCGGCCGACAGGGGCAGAGATGCAAGTCTCCACAGGCAGGATGCTGTTATTGCAGAAACCCGGGCATTTTATGCTGGAGTGTCCTGATCTACACAGGGAAGAAAGGGCAATTCCGCTTATGAATTTTGTTGAAGAATAGGGTTGTCAGGGGTTCCTGCCCTCGGGGGGCGACCAGGACCCCTTGATAAACCTGAAAGAGGGACCCTGTAGGGAAGACGTAGTCTTCCTCGTAGATACGGGGGCAGCACAGTCATCGCTGAATTTTAAACCAAAGATAGAAGGAATGTCAACACGGTCAATTACTGTTCCGAGGTAAAAGGGGAAGGATTTACTGTTCCAGTATTTGAACCTATGATGATAGATGTCCTATGGATAGAGTCACAGGGGAACCGCTGTATATCCCTGATATAGGAAGTAACTTATTCGGGAGAGACTGAATTATCCTCTTAGGACTGGAGATTTGAATTTAGGAAAAAGAATTAGTTGTACAAATGACAATGTTGACAGAAGATGTGGAGAGAGAGAGATAGACCCTATTGTATGGGCTAGAGAAGGGAATCATGGAAAAATACAGATCCGTCCCCTAGAAATAAGTTTAAAAAGGAAAGGGGACGTTGTTTATGAGCAACAATGTCCCATTTCCATAGAAGGTAAAGGAGGACTGCAGCTAGTAATTGAGGGACTGATTAGAGATGGACTGTTGGAGCCATGTGTGTCTCCTCTTAATACCCCAATTCTACCAGTGCGAAAATGGAACTTATCGATTGGTGCAGGTTTTGAGAACATTGAATTGAATAGTACAGATCAGGCACCCAGTGGTGCCAAATCCCTTTACATTATTAAGTAAGATCCCTCATGACCACGAATGGTTTAGTGTGATAGATTTAAAGGATGCCTTTTGGGTTTGTCCCTTGGTGGAGGAAAGTAGGAATTTGTTCGCCTTTGAATGGGAAGATCACTGCTTTGAATAGCACTGCTGCCTCACAGCGCCAAAGACCCGGGTTCAATTCCCGCCTCAGGCGACTGACTGTGTGGAGTTTGCACATTCTCCCCGTGTCTGTGTGGGTTTCCTCCGGGTGCTCCGGTTTCCTCCCACAGTCACAAAGATGTGCAGGGCAGGTGAATTGGCCATGCTAAATTGTCCGTAGTGTTAGGTAAGGGGCAGATGTAGGGGTGTGGGTGGGTTGCGCTTCGGCGGGGCGGCGTGGACTTGTTGGGCCGAAGGGCCTGTTTCCACACTGTAAGTAATCTAATCTAAAAAAAAAATCTAATCCCTAGACAGGATGGAAACAGCAATACCGATGGGCCGTGCTCCCCAGGGGTTTACGGAATCCCCGGATTTATTTGGACAGATGTTAGAACAAATATTGGAGAAATTTAGCAGCCCCAAGGGGACTACCCTGTTGCAATATGTAGACGACATTTTAGTAATAGGAAAAAGAAAAGAAAGAGTAGTAGAAGCAACTAACAAATTATTGAATTTCCTGGGTCAGCAAGGACTGCGGGTATCTAAAAACAAACTACAATCTGTGGAGCAAGAAGTGAAATACTTGGGACATTTAGTTAGGGAGGGAAAGCGAAAGATAAGGCCGGAACAGTGGAGGGAATAGTGGGGATTCCGCTGCCCAGGAGCAAACGGGGATTACGTAATTTTTTGGGTTTAACGGGATATTGCAGATTGTGGATTGATTCTTATGCTCAAAAGACGAATAAATTATATCTCAAACTATTACAGAAGGAACCAAAGTGTCTGAGTTTGGAAGAAAAGGAAAAGCTATCTAAGAATTCAGAAGAGATCTCGTCCATGCCCCATGTTAGCCTTACCTTCTCTAGATAAACCTTTCCACCTCTTTGCTACCATAGATAAGGGAGCGGCTTTGGAGTATTAAGCCAGAGGTGGGGATGAATGAGACAGCCAGTAGCATATCTTTCGAAGCTATTGGATCCAGTATCCCGGGGGTGGCCTGAGTGTGTGCAGGCCGTGGCTGCCTCTGCACTGTTGGTGGAGGAAAGCAGAAAGCTTACACTTGGGGGAGCCCTCAGAGTAAGCACCCCACACCAAGTGAGAACGATCCTAAACCAAAAAGCTGGGCGATGGTGGACTGACTCGCGGATTCTGAAATATGAGGCAATATTAATAGAAAAGGATGATCTAGTGTTGGTCACTGACAATTGTTTAAATCCAGCTGCCTTTCTTTGGAAAGGGGAAGGAGAATCTCCTCAGAATCCAGGGCACGACTGCCTTGACATTATAGAATACCAAACTAAGGCCCGCATGAACCTGAGAGATGTTCCGCTTCATGCAGGAGCCCCACATTTTATAAACGGATGATCCCGGGTGACTGAAGAGAAAAGACTTAATGGGTATGCAGTCGTCGATGGGACGGAATGTAGTGTGGTAGAGGCAGGAAGGTTGTCAAATGGGTGGTCAGCACAGACCTGCGAACTCTATGCATTGGAAAGAGCCTTAGGGCGTTAGAAAATAAAGAGAGAACAGTATACACTGACTCTAAATATGCACTTGGTGTTGGCACGTTCGGAAAGATATGGCAGGAATGAGGACTGATCAATAGCCGGGGGAAGGAATTGGCATATGAGGAGTTGATTAAACGGGTCTTGGAGTCCCTATTACTCCCCAGAGAAATAACGGGAGTGCATGTAAATGGTCATCAGAATAGAAATGAACCAGAAGTTAGGGGGAATAGGTTAGCTGATGAAGTGGCTCAGGAAGCAGCCCTGAGCCCATAAGAAGTGGTGATCCATTTCCTAATACCTCCTGTCCCAGGTCCTCGGGAAGCTCCTACATTTACTGAAAGAGAGGAAAAAGAATTGCAAGATTTAGGGGCTGTAAAAACAGCTGACGGGCATTGGAGGTTACCTGATGGAAGGTAAACGTTAAACAAAATGAAGATGCGAGAAATTATGGCTGTCCCACATCATGGCAGCCATTGGGGAGTACAAGCCATGTGTGATTTCGTTCTTAGAGAATATGGATGTAAAGGAATATATACGATTGCTAAACATATATGTGAGGGATGTATAATATGCAGAAAGGTAAATAAGAAAGGCCTGAGAAAACAGACCCCAGGAGGAAGAGACCCAGACAGAGACCCTTCCAGAGTATACAAGTAGATGATACTGAAATACCCAGAGTAGGAAGACTAAAATATATGCTGGTCGGAGTAGATCATCTATCTGGTTGGGTTGAGGTATACCCCCGAGCTACTGCCACTGCGAGTGGGGTGTCTAAAACAATATTGGAGAACATAATTCCCCGATATGGGCTAGGGAACAATATAGATTCCGACCAAGGAACTCATTTTACGACTAAAGTGTTACAGGGGGTAACAAAAGGGTTGGGAATTTCCTGGGAGTTCCATCCTCCATGGCACCCGCCATCATCAGGAAAGGTTGGGAGAATGAACCACACACTCAAATGACAGCTCTCTAAATTGATAATAGAAACCACACTCCCTTGGACCAAATGTTTACCTATAGCTCTCTTGTGAGTACAAACAGCCCCAAGGAAAGATTTGGGACGATCGCCCTATGAAATCTTATTTGGATTACCTTATCTTCGAAGGAAGGGAGAATAGCCAATTCCCGAACCTAAAGATTTTTTCTTAAAGTACTATATACTGGGCTTGTCCTCCTCTTTGTCTTTCCTCAGGGAACAGGGTTTATTGGCACAGACTCCATCCCTTGAATTCACCGTTCATCCCATCCGGCCGGGAGATTTGGTCTCAGTAAAATCATGGACAGAGACTAAATTGCAGCCAGACTGGGAAGGGCCGTATCAGGCTCTTTTGACTACCGAAACGGCAATAAGGACGGTGGGGAAAGGCTGGACTCACTACACTCGGATCAAAGGGCCAGTGGACCCTCCAGTTGAGGAAGAAATCTGGACAGCCGAATCAACGCAAGATCCGCTGAAACTCAGACTAAAGCGAATTTGAGAAACTGATTATACAGTGGTGACGCAAGCGCCGGATTATTTCTGTAAGATTGTAAATTAAGTTTTTTTGGTGCTTCAGCACTTTCTTTAGACTGCTGGGGATGCTTAGAGTTATGATGCTAGCTCTATTACGATTGGTTTTTTGTCAAATATCATTTTCATTCGTGTTATTTATGGTCCCTGAGTCTGGTAATCCACAAGTAATAGACCTGATTCATGTAGTTTAGTAAATTGTGGGGATGGAGATAATCAGAGACAGTGCAGCTCAGAGATACATCTTAAATCATATGGGGATGGGCTTGGGGATGGTACTTGGTATAATGGTCTCGTCACAGTACACCGGGCCACCTTCCGACCAGCTCTGGATTGTCCCGATATAGAGTGTAACCCAATATACTTAACGATCAAAAAAACCACATGACACGAAGCAATTCTTGGCGGGTGTGTGCGGGGTGAAATTAAATGAAACGTTTGGGATAGAAATGATAACAAGCTGGAATGATTTCTCAGGCTGTTGTTTCTGAAGAGCGGAGAGCAGGGAAAATGGGCAGAACTACTGGATAATAAGGTACAACCTTTCACCCCTCCTGATGACCTTAAAGTAGTAAAAATTACAGAGGTAAAGGACTTGAAACAGACTATCGAAATAGAAACTGTGTACACGGATGCAAATGCCTGGGTTGAATGGGTAAAGTATCCTGTAAAAAGTCTGAACAAGAGCATCTCTTATGATACTTTACTTATTCCATATGTTTAGCGCGTTCGTGTGTGGGTTGCCGTGATCGTATAGTGGTTAGTACTCTGCATTGTGGCCGCAGCAACTTCGGTTCGAATCCGAGTCACGGCAGTAATTCCTCTGCGTGTCCCAGGCTTTTGTGAAACAAAAAGGGATCAGTGGTTTTAAAGTTTTGATTTTCTCCAAGGTGATTTTTTTTTTCCATCAAGCTCTGCTCGCTCACATCTCTGTGTTTCATATGTCAGAATTCAAATCCACCCGTTCTCAGAGATTTCTTCCCTCCTAAGATCACTGACCGAACTTTCCATCCCATACCCCCCTTTCATGAATTTGGAGATGCCGGTGTTTGACGATGGAGTACAAAGTTAAAAATGACACAACACCAGGTTATGGTCTTACAGGTTTTATTGAAGCACTAGCTTTCTGAGCGCTGCTCTTTCCTCATGTGTTTGCGGAGTCATTTCCTATTTCAGTAAGGCATTGCAGAATCTAATACAGACTCTCACATTGATACCGATTAGTCTGTGTGGCTGTGGTCACTGTTGCTGTCAGCGACGCCCTCATACTGTAACAGAATAGAAAAAAAAGTTCATTCGGCCCTAGCCAGGTTACTGTGTGTACTTCTGCAATTCAGACTACTGCATAGATGTGATCGCACTGGGAACGTTGCAGTAGAGATTCACTGGGATATTATCTGGGCTGAAGAGTTTCAGTTGTGAGGAGACATTGGACAGACTGGGGTTGTTTGTCGCCGAGCAGAGGAGATTGGAGAAGACATGACTGAGATGTACAAAATATTGAGGGATATGGATAGGATAGACTGAAAGAAGCTTTTCTTATTGATGGAGAGATCGAACACTGGGGCCAAGAGATTTAGGGAAAAGGCAGAAAAGTTTGAGTCGATTTGCAGAAAGGATCAGAGAGGCAGAAATCATTCTAACCTTAAAAAAAATTGAGATGTTAAATTGTGATGCCAAAACTTGTAAGGTTATGGGCTAAACGATGGAATACGTGATTCAGGTCGTTAAGCAGTTGTGTTTGACAAGTGCGGCCACAACAGGCTGAAGGGTCTCCTTCGATGTTGTCCTCCTCCACAGTATCGTGGTTAGTGTCCCCGCCTGTCACAGGGCTCAATTCTCCGCTGGGAGCATCGTAAAGGTTTTAAACCTGTCGCTCTGTTCCCCAGTGAAGGTTATTAATGCCTGGCCTTCCATTCTCGATGGGACATGTCACAGGAAGGACAGTGCTGTCTGAATCAGCGTGGGGAAGGTCTGCAGCTCCTGGGGAGAGAGATTGTCAGTGACAGTGCAAACACGTAACTTCAGCCAACTGCACATTGTGTTTGTGTTGCAATGAAAACCATTATATAGAGTTTTTCCTGACTGATATGGTTATTTAAAGCAGGAATCTGAGGAAGAAAAGAGCAAACCCATTCAGACATGAGTGCAGAAACATTTCTAGCAGAGCTACTGAGGTTGTACAGCGCAGAACCGCGTTTGCATGCATTGAATTCAGGTTGATGGGCGCAGCTTGCTTTCACTCGGCTGAGTTACCATTGTATAAATGATACAGATAGTGTTCAATGAGCTGGTACATTTATTCAGTGGTTCGAACAGCTGTTAAGTCTGTCGGTTAGGTGGGTTGGCCTGTTAGGTTGCACTGATGTGTCCAGGGAGTGAATTCAGTAATTTAAGTGAATTAGCCAAGGGGAACGCAGTGATAAGGTCAGCAGTCACACGATGCCAGGTTTTATTCCAGCAGGTTTATTTGAAATCACAAGCTAGAGGCCTGGAGGGATTGAGAAGGGAGCTAGGTCTGGTTGAGATGCTGTTCAGAGTCTCCCTACAGACCTGATTGTCTGAACTGCACTTTCTGCCTTGTAGGGAATCTGTGATTCTATCAGAGAGGACACTGCCAGCGTTTACTGGGCCGCTAAGACATTAGAGACGATGCTGACGGCGTTTAGTGGGAATGGAATTTTATTTATTTGTGTTTTGGAAAATTTGACACTGAATCAAGGAAAACCGAATGGAAGTTTTCCAGAGTATTTGAGGTTTCGTGAGATTAAAATGTGGTAAATTCCCTCTTTCAAGTTCATATATTTCTGAACGTCAGGCTTTCAAAACCATGGATGTAGGACAAATAAATGATGGGAGAAGAATTTCTGTCACTCAGTAAATCCGTTTCCAAAATATTTGGAAAGGTACATTTAAAGACCCACAAGCAGTGAGTTTCACCAGGAGACAGACAGCCTGTGGCCAGGTAAAAGTGTAAAAGTGGGGTGTGGGGGGGTAGAAGGTGAGAGGAAAAAATATCTAATTTGGACGACTTCAGATGCAAACAAATATCGGAAACGTCTGCAGCTGAGTAAGATTCAGCAAAAAAAAACTCAGAGTCTTGAAAGATTTCTATTAATTTTCCACATGAAGCATTATAAATGGAACTGAGCAGATTTTGTCTATTGTCAAGGAAAGCTATTCCATAATGAATAGGAAGTGACCCGTCTCTTAGACATCGATTTCCTGCTTTAATCCCATGGTTTAAAGGTGGGAGGACAATCGCCATGATGTTGGGTTCATTTGACACCCACTGAAATCTGCCAAAGTAACTGAGCATCAAAACTGGCATCTTGTTTTGTAGTTTAACCTTCTGTTTTTCTCATCAGTATTTTCTTTAAGCTGAAATAAATTCGGAGCAAAATTGAACGCAACATTTAACGTTCCAATCACATAAATCCAATTCACTTCCGATCATTGGAATGAACAGAGTGAAGTTGCAGCAAAATTAATAAAATGAAACGAACAACACAGCATTTCCGGGAATTTTACCCAGTTCACGTTCAGCCATATGAGAAAGACCATCGAGCTAAAACATCACCTTCACTTCTGTCTCCGTATATACTTCTTCACGTGAGAGAGAAACTGTCTGAAGAAATTATGCGTCAAGACTAAATGTGTATGTGAATGTGACGGGAATTTCATGTTTTCTGGGTCATTCTGAGACAGTTCTGACTCTGAATAAATCAAGGACAAGGTATTCCTTCCAAGGACGAGGTGAATCACTTTGATTTTGCTGGTATTATTATTCTGCTGAAAGCAGAAACATAATGGTGTGGATTCGATTCCGTTCAGGGAATTTCTTATCCCCTCGGTGCACCATATGCGATCTTGACGGGGTCACATGTGAGCCCCTTTGCAATGGGCTGAAGTCTCCCAGGGGTTCAGGCGACGGGTTGCTCTTCCATTGTGCTTGTGTGAATTTGAATCCTTCTCTGGATGTTACTTCTTTGAAACGCAGCTGTGAGGTTTCCTTTTGTGCCTCGCATCTTTAGGATACATTGGATGGAGTATCTTCCTCTTGCCCTTCATTGCACCGGAGATTTGTGATAAATCGATACCTCATCAAAGTCGAAGTAGAGCAATTTGGTTCTGTTGTAAGTTACATTGGGATAATGAAAAGGAGGGCAAACGTTTCTATTCTCCGTTCATTCCATCTTGACTTTCTATGAATTTACATCGAATGGAAGAGGAACAAATAAGGAGAGATCGGGTGCAATAGTTTATCCAGTGGGATTGTAAATTTTAATGTAATACTCCACACAAAGTTCTGATCAGCATTTTAAACAGTCAATTGAATTGGGACCGCAGGAAACTTTTCCAATGAAACGAATTTTTCATTCTTTCACAACCTTTTGCTGTGCGAATCATACCGCGATCCATCATCCAGCGTGATCACCAAATTGGCAATCATATTAGAGCTACCAATTTTCTTTAGCAATCACAACATCTGCACATACCCATCTGCGGTGTGCCATGTGCCATTTGTTGTATCCAGGCCACAGAACATTTCTTGTTCATGAACTTATGAGCTTAGTTCCTGATCGGTCTGTTCAGTTTGAGAAACCTTTTCTATCACTTCATCCCATCCCCCCAGAATTCTCAAGACATCAATAAAATAAGGCGTTAGACCAAATGACGTAGGACTGGAAGTCGACCATTCAGCCCATTGAGTCTGCTCCACCATTCAACGAACTCATGGCTGATCTGATAATCCTCAACTCCATTCTCCAGCATTGCCAAGATAAAGCTTCATCATCTTTCTGGTTAAATATCTGTCTGGCAGAGTTTGAAAATACACAACAACTCAGCCTCAACAACAATTTCGGCAAGGAGTTCCACCGATTCATTGGATCCTGAGCAAAGAAATTACTCCTCATTTCTGGTTAAATAGGCAATATCTAATTCTGAGTTCATGTCCTCTGGTGCTCTCCTCATACCAGAGGGTGAATCACCTGCCCGTATCTACCCTGTCAACATCCCATTAATATTGAACGTTTATAAATGTTACTATGTGATTATCGAGGTCCCCTCCCTCTCCTTTGTTTCAAGGAGAATAATCCCAGCCTAACCAATCATTCCACGAAGCTCCATTTTCTCCAGTGTTGACAACATGTTCATTAATCTCTGCTGTCCCCTGTAGCGTCCTTACATGTTAATAAGGCAGGTGGGGACATTTATGCGAAGAAACGGTTGAAATTTCGAGCACAGACAGCAATTGGATCTTGAAATCAGACAGTGACTGGAATCAGATTGGTCCACACAAGGACCAAATAGAGTAATGATCACTCTGACAAATGAAAATTTAATCATATCTCATTGACATTCAATAACTTTACTGTCAACAAATTACCCCGTGTAATCGTCCACAGAGCTATTATTTCGGGGAAAAAAGCTTATAGAAACTGGCTACATAAACACTTTGACAACAATAACATGTTCTTGAGAGATTTTTTGATTATAAACTCAACTCATTGTTCTGTGAATCCTACATCATTTGCAAGGCACAAATGAGACGTGGGATATAACTCTCTCCATTTGCCTAGATGGGTGTAACTTCAATAACACTTAAGGAACTGGACACCGTACACGACAATGCAGTCACTTGAGTGTACCCACTTCAACACCTGCAATATTCATTCCCTTAACTGCTAAGGCACAATTCCAGCAGAGTTCATCAACTATAAGATGCACTGGAGTAAGTCATTCGGGCATTTTTGACAACCTTCAAAGCTCAACAGCTGTACTGACTATAAGGACAAGTTTGGAAGATGCAACGAAACGCCACCATTCTCAAGTTCCCCTCCAAGGCCCATAGCACCCTGACTTGGAAAGGAATCAGTGAGAAACTCATTGGTGAAACGGCCTTGATGGGCAAAGTTGCATACTTCAGCCTTCCATCTTTTATCTTACAATTTTAAGAAAAATGTTGATTTATGCGTGACCAGACTTGTGCTCAGTCCTTTAGCTGTTTCCTAAACTGGTGGTTGCTAAAGTTCTGCTATCATCCACAGCCTGTGGTCAACAATAGAAAATACCTGAAAATCCTCTCAATCAACTGACTCGCCTCAAGATTAGAGTGGTGTTGGAGAAGCACAGCAGGTCCGGGAGCATTTGAGGAGCAGAAAAAATGGACGTTTCAATCAAAAGCCCTCCAACAGGAATGAGACTGGGATCACATGGGATGGAGAGATAAATGGGAAGGGGGTGGGGCTGGGGAGAAGGTTGCTGAGAGTGCTGTATGTGTATGCAGGCGAGGAGTGAACATGATATGTCAGAGAAGTAGGTGGATTGGATAGGTGGGAAAGAAGATGCACAGGTGGTGCCATCAGGCGGACGGTGTTGAGCTGGAAGGTGGGAACTGGGGTAAGGTCGGGGAGGGGAAATGAGGCAACGGGTGAAGTCCAAATTGATGCCATGGGGTTGAAGGGTCCCGACGCAAATGATGAGGCTTTCTTCCTCCAGGCATCGGGTCGTGAGGCAGTGGCGATACAGGAGGCACAGAACCTTCATGTTCTCGGGAGAGTGGGAGGAGGAGTTGAAATGTTTGGCCATAGGGCACTGGTGTTGATTCTTGCGAGTATCCTGGAGATATTCTCTGAAGTGTTGTGTGAGAACACATCTCCTCTCTCCAACTTAGAGGAGACCGCATCGGGCGGAATGTATACATGAAATGGCATGTGTGGAAGTGCAGGAGAAACTTTGATGGATGTGGAAGCCTCCATTAGAGCCTTGGACAGAGGTGAGGAGGTCGATGTGGGTGAGGTTTTGCAATTCCTGCAGTGATAGGGAATGTTATGTTTCCCTCCCCACCCCTATCCACTTTGACAAAGACCCTTTCCTCCATGACTACCTAGTCAAGTCCAGGCCCTCCAATGACCCACACTCCCCTCACGGCACGTTCCCCTGCCACCACAGGAATTGCAAAACCTGCACCCACATCTTCCCTTTCACATCCTTCCAAGGCTCCAATGAGCCTTCCACATCCATCAATTGTCCGTGTGCACTTCCACACATGGCATTTATTGCATCTGTTGCTCGCGATGCGGTCTCCTCTACATTGGGGCCAACAGACACATTCTCGGAGACCGTTTCAGATAACATTTCCAGGGAACCCGCAACATTCAACTCCAACGCCCCAATACCAAAAACATCAATTACCACGTCCCCCGACTCTCCCAAGGACATGCAGTTCCTGGGTCTCCTCCACCGCCATTCCCTCACCACCAGACGCCAGATCTTGCACCTCGAGACCCTCAACCCCAGGGCATCAACGTGGTCTTCACCAGTTTCCTCATCTCCCCACGGCCACCTTATCTGAGTTCCAAGTTTCTACTGACCTGACCCACTTGTCTATCTTCTTTTCCACCTCTCCGCTCCACCCTCTTCTCCGACCTATCACCTTTAACCCCATTTCTATCCACATCTTGCATTCTCAGCTAATTTATTCACAGACCCAGTCCTCCCGTTTATCTCAGCACCCTCGAGGCTCCCAGCATTACTCCTGATGAAGGGCGTTTGCCTGAAACGTTATTTTTATTCTGCAAATCGGATGCTGCCTGACCTGCTGTGCTTCTTCAGCACCACTCTAATCTTGATTCTGATTTCCAGCACCTGCAGTACCCACTTCCGTCCATCTGATTCCCCTGTCCATTGATCTTGAGTAGGCTTTTGCTAAAGTTTCAGCATCATTTCCCTGCTCTTATATTCCCACCTGCGGTCAAGAACAGAAAGTATCTCCAACCCATCGAGACCACTTGATCCCTTGTCCAATCACATTCAAACTTTCGTGAATGTCTACTCCAATATCTCTTTTATTACCTTAAACCACTCGATATTCACACTTTTCTCATTGTGCGTCCTCAAATTCATGATCACCCACTTCACTGGATTGAATTCCTTTCAGCACATTTTCTTGCCAATTGTTTCAAATCTCCCTGCAGTCTATGCCTTTCTTCCTCATGGTTAACGACATGACTAATTGTTACCTGATTTGCAAACAGCTAAATGCTGGCCACGACAAATAATTAAAAATCGTTGACCTGTATAAGAAAACAATAGAACTCATCGAAGCCATATTTCATAAGCTTGCAGAGGACACCAGAAGAGGAGACTGTGAAGAAGGTGATCTTAGATTCCTGAAGGATCTTAATCCATTGCGTCCTTGGGCTGAAAAATGTCACATGAAGTTCAATCTGGATAAATGGAAGGCATTGCATTTCGCTACATCAACTAAGAGTAGGGCTTATACAATTAATGATCGGGCGTTTCATCGTGTTGTGGAACACGGAGGCCAGGAATGCAAGTACATAATTAATTTTAGTTTACTTCAGATATAGACAGAATGGTTAAAAAAAATGTCATCCTGCCTTCGTTGCTCAGTCCTTTGAGCGTAGGAGTTGGTCCGTTATGTTGAAGTTGAATTGGACATTGGGTGATGCGTCTTCGGGAATACTGTGTCCAGTTCCTACCGCCCAGTAATAGAAAGGAAATTATTCAGCTGGAGTAGGTTTAGAACAGGTATACCAGCGTATGGCTACAGGGGAAGGTTTGTGTTATAACGAAAGGCTCGATAGGCTGACAATATTTTCACTCGAGCACTGAAGTTTGAAAGGCGACCTGAAAGAAATTTATAAATTATTGAGAGTTCGGCTCGAGTTAACTGTAACTGTCTTTTTTCCAAGGAGGGGGGACTTCAAGACGAGAGGGTAAATGTTCAAAGTGAAAAGAGGGATTTAAAATAAGACATGAGAGGCTTTTTTTTAACAGAGGATGGTTTATGTGTGCAATGAAATGAAGTGATGAATGAAAGTACATTTACAAAATTTACAGGATATTTGGATCGACAAATAAATTGGAAAGTTTCAGTGGGATTAACAAAAGCTATTCACTCATGCCAAGTACACTATTTATTGCACAGAGGGAAATTCAGAATCAACCACGATATTATGGATCTGGAGTCACACACCAGCCAGACACCAGATAGGTGTGACAGTTTCCTTCCCTATCAGGTATTAGTGAATCAGATCGACTGATTCAACATCATCATTAGACTCTAGGTATTTAATTAAATAAAATTACCAGCATCTGCCATGCCAGGGTGTGAACCCATGTCCACAGAATTATATCTGGACATTCATATTAACAATGCAGTAATAATATCACAAGGGCATTACTAACCCTCAGCAATTACAGGAGCCGTCAGATGCGACTCGTTTAGTTTGGCATTATGTTCAGTATGAGCTGATAGGAGCGAAAGGCCTGATTTCATGCTGCATGAGTCTATGACTTTGACACTATGAAACTGGCAGTTGGTTGGGATTAACAGCAGCGTTGACAGTTTAGTTGATCTCCTTCTGGGATATGTAATCTTGCTGGTTACTCTGGAGGTTCTTCTGCTCATTGAGCCCTTCCCATACACGGGACTGTTGAACTGTCTGTCCCCAGTTTGACTGAATCGATGAGTTTCCACTTCAGCAGGTAATTGAATCATTCATTGCGCTGGTTTCTCTGTGATATCGGTTGAACGATTGGTAGAAATCATGTCCACGCAGACGTAATTCCTATTGTCCATGTTGTGAATGTGTTTTTATTCTGCTTGATATATCCACAGGGTGTGGATGTCACTGGTCAGGACAGCATTTGTTGTTCATCCTGATTCGCTGCTGCCTCGCTGCTCGAGAGACATGGATTCGATCCCAGTCTCGTGTGACTGTGTGCAGTTTGCACATTCTCTCTTTGCTTGTGTGAGTTTCCGCCCACAGTCTGAAGGTGTGAAGGTTACTGGCATCAGCCATGGGAAATGAAGGGGAACGGAATAGTTATGGAGTGTAGGTCTGATAGGATGTGCTTCAGAGGGATGGTGTCGACTGGAAGGGCCGAATGGCCTGCTTTCCCACACGGTCGTCATTCTCGGATTTAGGGTCAGCTATTTCGTTCAGGTCCTGAAGACACAAGTAGGCAGGATTGGGTAAAGATGGTAGCATCCCCTGGATAAGTGACATGCATGAATGGGATTGCAGGAAATTAAAGGCATGTTCTCTGTTGCTGAGGTCAGGCTTCCATTCCAGGTTTTATTCATCGAACTTTAACATTACCACTTCCGTGAGTGAGTCCCCAAGGATGACTAATTTATTATATCACCACAACACCACTTTCTCCAGGTTGCAGTATTTATTGGGAACAAGAAGCTGATTCTGAGCTGATGCGAGCAAAAACAGGTGCCAATGTCAAAACCACTGATCCAAACAGGAAAATGAAATTTCATACCTCGCCACCCCAAAGTTAAAGTCTCCACATGCTTTGGATGCGCCAATCGGCTGTCTCAGCAACATGTACTGTTTATGTCATAATATTATAAATGGGGGCAAGTATTCCCTTCCGCCCCGGTTTTGAGCAGGACCATGCGCCTCTCTCCTGTCATTCCATCCCATTTTCCAATTGGATCTTTGTGACTGCTTCACACAGTTTCTCTGATTCCGGATCTGGAACTGGGATTATATGTGATTGCATGCAGCAGTTGGTCCTGCCTTGTGTGGGCAAAGTGATGAAGTAGCCGATGTTCAAATATAATGCTATTGAAGCATACGTTTCAACAATATTCTGCACTCTCCCAAAAGTTTGGAGAGTTTCATTAATCCCATTCTCCTGTACTCTCATTCATGGAACCTCCACAGTCTCTGGGGATGCGAAAGTTAAAGATTCGGTTCATTTTGCGTTCCTATATGCCTGTCGCTAAGTCCTGATATTGTACATTCTTCCTGATATTTCCTCTGCTACCATACTGGTTGCAATTTGCAAGCATGGTCTGTGGAATGCTGCAACCTTCCACTGCACCATACGTTTAGTAGTTCGCATTCTGCGTTGTGATTGCAGCGACCTCGGCTCTAATCCACACCATAGCGGTCAGTTCTCTCAAAGCTTTACTTTTGGTGAAACACGGTCAGAAATTAATCGTTTTTTAGAAGATAATATTCTCCGAGGTGATGATTTCTTTTCCATCGAATTTTGTTGTTCTGCGTTTCAAATACCAGGATTTAAACCCAAAAGTTCTCGAAGATGTCTCTCCCTCGCACTCTCCCGAGCTCTCTTTTACGCCCCTCATCCCATTTCACTGAGGCATTGCACAATCTAACATACATTTTACGTTGATGCCGTCCAGTCTGTGCCTATGCTCTCACTGTTGCCCAATCTCTTCATTTGCACCTTCAAATCATTCGATCCGTTTGGATATCGTGGCTGTGAGATCAATTCTCTTTTAGCAACTTTTACTGACATGGACCAGAGATTATTGAAGCGTCAGGCTGAATAAAAGGGCATAGGGAATAATTGGGGGAAAGAGACTGTATTGGAAAAGATCCCCCAGCAGGGCTTTCTGCGATAGCCTAGTGGTATTATCGCTGGATTGTTAACACAGCAAATCCAACACGGGTTGGATTCCCACCACACCACGACGATGATAGTATGTGAATTCAATAAATGCCTAGAATTAAGAATACGTTGTCTGAAAAACCCATCTGTTTCACTGACGTCCTTGAGGGAAGAAAACTACTGTCCCGATCTGGTCTGGCGTCCACGTGACTCCAAACCGGAAGGCAATAAATGCTGCAGTTCCACCCCCGATGCTGTTACAGAATGGAAATATGTTAATTCGGCTCAGTGCTAGAATTGTCCAGGGATGAGATCGCACTGGGAAAGTTGTCGGAGAGATTCACTCGGATAATGTCGAGGCTGAAGAGTTTCAGTCATGAAGGGAGACAGGACAAACTGGGGTTGTTTGTCACCGAGCAGAGGGGTTTGTGAGGGGTATAGATAAGGTAGACAGAAAGAAGCGTTTCCCATCGATGGAAAAAACGATCACAGGGGGCCAGAAATTTAATGAGAAAGGCAGAAAGGTGAAAGTAGATGTGGAGAAAAGCGGTTCAGGCGGGCGGATGTTCGAATTTGGAACACACAGTCTGGAAGGGTCAGAGTGGCAGCAACTCTTATAACCTGAAGTAATATGCAGATGAGAATATGTTCTGCCAAGAAATCTTCGAGAAGGTAAGGCTATGGGCTAAACCATTCCTGTTGTTAAGCAGTTGCTTTTGACACATGCAACCACAACGTGCTGAAGTGTCTCCTTTGAAACTGTTGTCCTTGCTAGTATGGTGGTTCGTGTCGCCGTATATTATGTGGGAGTTAGGAGCTCAATTCCTGGCTGGGGCACTGTAAATGTTTTAAAACTGTCGGTCGGTTTCCAAGTGCGGGTTATTATTGCCTGCCCTTCCATTCTCCATGGGAAATGTCACAGGAAGGACAGTGCTGTCTGAATCAGTGTGGGGAAAGTCTGCAGCTCCCGGCGAAACAGAGTGTCAATGCAAGTGCAAACACGTGACTTCCGCAACCCGCACCTCGTGTCTGTACTGGAGTCTGAACCATTTAATAGAAAGAAGAAGGAAGCTGAGGAAGAAACAGGGTAAACCAATTCAGATGTGACCGCAGAAACATTTTCCGCAGCATCATGAGGAAAACTGACAAATGGCTGCGAGAAAGAGTTTGTCTTTCAGAACTGTTAGTTCACAGAGATGTTTCTTGTTCCACTCAAGCCCTTCAGAAATTGAATAACAATTTAACTGAGACTTGAAATGTTAGAACACACCAGGCGATGAGTCACGTGCTGGAAACTGTGTTTAAAAGCCAGATGTTTGATAAGTGCTCATGATGCAATAGGCTGAAGGACCATTGGCCATGCTTTTAAAAACTCGATAGCTGTCATTTTTCAACTAAACAAAACAGGCAAAAACAAAGTCATCAAGGAAAGTTCCAAGCATTGCATATGTCGTCCCTGGTGCGAACGTGCTGAAATGCAGCTGTCTCACTGCTATTTCCCAATGTTGATTTCCAGAAAAGGAAAAAAAAATGTTGTTCCTTATGGAAATCTTAAATTGAACATGAGTTCCAGACATCACAAAACAGCAAAGGTAGCAGTCCTGTCAGAGTCAATGAGAATTGCATATCGGAGATGAAATCAAATGGGAAGAAACGCTGAAATCAGTTGGACTGGGGTGTGCAAATTTGAAAATCACACAACACCAGGTTATAGTCCAACAGGTTTAATTGGAAGTACTAGCTTTCAGACCACTGCTCATTCATCAGGTGATTGTGGCGTCCACAGTTGTAAGACACAGAATTTATAGCATATGTTTACAGTGTCATGTAACTGAAATTGTACATTGAAAAATACCTTGATTGTTTGCTAAGTCTCCAATCTGTTAGAATGACCATGTTAGCTTCACTTCTTTCATATGTAAAGTGCAAAACCTTTTTATTTTAATGTTTAATTCTCAGGTGAAGTTTAACAACTGATGTCTGCGCCCCACCCCCTGTGCTGCTGTCTGTTCCATAATGTTTAGACTGATTCTAGTTTATAAAAATGAGTTACCAGAGACTTACATGGATTCATGAAGTTTTTGAGCAAAGTACAATGTAACTCTGCAAGTACAATTTCACCCCACAGACGTATATGTGTGTGTGTGTGTGTGTCTGGAGGAGGATCTCTGTTTGTAGCTAGGGCAATTGGATCACCTGTACTGTGACATGAACCCAATGATCATGGGTACAGAATTTAGCTATCAGTCTCTGTGGGGGCACTTTTAGCTGCTGCCTGTTCCGAAGACCTTGGAAAACTGTCACCCGAAGATCCGAGGTCGAATGTCCTGGATCACTGAAGTGCTCTCCAACTGGTGAGGCACACCTGTCTGTTGATTAATGCGTAGCGCCCATTCCGTTGTTGTAGCCTCCGTTCAGCTTCACCAATGTACCATGCCTGAAGGCATTCTTGCCTGCAGCGTGTTGTTTTTTTTAGATTAGCGTCAGTCTAAACATTATGGCATGGACGCAGCACACAGGGACTAACACCTTCAACATATTATCTATGCTGACACTAATTGGTAAAGTCCACCTGAGAATGTAACTGTTAAAAGAAAGTTTTTCGATTGATAAAAGAAAGAAATGAACCTAACATAGTCATTCTAACAGATGGAAGACTTAACAAGCAATCAAGGTATTTTTCCAATGTATAATTTCAGTGACATTACACTGTAACCTTTCGCTATAAATTCTGTACCTTACCACTGTGTACTCCACAGCCACCTGATGAAGGAGCAGCTCTCCAAACGATATTGCTTCCATTAAACCTGTTGGACTATGACCTGGTGTTCTGCGATTTTTTACTTTGTATTAGAATGCGGATCTCACAATTAATATAGAGGTGAAGAAGCATTTATTCTCTAAGACCGTTCTGCATCAGTGGACTTTCTTGTAGCAGAAAGCTGTTGCGGAAGTGTCATTAGGTGTAATGAGGCTGAGATCAGCAGATGTTCAAACAGCAAAGACATCAAGCGTGATGGGGAAAGGCAATAAAGTGCAGTTCAAGGTTATCAGATCAGATATGAAATCATTCAATAGCGGAGTAGACGTGATGGTCTGAATGGTGTCTATCTGTTCCTAAACTTGTTGGCCTCAATATGAAGCTGCAAAGACGAAGGTAAACAGGAAAACCGATATTCAGTATCTGCGTTGAACCTGGCTGCACTGGGCATGTAGTTAACTCTCACAAACCACTATTCCCCTTCCGTTTTCCTGACGCCCCCTCCGTTCTTGTTTTAAACTGATTGAACGTCAAGCAATTGCCGATGACATTGCTGATGTGGAACTGTAGCATATAGAACATAGAACATAACAGCGCAGTACAGGCCCTTCGGCCCTCGATGTTGCACCGCCCTGTCACACTAATCAGAAGCCCATCCCATCTCCACTATTCCATGAACGTCCATATGCCTCTCCAATGACGACTTAAATGCACTTAATCTTGGCGAATCTACCACGGTTGCAGACAAAGCATTCCTTGCCCGAACTACTCTCTGAGTAAAGAAACTACCTCTGACATCTGTCTGATACCTATCTCCCCTCACTTTAAAGTTGTGGTCCTCGTGCTTGCCGTCCCCAGACTTGGAAAAAGACTGTCCATGTCCACCCTATCTAAACCTCTGATTATCTTGTATGTCTCCATTAAGTCACCTCTCAGTGTTCTCTCCAACGGGGACAGCCGCAAGGCCCTCAGTCTTTCCTCGTAATGCATTCCTTCCATACCAGGCAACATGCTCGAAAATCCCCTCTGCACACTTTCCAAAGTGTCAAAATTCTTCTTATAATGCGGTGACCAGAAATGTTCACAATATTTCAAATGTGGCCGTACCAGATCTTTGTACAGCTGCAGTATACCCTTCTGATTCCAGAACTCAATCCCTCTATTAACAAAGGCCAAAACACTGTTTTCCTTCTTAACAATCCTGTCAATCTGGGTGGCAACTTTCAGGGATCTGTGTACATTGACACCGAGATCTCTGCTCATCTGCACTCCCAAGAATCTTACCATTCGCCCAGTATTTTGCATTCCGATTACTCCGTCCAATGTGTATCACCTCGCAATTGTCCACATTAAACTCCATTTGCCACCTCTCAGCCCAGCTCTGCATCCTATCTATGTCTCTTTGCAACCTACTACATCTTTCGTCACTATCCATAACTCCACCGACCATAGTGTCGTCCGCAAATTTACTAACCCACCGTTCTAAGCCCTCATCCAGGTCATATATAAAAATGACGAATATCAGTGGAACCAACATCGACTTTTGCGGAAAGCCGCTAGTAACTGGACACCAAGATGAAAATTGCATCAACTGCAACACTCTGTTTTCTTTCAGCAAGCCAATTACTGATCCAACCTGCTGTGTCTCCCACAATCCCATTCCTCCACATTTTGTATAATAGCCTACTGTGGGAACCTTATCGAACACCTTGCTGAAATCCATATACAGCACATCAACCTGTTTACTCTCATCCACCTGTTTGGTCACTTTGTCAAAAAACTCATAAGATTCGTTAGGCACAACCTATCCCTTTACAAAACCGTGCTGACTGTCCCTGATCAGATTATTATTTTCTAGATGATTATAAATCCTATCTCTTGTAACCTTTCCCAAAGCTTTACCAACAACTGAAGTGAGACTTACTAGTCTGTAATTACCAGGGTTGTCTCTACTACCCTTCTTGAGCAAGGGAACCATATTTGCAATCATCCAGTACTCAGGCACTGTTCCTGTCGACAATGATGATTTCTAGATCAATGGCACAGGCTCGGCAATCCCCTTCCTTGCTTTCCACAGGATCCTAGGATAAATCCCATCTGGCCCAGAGGACTTGTCTATTTTCACACTCTGCAGTATTTCTAATTCTTCTTCTTTGTGAACCTCAATCTCTTCGAATCGAGATGCAAGTATCTCTGTATCTTCCACGCCAACATTTTCATTTTATATCGTGAACACTGTCGAAAAATATTTATTTAGTGTTTCCCATGTCTCCTCTGACTCCACACACAACTTCCCACTATTATTCTTGATTGGCCCTAATTTAACTCTCGTCATTCTTTTATTCCTGACATACCTATGGAAAGCCTTAGGGTTAACCCTGATCCTATCCACCAACAACTTCTAATGTCTCCTCCTGGCTCTCATGTCTCCTCCTGGCTCTTCTGAGCTCTCTTCTACGGTCATGCAAGGAAACGATTCTGTCTGCTGCACAACATCATTCTGCTTCGAAATATCCGGCAGTATTACATATTGATTACTGTAAACGTTAACCTTTAACAAGCCATGACAGTGAAATCAGTGAATCCTCATCACTATCCTACCAGGGAAGATTTCTGTTAACATCACCCTGGACATCATGAGATTCGCCGTTCTATTCTCCCATCCTCCTGTGCGTGATCCCCTCGGCCCTATTCCGGTCTTGTTGGTTGGTTTACAATACTGAGGCTATCCAATCATCTTTGCATTTCAGTTTCTAAAGGATGAGACCTTCTCTCTGAGCTGGCAATGTGCTTGCTCAGTGGCGATGACACTGTCCTTGTAAACTAGAAAAGTGCTTGAAGTAGGCCATTCCTGTTTTTAATTCCAAGAACTTGAGGCAAACCGTTCGGCAGGACAGGAAATAGCGGGCATGAGCAGTGATCAAGTTTGGCAGCAAGAACGAGGTGAGGCAGTATAAACTACAGAGTAATGGGGAAACAATGGGCAAGGTACACTGGGACGGGAGGGGCTGAATACTTCCTTTCTTTGCTGTAACCAGACATTGGTGTTGAACTCTGAAATGGGACAACATCAGACCAGTCGGTGAAATCTTACATTCTGCTTGTTTTCTCCCGAGGCCTGTGTCACACTTGGGGAAATGCGTCTGCGTGCTTCAGTCTATGGGTAAAAATGGGGTTCAGTTCCCATCTCAAACTTTAATCCCATTTATTGTGTTTTACGAGATTAAAACGTTCCAGAGAAATTAGCATTCAGGTGAAACATCAGAGTTCACAAGGTTACAGACCAAGTGCTGGGAAAGGAGATGATGGGACCCATTTCTGTGCTGTAAACGCTCGATAATTCAATCGTTTTTGAGGGGAAACATATCTGCAGTAATATAATTCCAAAAACTGTGGTATGAAGATATGGTTCAACTGCTTCAAAACTGAGTCTCAGCTATTTCTTTTCTGCCTTTTGATACATTGGAGCTGCAGCGATTGAGTGCGTTGGTTTCTGAAAACGAAACGGACCAATGAGCAATGTATTGGGCTATTCCAGGATTGCCTTCTCTGACAACGGTGGGACATGACTGATGTTGTCTATGATATGGAACACTGGATTAGTGGTGCTGGAAGAGCAGAGCAGTTCAGGCAGCATCCAACGAGCAGCGAAATCAACGTTTCGAGGAAAAGCCCTTAATCAGGAATAAAGGCAGTGAGCCTGAAGCATGGAGAGATAAAGCTAGAGGAGGGTGGGGGTGGGGAGAGAGTAGCAGAGAGTACAATGGGTGAGTGGGGGAGGGGATGAAGGTGATAGGTCAAGGAGGAGAGGGTGGAGTGGATAGGCAGAAAAGTAGATAGGCAGGTCGGACAAGTCAAGGAGACAGTAACTGAGCTGGAAGTTTGAAACTAGGATGAGGTGGGGGAAGGGGAAATGAGGAAGCTGTTGAAGTCCACATTGATGCCCTGGGGTTTAAGTGTTCCGAGGCGGAAGATGAGGCGTTCTTCCTCCAGGCGTCTGGTGGTGAGGGAGCGGCAGTGATGGAGGCCCATGACCTCCATGTCCTCGGCAGAGTGGGAGGGGGAGTTGAAATGTTGGGCCACGGGGCGGTGTGGTTGATTGGTGCGGGTGTCTCGGAGATGTTCCCTAAAGCGCTCTGCTAGGAGGCGCCCAGTCTCCCCAATGTAGAGGTGACCCCATCGGGAGCAACGGATACAATAAATGCTATTGGTGGATGTGCAGGTGAAACTTTGATGGATGTGGAAGGCTCCTTTAGGGCCTTGGATAGAGGTGAGGGAGGAGGTGTGGGCACAGGTTTTACAGTTCCTGCGGTGGCAGGGGAAAATGCCAGAATGGGAGGGTGGGTCGTAGGGGGGTGTGGACCTGACCAGGTAGTCACGGAGGGAACGGTCTTTGCGAAAGACAGAAAGGGGTGGGGAGGGAAATATATCCCTGGTGGTGGGGTCTTTTTGGAGGTGGCGGAAATGTCGGTGGATGATTTGGTTGATGCGAAGGTTTGTAGGGTGGAAGGTGAGCACCAGGGGCGTTCTGTCCTTGTTACGGTTGGACGGGTGGGGTCTGAGGGCAGAGGTGCAGGATGTGGACGAGATGCGTTGGACGGCATCTTTACCCACGTGGGAAGGGAAATTGTGGTCTCTAAAGAAGGAGGCCATCTGGTGTGTGCTACGGTGGAACTGGTCCTCCTGGGAGCAGATACGGCGGAGGCGGAGAAATTGGGAATACGGGATGGCATGGCGGAGAAATTGGGAATAGTGCCAGTGTTTGAGTTGAATAGACAAAGTTAAAAATCACACAATATCAGGGCAGAGTCCAGCAGGTTTATTTGGAAGCACGAGCTATTGGAGAGCCGCTCCTTCATCAAGTGGGTGTTTTTCTGCAGAAAATTGGTGTGTGTGTCAATATGCGCGATCTTTGGAAGATCATCTGAACTTTAACCGACCGTTCGTGGTGTCGACGGTACCCATGACTTGGAGGCGTTGGTGTTGGACTGGGGTGGATACATTTAATAATCACGCAAAGAAATTTTAGATTCCAACAGTTGACAAACACCTGATGAAGAAAAAGTACATGGAAAACTGGTGCTTCCAAATACGTCTGTTCAATACCATCTGGTGCTATGTGATTTTTACTCTCATAGCATTTGGTAATGTTTAACTGATCGAAGACAGTGAAAGAATTTTCGCTCGTGAAGATGAAAATTTCAAATATTATCCACCTGAGCAGAACAGAAATGATGAAGTTGGATGCGTGATGAATCTCCACAATGCGCTTGCGCAAATTAAAAGTCGAACCTCAACCGCCTGATCCGGAGCCAGCGATAAGAATGGTTGTACCACTGGCCAGATGCACAACTGAGAGTTTACACGCTGCAGGGCTATGGTGTTAACAAGGACATGAGCAATAAGAGTAACAGTCACAAGGTAAACAAAGAACAAAGATAATCACCATCATTGATTTACTTCAAATTGTCTTCAAAAAACGACCATTCACAATCTGATCAGCCAATGAATGAGGTCACTGATGATCTTGGAAATTGCAACTGACTTTGCTGCGTTTTCACCATAATTTGAGGTAAACTCCAGCCTAATCATAACATCGCATATTCCCATTAATTTTCAGCTTTAGATTACGTTAATGACCTGTCCGTATTTGCAGGAAATGAGTGAAAATGTCCTTCCGGTAATGTAATCCAGTGCAGAGTCGGCCAGAAAAGAAAAGACGAAGACATGAAACATCACTCCCATTTCTCTCTGTACCAATGCGTTTTCCTGAGTCGAATATTTTCAGGGCTTGTCTTTACTATCTAAAGAATTAATTATTTTCCCGGGAAAGATTCTTCATAAATCAATTAACATCTGAGGTGTTGAATATTTTTTTACTTCAGATTAAAATAGTTGAATATCTTTTCCCCCAGCCTAATGTCCCAATCCTCCCTCCTCGTTCATGTAAATACAAGCTTTGCCAGGTGATGTTGGAGCTCCCAACCTGACATTCCAATGCTCCTTGCTGCTCCATGTCAATAGAAGCGGCTCTACTTGAAGTTGGAGCTCCCACTCTGATGTCCCACTGCTCCCAGTTGTTACAAGTCATTACACGCTGGTCCTTGTGAGGTTGGAGCTCCCAGTCTGATGTCCCAATGTTCCCTCCTCCATGTCAATAGAAGAAGTCTAGTTGAGGTTGGAACTATCACTCTGATGTCCCAATGCTCCCTGCTGCTACATGTCATTAAAAGCTGCTCCAGGTGAGGGTGGAGCTCCCAGATGGATCTCGCAAATCTCCCTGCTCCATGCTAACTGAAGCCGCTCCAAATGAGGATGGACCTTGCATTCGGATGTGCCAATGCTCCCTGCTGCTCCATGTCAACAGAAGCTGCTCCAGGTGTGGTTGGAACTCCCAGACTGATGTCACAATGCTCCCTGATCCACGTCAAAAGACACTGCTCCAGATGAAGTGGGAGCTCCCATCCCGGGCAGCTCACATACTTCGATACCATCAAGAAATACTGCCCACTGAACATTTCCACCACTGGAGCCATTGGTGGAATATCTGCATCATGAGAACCTAATATTATTTTTAGTCAACACCGAATCATTATGTCCAAAAGTCATTCTTTCTTAAACCTTATTTAGCATGTGCATACTGCAGTCAAGCCGAAGTAAGATAGTGGTGCTAATTGATGTAAGCTTAATAAAAATTACATCCTATTTTTCATGTTGCATAACTGCGACTTGGCAAGGACAATGTTTATATTGAAATCACACTTTTATTCCAGGTGAGAGAATTTGGTTTGAATTATTTAAAATGAACTTGTTCACTGTGTAAAATGATCAAATAAATCTCAATTTCATTTCAAAATTGGATACGTTGTCATCCATCTTGAAACGTGGTGTCTTCTTCTTTCAACCAGATGGGTATTATAACGAAAAGTCTATTAATGATATGCGTATAACGACACTTTAAATCGCAAGGTTTATGAAGGTTTGTAGCTCAGGTTGAGGTTTAGGGTGTAGGTTTGCTCGCTGAGCTGTAGGTTTGATACCCAGACGTTTCATTATCTGGCTCCGTCACATCATCAGTGGCGACCTCCAAGTGAAGCGAAGCTGTTGTCTCTTGCTTTCTATTTATATCTTCCTCCTGGATGGCGTTCCTGGGGTTTGTGGCGATGTCATTTCCTGTTCGTTTTCTGCGGGGTTGATGGCATTTAGATCTATGTGTTTGTTTATGGCGTTGTGGTTGGAGTGCCAGGCCTCTGGCAATTCTCTGGCATGTCTTTGCTGAGACTGTCTCAGGATCAATGCGTTACCCAAGTCGAAACGGACTACCAAAAATCCATAAACGACGAGCCCCCTTCAGAACCATAGTCTCTTTACCCGGAACACCAACTTACAGACGGGCCAAAGAACCACACGCAAGACTGAAATGCCTCATAGAAGAGTCACAGCACTCCATCCACTCCACCCAGGAATTCCTAAAAATCATCAAAGGAACCAAAATAGAGGAAGAAGAAGCAATGATCTCATTCGACATAACAGCACTGTTCACATTCATCAACATCGACCCGGCAAAGGAAACACTTCCCACACTTTTAGAACAGACCATCACACACAACAACCACCATCAATCACATTACCAACGAAAACATAATGAAGCTAGTGGACCTGTACATCACCACCGACTTCACTTTCAACAACATTGTCTACAAACAAACCAATGGCACACCCATGGGATCTCCGGTATCAGGATTCAGAGCAGAAGCGGTAATGCAAAGACTAGAACAAACAGCCCTACCAACAATCAAACCAAAAATCTGGGTCTGCTACGTAGATGACATCTTTGTCATCACAAAACGAAACAAGATAGTAAAGACATTTAACATCATCAACAACACCCTCACAGGCATAAAGTTCACCAAGGAGTAAGAAACCGACAACAAACTCGCATTCTTGGACGTAACAGTTGAAAGAAAGGACAACGGATAACTACAAAACTGCGTATACAGAAAACCAACAAACACTGACCAAATACTTAACTTCACCATCAACCATCCCAACACACACAAACAAAGCTGTATGAGAACACTATTCCAACCAGCCACCACACACTGCAGCACAGACGAACTTCGGAAAACAGAGGAGAACCACCCATTCAACGTATTCGAGAAGAATAGACACTCAGAAAATACAGTCCGCAGATTCCTCAAGAACAAACCACGACAAGCAGACCAAACGCAGTCAGAAACCCTAACCACCTTACCATACATCAAAGAAGTTTCAGAAATGACAGCCAGACTACTAAGACCCCTCGGAATCCTAGTAGTACACAAACCCACCAACACTCTCAAACAAAAACTAACAAACTTTAAAGACACAGATTCAACCCGTGGACAAAACCAACGTCATCCACAAAGTTCCATGCAAGGACTGCCACCAACACTACGGAAGACAAACAGTAAGAAAGTTAGCCACCAGGATACACGAACACCAGCTAGCCACAAAAAGACACGACCTTCTCTCCTTCGTAGTCCTACATACGGATTAAAAATATCACTATTTCGACTGGGACAACACATCTATCCTGGAACAGGCTAAGCAAAGACACGCCAGAGAATTCCTAGAGGCCTGGCACTCCAACCACAATGCCGTAAACAAACACTTAGATCGAGATGCCATCTATCAACCCCTCAGAAAACGTACAGGAAATGACATCACTACAAACCCCAGGAACCCGTTCGAGGAGAAAGATATGAATAGAAAGCAGGAGACAACAGCTTCGCTTCACTTGGAGGTCGCCACTGATGATGATGTTACCTCGCCAAGTAAACAAACGTCTGGATGTCAAAGCTACAGCTCAGCGAGCAAACCAACACCCTACATTTTAAATCATTTTTCATGTTTATGTTGCATGAATCTGCGGTTAGTGATCCACAGTTTAGTTTCACTCCCTATAGGTAACATGCTGATTTCTCCAGTTGTTCATAGTTCAATGTGATGCATCCAGTGTGTGCATAACGAGAGGGAGCTTGCTTCCCACATTTTGTGTTTATCTGTGCCTTATGTCCAGCCTTCATCAATGGCGACAGCAAGGGGCAAGGGCGAGACCAATGTGAAAGTCTCTCCGTGCCCATGCACGGCACCCACAGCGGCAATTCTCCACTGTGCATTTACAGCCAGTTCTCAGTGTCCCTAAACCCACGTCCTGCCTCTTTTGAAGTATCTCCATTATTTTTTGTTGTCTCGCTGTGCTCTTCTCACCAGGATGAATAACTTCTACTCAACCTCCTCCAGATTTCATCTGACAAAAGATTCATTAAGAATCCCTTTGCATAAACATGCACTTTGCAGCTCTCGTTATTTGATTTTCCTGGATGTCTTTCAAACGGAAAAACGTTCACAGCAACTTGACATGAAAAAGACAAGACAAGACAATCACGCTCTTTTTCATTATCCCAAGGCAACCGACATTTCAATGCAGTTTAGTCAACAGGGTCAATACGTGCTTTGAGATTGCATAATAGCGTTGATATAGATAAACTGACCATTGGATTCCCGATTTCAATACAACATCTGTGGCCATTGGAGAACAGTTGATGACAGTGGGATTCGAACCCACGCGTGCAGAGCACAATGGATGAGTCGACCATCGCCTTAACCTCTCGGCCATCACGTCACCAATGTGGGGATGAGGATGAACTTATGATAAATTGAATTGCGTAATTTATGCAAAGCAGCAGATATTTCTCCCTGGTGTTGGTGAAATGATAAATAACACAGTACAGTTCCAGGAATATGGTCTGATCTCTGGGTTCTGAGGCAAGTGCACTCCCATTGTCACACTCTGCACACAGTGATCTGAACAAAAATGAGGAAATGAATATGTAAGAAGGTCTGTTGAATTCTGTGAAGATTTGAAGTCAACGGAATGAAGAACCCGAGACAGCAGGAGGTTTTCTTTCAATACAGCGTTGTATAGAGCTCTTAAGGATAGTGGAATCATGGGTTATGGGACTAAGGCAGGAACAGGATACAGATTGAGGATGTTCAGCCATGATCATAATGAATGGTGGTGCTGGGTCGAAGGGCAGAATGGCCTACTCCTGCAACTGTGTGTATTGTCTATTAAATTACCTGTGAGGAATTGTTTCCAGACTGGAGGAGAGTGCATAGTGCTCAATGTCATTATTCGGAACACCTAACTTCCGCTCAGATGTTTTTGACACGCACTTTTGTACAGAACAGACAATTTAAAAATCCAAAATAACGCTAAACTGACAATTGAACTCAACAATGCTAAAACCTTGATCTGTATCATTTTCCTGGGCCGTGCGACACCAAGTCACTGTGTGATCACAGCAACACAGTGAACAAGTGTCAGAAGGAAAATGAGTGCAGTGTCAGAGCGCATGCTGGGAGCAGCAGGTGACACACACGGAAGTGCATTTAACTCAACAGGAACACTTGCCAAACAGCGGACTGCGGTGGAATAATTCAGGGGGGGTTTACACTTTGAAACTTAATGCCAGAGACACAATGGAGATCTGCCATTGAGTCTGTTCAAGATGAGGATTTTAAGATTTCTACAGATGCAAAACAAAATAAAAAGCTCATCGTTTATTGAAGGCAAAACATGAAATTGTACATTTCATCAATCTACCCATCTTTACAATGAGTACCTCACCACTTTCCTCACTCGGGGACAGAACCACTGGTGAAGATGATCATATAATCCACGTTACTAGCCATGGAATCAGAGAAACTCGGTTTCCCAAAGGTTAAAGTAAAACCAGGAATGTAGAGGTAAGCATTAATGTGTTGCTCCTGTGCTGAAGGTGACCAGTGCACGGTATCTCTGTTCCAGTATAGTGGGCTGTGCTGTGCCGAAGTTTTAAGTTTGAGTCTCACATGGAGCAGCTTCAATTTGTCGTCGTGTTGCGGTGTACGGATTGAAGGTGATATTGAGCAAAGCCAGGGTTATGGGAAAATACCCGTGTTTGTGGGTTGAGAAACGACATTTTCTGGATAATGACTCCTTGATCAACAAACATACTGCAAGTATCTAAAACGTGAAGAGACGGATGTGGAGAAAGAGCCATGGATGATTTTTCAGCAGATGGATAACGTTTCCCATGTGCACTGCTTTAAATTCCGGGAAAATAGATGTTGAACTGGTTTCATGGACAGAGTTTGTTGCAAACTCACATAGGTTATTGCAATGATTAAAAAAAAAATAAATCACATAGGACCGTTTGAATATTGTATCGAATTGAATTTTGGTGTGAGTATATTTTATCGTAAACGGCGTGCTGTAGAGAAGTACAGGGGGTTAACAACACAAAATGACAGAGTCTTCTTGGTGGATTTCTTGGGTGGAGTTAAGAATGTACGAAATATCCATAACATCATGTGAATGTGGTCAAATCTTTAAAGTAGGTGTTGCATCTCAAAGTGACGATTCAATTCCTACTCATTAGGATATCACTTCCATCTGTAGTTATTTTAGGACATGAGCTCTATTGACAGACTTTCACCTTGAATAATACGTCACACCTTACCAATCCATGAATTTGTTATACTCAGTCTTATTCAGTTGTACATGTTCATGAAATGTCTTTGTGTCTGAAGTCAACAAATTCGAAATTGTTACGCAACCACACTGACTTTCACTCAATGGTAAATTCTCTCCTTGTACGTTTGTTCGTGTATCTTTTAAAACACTCTGAAGTCAGCTTCTACGTTTTATTTCTGTAAAGTCGTTCACGATTGAAAAAAACTCTATTGAGTGGAAGAAACTCTCATCCAAACTTTTCTTAATCATTCAGTAATGGTTTTGAAGCTCTAACGAAAGTTCTTGATTCACTCGAAAGAGGGACTTTCCCTGATTTACTCATTCAAACCTTGGGTTATGTGAAAATCTCATTTGTTTAAATCAAATTTGCGTGTTTTTGCTCCGGCATTTCCGAATCTCGTGAATAAACTCCTTTATTCTTTCTATCATCACGATGAAACGGGTTGTATCTTTTCTGATAATTTTATGTCTCAGTAAACAACGTCACTTGGCTTTCTAATATCTTGCTATCCAGGAAACAGCGTCTGTGCCCTTTCTAACTTCTTCACATGTTTTTGGTGGAGAATGAGGACAAGGATTACACACAATGTTCCCACTGAGTGTGACCAAAAGATTTTACAGTTACACTATGAACTCTTTGCTTTTTAAATATGACGTCTCCATTTATAAATACCAATAAGGTTAATTACTATCTATCCAGTTCATGAACATCGTCTTTGGAGACGAACATTATCGATAACTTCCTTTATTCTTCCACGTGATGTCTGAAAGGTTTGTAAGGCCAACATCTCTATATCCCCGTGTCCTGAGTCAGTCTTAGCTATTTCTAAAGGTGACTGAAGTTCAAATGCTTCATAGTGTGTCTCCCGTCATTCCAGTGCAGACTGGTTCTGGACAGCAAATGCCATCACCAAAGACCACCGTGGATCTGAAATCAACAGTTTTCACATCGTATATCTCGTAGATATTGTGTATCGTATGTCCGTGTACTTGTTCAATTTGTTCATCATTTCATGGGTCCCTGTATTGAATTCTACTGAATGATTAATTTGTGAATGGAGACATTCCCTTCACCACTCGTTCGAAACTCCATGGAACATTGAAAGATTTTACTCATATGCTTCCAGATGACAGTCCTGCCATTACTGAGATGAATCAGTGAACATTCCCCACGTACCCTCGAAGGCAAGGATTTCCTTTTCTATTTTCGGATATCATTACAGCACCGAATCCCATGGGTTCGTTCATTTAAACCAAAACAGTTGCAGCAAGACTTTAAAACTAAGATTTTGCAATCTGCTTGCATTTTTTGTCCCAAAAATTACATTCCACATTCTGGTATGTTTGTGGATGAAAGCACTTTCTGAGTCTTGAGCAATTATATTTCAGTTTTGTCAAAACATTATCATTCGCCGTTCTCTCTTTCCCTTTCAGTTTCCCGTTTTATATCCTGTATTTTATCAGTTTATCTTAAGTTTTCAATAATTTCAATCAATCTCGCTCCTGATTACCAATTCGAGAGAATGCCACAATGTTGTCAATTTATCTGAGGTGCAGCTTTAGGGCGCGGTGACAAAGTGGAAAGGCATTGGTCACGTGAACCAAGTAGCAGTAGCGAGCTGGTGGAATCTTGCCATTCCATCGTAGTCATATTCAAAACATTTAATATAATCTTTAGCCAAATCATATTGGCAGAAAATAAGAATACAAAAACTAAAAAATTGCTGATGTTGAAAATCAAACAAAACAGTCGTTGCTGGAATATTTCAGGAGGTCTGGCAGCATCTGTGGAGAGACGGACCCAATGGATGTGAAACGTTAACTGCTTCATCTGCACAGATGCTGCCAGCACACCTGTGATTTTACAGCAATTTCTGTTTTTGTTTCAGATTGGCAGATTTTGTCGCAGTTCATGAGAACAGTGCTCATTAGAATCAAACATACAGCATGGATCTGGTAGTGTGAAATGAGACAGTAATAATGAATGAGTGGAGAGTGTTGTACTGGAAAAGTACAGCAGTTCAGGCAACATCCGAGGAGCAGGAGAATGGACGATTTAGGCATAAGCCATTCATCAGGAATTCGGCTTGTGAGTCGTGCAGAGGAACAAAGCTGAAGCCAGGCACAAACTCGCAGGCACCTCCTCCTACAGACCACGATCACAAACTCTCCTCCCCTCACCAAACTATCATCTCCCAGACCATCCACAATCTCATCACCTCTGGGCATCTTCCATCCACAACCTCAAACCTCATTGTCCGTGAACTGCGCACTCCCCGATTCTGCCTCCTTCCGAAGATACAAAAACCTGACTGCCCCAGTCGACCTATTGTCTCATCCTGAGCCTGTCCCATCCGAATATTCTCTTCCTACATGGACACAATCCTATCTGCCCAGTTCAGGAAATGCCCACTTACAGTCGTGACACCCCTATGCACTTCACCTCCTCCAAGAATTTCGTTTCCCTGGCCCTCAACACGCCATATTCACCATGGGAATCCAGTCCCTGTACAAATCCATCTGCAATGACAGAAGTCTGCCAGCCTTCCATTTCTTAATCTCACACCATCGCAACCAGTACCCTTCCACCGACATCCTCACTCACCTGACTGAACTGGTCCTCACAATCAACAACTTCTCTTTCCAATTCTCCCACTTCCTCCAACGACGGTGATAGCCATGGGCACCCGCATAGGACCTAGCTTTGCCTGCCTGTTTGTCAGATGCGCGGAACTGTCCATCTTTCGCAGTTACACAGGCACCATCCTACACCTGTTCCTCGGCTACATTGATGAATGTATAAGCGCCACTTGGTGCCCCAACGAAGAGGTTCAATAGCTCAGCAACTTTACGAAAACCTTCCACACGGACTTCAAATTTATCCGGATCATCTTGGCAACTTCCTTAGCCTTCCTCGACATCTCCATCACCGTCTCTGGCGACTGACTAATTAAAGACATATTCCACAAGCCCACCGACTCCCAAAGGTGTGTAGACTACATCTCCTCCAACCCTATCCCGTGTAAAAACGACATTCCTGATTCCCAATTCCACCGCTTCCAACACATCTGATCCCAGGATGACCAATTACACTTCAGAGAGTCCCAGTTGGTCTCCTTCATCCACGGTCACAAATTGCCTGTCCAGGTTGGTTGACAATGCCCTCCAGTGCATCGCCTCCACTTCACGCACAACACCCTTGAACCCCACGCCTCTCAACACAACAAGAACAGAGCTTCCTGGTGCTCACCTCCCACCCCACCAACCTCCGCATAAAACGCATCATATTCTGCCACTGGGTGCCACCTCCAAACAGACACCACCACCAGAGATATATTTCGCTACCCAGCTCTGCGAGCACTCCAGAAAGAACATTCCCTCCATGTCCCCCTCTTCAGGTCGACACTTCCCCCCACCAGCCCATAACCGTCTCCTGGCACCTTTGACTGCCACCAAATGAAAGGTGAAACTAGCACCCACACAACTCTCCTCATCTACAACCAAGGCCCGAAGGGATCATTCCACATTCGTTGTAAATTCACATGTACAGCTATCAATGTCATCCACTGCATCCGTTGCGTCCAGTGTGGCCTTCTCTACATCAGGGAGACAGGATACCTTCTTGCAGATCATTTCAGAGAATATCTCTGGGACACCCGCACTCAACAACTTCACCGTCCCGTGGCTGAGCACTTCAACTCCCCCTCCTACCCCATCAAAGGCTTGCAGGTACTGGACCTCCTCCACTGATAAACCGTTACCACCCAACGCCTGGAAGAGGAATGTCAAACATTCTGCCTTGGGACCCTTACACCACACGGGATAAATGTGAATTCGAACAGTTTCCTCATTTCCCCCAAGCAGAAGCCTTCAGCTCGCCACCGCCCTCTCGACCCATTGCATCACTGCCACTTCTGACCTATTATCTTCTCCCTCCTTTTCATCCATCTATTGCTTTCCAGCTCTTTCCCCTCAACCACACACCACTTCCATTTATCTCTCAGCCCTGACTCATAAGCCTTATTCCTGATGAAGGGCTTAAGCCTGAAACCGGAATTATCCGGATCCTCGGATGTTACCTGATCTGCTGTGCTTTTTCAGCATCACACTACCAACTCTGATCTCCAGCATCTGAAGTCCTAACATTATCATTGGAATTATCAATAACCTTGGAATGAAGATATCCCTCGATTGCAGTTATCAAATTGTGACTGAGTTTTCCATTTATTTTGGGTGAGGGCAGGCTGGGTCTGAGATGAGCACTTAACACCTAAACAACTGGAAAGTATCAGATAGCGAAGTTAGGGCGGGCTGAAGTGAAGTGGAATACTGCCAGAAGATGGGTCCGTACAACTGCATCACATCATCCAGATTGTAAAAGACTCGAACAAGTCGAAAATCAACTTCAGTGCAGGCACAATGACAGGTAAAGTGGAAAGGAGACAATAGAACACACTGAGGTGCAGTGGAACAATTTCTGTCAAATGATTCGATATACAAGCTACTTTACATATGGTCTGCCCTCACATTGGAAAAATGAAATTCTTGCAGTGTAACGGCGACATTTGCCTGTGACATCACAATGCTGAGAGACACTGACATAGTTTCTTCTGTAGCAGCGTGGCCTAGTGAAAGCATGATAGTCCCATTAACCAGAATTCAATACTTCAAAGCTCTCCTCTGCGCTGTACAACTTATTTGCTGCCCCTGTAGTTAGATCTCAATCGCTTCACTGTGTATCTTCTTCTGCTATCTGCTTCAAGGAAACACTTGAAACGTGAACAAATCCACTTTCCACTTTCACCAATCTTTTGCAACTCCCGAGTTGGCACAGGTACAAGTGACCGATTGGCCTTCTCGAGCGCTCTCACTCTGGTATGATTTGAATGATAAAGTGGACTGTGTCTGTTCTGAAGAATGTCCCCACCGAGACGGTGCTGTTTATCCCATCCCCAGGGACTGAGCTGTCTCTATTGGCAGAGTATTCAGCCATTTCCCTCCACTTGTCGGCATTATGAGGGGATGTAAGTGCGGATATGCTCTGAAGCTTCCTCTCACGGGCACAGCCAGGTGCAAGAGCGCTGCTGGAACTTAGCAACTTTGATTGCGAACTTCCTCCAAATATCATTTATTTGAGAGAGAGAGAAAGGTGGTAAGCTGGTGGGAAAGAGAGAAATGGGCTGTGGACTCTCTTCCCTCAGTAAATTGCAAATAAGTGCATTTTTGTGCTGCCCATTTGATGTTCAGAATCAATCTTCGCGGAACAATCCTGCTGAAAGGCTTTTGTTTCAGAGGCGTCGTTTTCATTGCTGCAATCAGGCATCAGTTAACATCTGAGTCCCAACTGTCCCAGATGAAGCGACTCCGAATGAAACCCTCACTCACTGAGAACCATCCCCACAGCCAGGAGCTGCGGGTCTGCAGGCAGTCCAAAGCGGAATGAAGGATTAAAAACGAGCCATTATTTCTCACTCAGCCACTCTGTCACAGAGACAAGGAGAGGGACGGCAGAGACGTGTGACGTCATTCACGTGCCGACAGAAGCCGTTCAGACAATCGAGTCCACGGTCAATCTCTGTCACTTGCTTCTCTCTGAGGGTATTCATCATCAGTGGTGCTTGTTGTAATAATAGGAAACAGTGTCTGTGTTGAAATGCTGTGTCCAACATACTGATCCACATGTCGTTCATGACTGTTCATTTCACCGGAGGACCCTGCTGTGTGACACAGCGTGGGGAATAACTGCAAGGCGTCAGGGGTATGGCCCACACACCAACTGATTTCTCTCACCTTCGCCAGTGTATTCCCAGCTCAGTCAAGTGACTTTGCGAATCACTTCATCACAGACCTACAGAGAACAGCAAAAAAAATTCCATAACTTCAAACGTGTGTTTCCTCAAATGCATAAATGTGGCGGTTGTATCTATTTCAGATACCATTGAGTGACAGGATGCAGATGGCTCATCAACATGTAATGTGAAGAACGAAGCACTGTTATAGCGAAACTCTGGCAGTTACAGTACACACACTGAAAGCTGGAATTGTCATCGAGCAGAGGATGCTTTTCATTCATTAATTTCTGGATTATGCGCCCACCACAATCCCTTTGGGCCGCTCTGTTATCGCTGACCACAGCGGTTTCCCGTAGTCTTCAGGTTTTTGTAGCATGTACCTTCGAGGATGACGTTAAAATATCTTCACTGTTATTGTGTGATACACTGTGGCACATATGTGTCCCGGCTGTGTCAATATAACCACCGTGTATCTTCCCCAATTCTGCTGTTTTATTTGCAATTTCAATCAGAATCACAAAATGTGTCACACTGCAGACTGAGGCCATGCAGCCCACCTGCGCTCTGCTGGCTCCACGCAATGAGGAAATGACTGTGTTTTGATTGATTGATTGTCACATGGACCTAAGTACAGTGGAAAGCGTTGTTTGCGATGGTAAAGTCGGATCATAGTCATCAAGGACATGCAGATCACAGCGTGAGGAAAGCAAAATTTGGCCAGACTTCGGAATTCAGGTTACTCCGTATCGGACGTGCGCTCAGCAAAATCCACATTGGCAAGTTCAGCATTATTTCAAGTTATACAATCCATTTCTCAGAGCAGCAATGGCCGAGAAGAAGCGGTTCTTGAACTTGCTTGTGTATGTTTTCATGCTTTGGAATCTTTATCTGAAACCGATCTCATCAAAATCATATCTTCACAGTCAAAAATGAAGTAGTGTGCAAAATTCCAAGGCTCACCCGCAATGTGAACGCGAGAGCTCTTGCACATATGTCACCTGTCTGAAGCAATGTCACAACCGAGACAAACGAGCCAGAACGGCGCCAGACGTGGTCACCAGAAATCAGGTGAGTTTTTGGTTAACTAAGGCTATTTCTGCTGTTTCAGAGTGAAAGAAGCACAGAGTTTTAATAACAGCTCCTTTCCATTCTGACTCGCTTCTCCCAGGAGGCTGTGCTAGCTGCTTTCCCGGAACAGGGCGGTCTTCATTGAGAACTGGACGAACTCATCCTCCATTGTCACGCAGTATTCGTGTCGAGCAGCTTGAACGCGGTCTTCAGCTCCCTATCAAACACGGGTGTGTGGAGCGGGGTAGGGGGCTGGCGGCAGTGCGAAGTATGGGAATTGTGGAAAGGTGTAGAAAAGGGAGATCGTGCATGCACAAGAAATCATCTTCTTTTTGGAACCATTGTCCAAATAATGCCACTGGAGAGTGCTAGAAAATGTAGAACTGCGAGGAAAGAGTGAATCTCTCCCCATTATTCGGGAACAGTGTCTGTGCTTCTCGAAGTCACAGGGAGGCTTCTGCTGTCTGAATCAGCATGGGATGTTACTGCAGCGAGTCCCGTCGCTCACGCACCTGCTGTGTATACATTTTTCCACGTTGCCTCCAGTTCACATCAAAGATTTCACAGCTCACATCATCCGAGAGTGACAGGGAAGAGAAGGAAGCGATTCAGACCATCATCTTAACACAACCTGGGGATAAGTTGGATGTGGGAGAGCGGACAGTCTCGACTGGTTCCAGCATTTACAATCTTGGTCCGTGTGGTAACAAAAGCAGGAACCAGGAACTGTTTACCTTTCTTCTTAAAACAGGTAATTAAATTTTGAAGAGCATAGATATTTCTCCCTGGTGTTCATGAAATGATCAAGAGCAGAATACGGTTCCCTGAGTATGGTCTGACTTCTGGGTTATGTGCCCAGGGCACTCCCACTGTGATATTCTGTTCACAAGTTCTGACCACATGGAAAGAAATGACACAGTGACAAGATCTATTGAATCGGATTCTGTGAAAAACAGAAGCCGATGGAATGAACAGCACCATGAGAGCGAGAATGGAGCATTATATGTGAGGAAGTTGTTTTCCAGACTCGAGGAGAGTGCACAGTGCTGTTTCCAGGGGTCAATATCTGGATAAGTAGACAGAATTAGCATCGGCTGTTATTGGACTGCATCTTTTGTACAATGTTGCATAAGCACGGGCCTTTTGTATAGAGCTGACAACTTCAAAATCCTCAATGATGCAAGACACAGAAATGAGGTGAACAACAAAGCAACCGCAGAAACTCGTGTTACGTCATGGGGTAAACGCCCCGGCTCAACCTTTGCTCAAATTAGCTCTCTGTCAAATTCATGAGCCTGAGCTTCGAACAGTCAATGGTCTATGTTAATAAACACTGCTCGAATTTCACAACTTCAGTATTTAATACGCCCCTACATGTCTGTTTGACAACAGTAATTGATCCCTCACTGTGTTACTTCAGCACACGTAGAGAAGAAATAAACATAAGAACAACAGTCACGAATGTGATGGAGATTTGACCTGATGCACACTTCTTCCCACCCTACCACTTCCACACCTCTTCCCAACCTACCTCTTGCAAAAATGCCATCCCGTATTCCCAATTCCTCCGCCTTCGCTGGATCTACTCCCAGGAGGACCAGTTCCACCACAAAACACAGCAGATGGCCTCCTTCTTTCGAGACAGCAATTTCCCTTCCCACGTGGTTAAAGATGCCATCCAACGCATCTCGTCTACATTCCACACCTCCACCCTCAGACCACACCCCTCCAACCGTAACAAGGACAGAACGCCCCTGGTACTCACCTTCCACCCTACCAACCTTCTCATAAACCAAATCATCCACCGACATTTCCACCACCTCTAAACAGACCCCATCTCCACGGATATATTTCCCTCCCAAACCCTTTCTGCCTTCCGCAAAGACCGTTCCCTTCATGACTACCTGGTCATGTCCACGCCGCCTACAACCCACCCTCCAATCCTGGCATTTTCCCTGCCACGGCAGGAACTGGAAAACCTGCGCCCACACCTCCTCCCTCACCTCTATCCAAGGCCCGAAAGGAGCCTTCCACATTCATCAAAGTTTTACTTGCAATCCACTAATATCATTTATTGTGTCCGTTGCTCCCGATGTGGTCTCCTCTACATTGGGGAGACTGGGCGCGTCCTAGCAGAGCGCTTTAAGGAACATCTCCAGGACAACCACGCCAATCAACCACACCGCCCCGTGGCCCAACATTTCAACTCCCCCTCCCACTCTGCCGAGGACATGGAGGTCCTGGGCCTCCTTCACCGCTGCTCACTCACCACCAGATGCCTGGAGGAAGAACGCCTCATCTTCCACCTCGGAAGACTTCAACCCCAGGGCATCAATGTGGACTTCAACAGTTTCCTCATTTCCCCTTCCCCCACCTCACACGAGTTCTAAACTTCCAGCTCAGCACTTTCCCCATGACTTGTCTGGACTTGTCCTACCTGCCTATCTCCTGTTCCACCGATTCACTCCACCCTGTCCTCCTTGACCTATCACCTTAATCCCCTCCCCCACTCACCCATTGTACTCTATGCTACTTTCTCCCCACCCACACCCTCCTCTAGCTTTATCTCTCCACGCTTCAGGCTCACTGCCTTTATTCCTGATGAAGGGCTTTTGCCCGAAACGTTGATTTCGAAGATACTCGGATGCTGCCTGATCTGCTGTGCTCTTCCAGCACCACTAATCCAGCATGTGGTTTCCAGCATCTGCAGTCATTATTTTAACAGCCTTGCAGTTCTTCCCCACGATATGTCAGTGTCTCTCAGCATTGTGATGTCACAGGCAAATATCGCCATTATACTGCAGGAAATTCCTTTGTCCAATGTGAGGGCAGTCCATATGTAAAGGTGTAGCTTATATATCGAATCCTTTCACATAACTAATTCCACTGCACCTGAGTGTGTTCTATTGTCTCCTTTCCACTTTACCAGTCATTGTGCCAACACTGAAGTTGATTTTCTCTCTCTGCGTGTCATTTACAGTCTGGGTGATGTGATGCAGTTGTACTGACCCATCTTCTGACAGAATTTTCCACTTCACTTCAGCCCACCCAAACTTCGCGATCTGATACCATTCCCGTTGTTTAGATGTTAAGCGCTCGTCTCAGATCCAGCCTGCCCTCACCCAAAATAAATGGAAAACTCAGTCACACTGTGATCACTGCAATCGAGGGGTATATTCACTCATTGATAATTCCAAGGATAAAGTAAGGACTGCAGATGCTGGAGATCAGAGTTGGTAGTGTGATGCTATAAAAGCACAGGAGATCAGGTAGCACCCGAGGCGCAGGAGAATTCAGGTTTCAGGCTTAAGCCCTTAATCTCGAATAAGGCATGTGAGTCGGGCTGAGAGATAAATGGAAATGGTGTGGGGTTGAGGGGAAATAGCTGGAAAGCAATAGATGGATGAATAGGAGGGAGAAGAAATTAGGTCAGATATTGCAGTGATGGATTGGGCTGAGAGGGCGGTGACGATTTGAAGGCTTGGGCTTGGGGGAGGGGAAACGAGGTAACTGTTCAAATTCACATTTATCCCGTGTAGTGTGAGGGTCCCAAGCCGGTAGGTGTAGTGTTCCTCCTCCAGGCGTTGGGTGGTATCGGTTTGGCAGTGGTGGGGTTCAAGACCTGGATGTCTTTGATGGGGTAGGAGGGGGAGTTGAAGTTTTCAGCATCAGGACGGTGAAGTTGGTGGGTGCGGGTGTCCCAGAGATGTTCTCTGAAATGATCTGCAAGAAGGTTTCCTGTCTCCCTGATGTAGAGGAGACCACACTGGGCGCAACGGATTCAGTAGATGACATTGGTAGCTGT
Organism: Chiloscyllium punctatum; assembly: GCF_047496795.1. Classification (NCBI taxonomy): domain Eukaryota; kingdom Metazoa; phylum Chordata; class Chondrichthyes; order Orectolobiformes; family Hemiscylliidae; genus Chiloscyllium; species Chiloscyllium punctatum. Next base: position 29,481,128 of record NC_092756.1, read on the forward strand.
ACAGGTGAATTTCTAATGGATGGGGAATGGTCCATTCTGGCCTTGGCTGAGGTGAGGGGAGTGGTGTGGGTGCTAGTTTCACTCTTCCTTTGGTGGCAGTGAAAGGTGCCGGGAGAGGTTTGTGGGCTGGTGGGGGGATGTGTGGACCTGAAGAAGGGTTCATTAAGGGAATGGTCTTTGCAGAATGTTGGCAGGGCTGGGCAGCGAAATATATCTCTGGTGGTGGTGTCTGTTTGGAGGTGGCATCGGTGGCAGAATATGATGCGTTTATGCGCAGTTTGATGGGGGTGTAAGGTGAGCACCAGGTGGTTCTGACCTTGTTGCGTTGAGAGGCATGGCTTCAAGGGTGGTGGTGTGTGAAATGGAGGTGATGAACGTGAGGGCGCTGTCAACCACGTGGGAAGGCAATTTGTGATCGTGGAAGAAGGAGACCAACTGGCTCTTCCTGAGGTGCAATTGGTCATCCTGGGAACAGATGTGCTGGAGGTGGAGGCATTGGGAATAAGGAATGGCGTTCTTACACGAGATAGGGTTGGAGGAGATGTAGTCCAGGTACATGTGGGAGTTGGTGGGCTTGTAGTATATGACTGTAATTAGTCAGTCGCCAGAGTCGCTGATGGAGAGGTCCAGGAAGATGGGTGAAGTTGCCAAGATGATCCGGAAAAATTTGAGGTCGGAGTGGAAGGTGTTGGTAAAGTTGGTGAGCTATTCAACCTCCTCGTTGGAGCACCAAGTGGCCCCAAACATTCATCAATGTAGCGGAGGAACAGGTGGAGGATGGTGCCTGTGTAATTGCGAAATGATGAACAGTTCCGCGTATCTGACAAACAGGCAGGCATAGCTAGGTCCTATGCGGGTTTCGATGGAGAAAGTGGGAGAATTGGAAAGAGAAGTTGTTGATTGTGAGGACCAGTTAAGCCACGTGGATGAGGAAGTCAGTGGAAAGGTACTGGTTGGGATGGTGTGAGATTTCGAAATGGAAGGCTTGCAGACTTCTGTCATGGCAGATGGATTTGTGCAGGGACTGGATGTCCATGGTGAAGATGACGCGTTGGGGGCCAGGGAAACGAAATTCTTGGAGGACGTGAAGTGCATAGGGGTATCACGAATGTAAGTGGGCATTTCTGGAACTGGGAAGAGAAGATTGTATCAAGGTAGGAAGAGATTATTCGGATGGGACAGGCTCAGGATGAGACAATAGGTCGAAAGGGGCAGTCAGGTTTGTGAATCTTAGGAAGGAGGTAGAATCGGGGAGTGCGCGGTTCATGGACAATGAGGTTGAAGGTTCTGGATGGGAGATGCCCAGAGGTGATGAGATTGTGGATGGTCTGGGAGATGATAGTTTGGTGAGGGGAGGAGAGATTGTGATCGTGGTCTGTAGGAGGAGGTGCCTGCGAGTTGGCACCTGGCTTCAGCTTTGTTCCTCTGCCCGACTCACAATCCTAATTCCTGATGAATGGCTTATGCCTAAATCGTCCATTCTCCTGCTCCACGAATGTTGCCTGACCTGCTGTGCTTTTCCAGTACAACACTCTCCACTCATTCATTATTACTGTCTCATTTCACACTCCCAGATCCATGCTGTCTGTTTGATTCTAATGAGCACTGTTCTCATGGACTGCGACAAAATCTGCCAATCTGAAACAAAAACAGAAATTGCTGTAAAATCACAGGTGTGCTGGCAGCATCTGTGCAGATGAATCACAGTTAACGTTTCACATCCATTGGGTCCGTCTCTCCACAGATGCTGCCAGACGTCCTGACATATTCCAGCAACGTCTGTTTTTGTTTGATTTTCAACATCAGCAATTTTTTCATTTTTGTTTTCTTATTTTCTGCCAATATGATTTGGCTAAAGATTACGTTAAATGTTTTAAATATGACTGTGATGGAACAGCCAGATTCCACCAGCCAGCTCCTTTTATTTCACGTGACCAATGCCTTTCCACTTGGTCACCGCGCCCCTCAGCTGCACTGCATATAAATTGACAAAATTGTGGCATTCTCTCGGATTGGTAATCAGGAGGAAGATTGATTGAAATTATTGAAAACTTAAGATAAACTGATAAAATACGTGATATAAAACGGGAAACTGAAAGGGAAAGAGAGAACAGCGAATGATAATGTTTTGACAAAACTGAAATATAATTGCTCAAGATTCAGAAAGTGCTTTCATCCACAAACATACCATAATATGGAATGTAATTTTTGGGACAAACAATGCAAGCAGATTGCAAAATCTTAGTTTTAAACTCTTGCTGCAACTGTTTTGGTTTTAATGAACGCACACATGGGATTCAGTGCTGCAATGATCTGCTAAAATGGAAAATGAAATCCTTGCCTTTGAGGATACGTGGGCAATTTTCACTGATTCATCCCAGTAATGGCAGGACTGTCCTCTGGAAGCGTATGAGTAAATTCTTTCAATGTTCCATGGAGTTTCGACTGAGTGGTGAAGGGAATGTCTCCATTCACTAATTAAGCATTCAGTAGAATTCAACACAGGGACCCATGAAATGATGAACAAATTAAACAAGAAAACGAACATTCGATACACAATAGCTACGAGAGTTACTATGTGAAAACTGTTGATTTCAGATTCACGGTTGCCTTCATTGATAGCATTTACTGTCCAGAACCAGTCTGCACTGGAATGGTGGGAGACACCCTATGAAGTACTTGAACTTCAGTCGCCTTTAGAAATAGCTGAGACTGATCAGGACATGGGGATTTAGAGATGTTGGCCTTACAAACCTTTCAGACATTCCGTGGAAGAAGAAAGGAAGACAAAGAAAATTCTCGTCTCCATGGAGACGATGTTCATGAACTGATTAGATAGTAATTTACCTGATTGGAGTTTATAAATAGAGGCGTCATATTTAAAAAGCAAAGAGTTCATAGCGTAACTGTAAAATCTTTTGGTCACTCTCAGTGGGAACATTGTGTATAATCCTTGTCCTCATTCTTCACCAAAAACATGTGAAGAAGTTAGAAAGAGCACAGGCGCTGTTTCCTGGATAGCAAGATATTAGAAAGCCAAGTGACGTTGTTTACTGAGACATAAAAATATCAGAAAGGATACAAACGGGATGATAGAAAGAATGAAGGAATTTATTCACGAGAGTTGGAAATGCTGGAGCAGAAACACGCAAGTTTGATGTAAACAAATGAGATTTTCACATAACGCGAGGTTTGAATGAGTAAATCGGGGAAAGTCCCTCTTTCTAGAGAAAACCATTAGTGAATGATTAAGGAAAGTTTGGATGAGAGTTTCTTCCACTCAATAGAGTTATTTAAATCGTGAATGACTTTCCAGAAATAAAACGTAGAAGCTGATTTCACAGTGTTTTAAAAGATACACGAAGAAACGTTCAAGGAGAGAATTTACCATTGAGTGAAAGTCAGTGTGGTTGCGTGACAATTTAGAATTTGTTGACTTCAGAAACAAAGATATTTCATGAACACGTACAACTGAATAAGACTGAGTATAAAAAGTTCATGGATTGGTAAGGTGTGGCGTATTATTCAAGGTGAAACTCTGTAAATGGAGCTGATGTCGTAAAATAACTGCAGACGGAAGTGATATCCTAATGAGGAGGAATTGAATCGTCACTTGGAGAGGCAACACTTACTTTAAAGATTTGACCACATTCACATGATGCTATGTATACTTCGTACATTCTTAACTCCACCCAAGAAATCCACCAAGAAGACTCTGTCCTTTTGTATTGTTAACCCTCTGTACTTCTCTGCAGCACACCATTTCAGATAAAATATGCTCAGACCAAAATTCAGTTCAATACAATATTCAAACTGTCCTATGTGATTTCTTTTTTTATTATTGCAATAACGTTTGTGAATTTGCAACAAACTCTGTAATATGAAACCAGTTCAATATCTATTTTCCCAGAATTTAACGCAGTGCACATGGGAAACGTTATTCATCTGCTGAAAAATCACCTTCGGCTCTCTCTACACACATGTCTCTTCACGTTTTAGACACTTGCAGTATGTTTGTTGATCAAGGAGTCATTATCCAGAAAAGGTCGTTTCTCAATCCAAAAACACGAGTATTTTCCCATAAACTTGGCTTTGCTCAATATCACCTTCTGTCCGGATCCCTCAACACGACGACAAATTGAAGCTGCTCCATGTGAGGCTAAAAATTAAACCTTCGGCACTGCACAGCCCACTGTACTGGAACAGAGATACCGTGCACTGGTCACCTTCAGCACAGGAGCAACACATTAATGCTTACCTCCACATTCCTTGTTTTACCTGAACGTTTGGGAAACCGACTTTCTCTGATTCCATGGCTAGTAACGGGGATTATATGATTATCTTCACCAGTGGTTCTGTCCCCGAGTGAGGAAAGTGGTGAGGTACTTATTGTAAAGATGGGTAGATTTATGAAATGTACAATTTCATCTTTTGCCTTCACTAACCCATGAGCTTTTTATTTTGTTTTACAACTGTAGCAATCTTAAAATCTTCATCTTGAATAGGCTCAATGGCAGATCTCCATTGTGTCTCTGGCATCAAATTCCAAAATATAAACCCCCTCTGAATTCTTCCACCGCAGTCCTCTGTTTGGGAAGTGTTCCTGTTGTGGGAAATCCACTTCCCCTTGTGCCACCTGCTGCTCCCAGCATGCGCACTGGCACTGCACTCATATTCCTTCTGACACTTGCTCACTGTATTGCTGTGATCATACAGTGACTTGGTGTCGCACGGCCCAGGAACATGATACAGATCAAGGTTTTTGCATTGTTGAGTTCAATTGTCAGTTTCGCCTTATTTTGGATTTTGAAATTGTCTGTTCTGTACACAAGTGCGTGTCAAAAACGTCTGAGCGGAAGTTAGGTGTTCCGAATAATGACATTGAGCACTGCGCACTCTCCTCCATTCTGGAAAACAATTCCTCACAGGCAATTTAATAGACAATAGATAACAGGTGCAGGTGTCGGCCATTCTGTCCTTCGAGCCAGCACCACCATTGAGTATGATCATGGCTGAACATCCTCAATCTGTATCCTGTTCCTGCCTTATCCCCATAACCCTTGATTCCACTATCCTTAAGAGCTCTATCCAACTCTTTATTGAAAGAACACCTCCTGCTGTCTCGGGTTCTTCATTCCGAAAGCTTCAAATCTAAACAGAATTCAACAGACCTTGTTACATATTCATTTCCTCAGTTTTGTTCAGATCACTGTGTGCATAGTGTGACCGTGGGAGTGCATTTGCCCCACAACCCAGGGGTCAGACCATAGACTTGGAACCGTACTGTGTTATTTATCATTTTACCAACACCAGGGAGAAATATCTGCTGCTCTGCATAATTTACCCAATTCAATTATTCATAAGGTCATAGCCATTTCCGCCTCTGTGGCGAGATGGCCGAGAGGTTAAGGCGATGGACTGCTAATCCGTTGTGATCTGCACGCGTGGGTTCGAATCCCACTCTCGTCGCTGTCATCGACGGCATTTTCGTGGTGCTGTTTTCAGTAGATCACAGCTGTCAAATTGAAACTGGAACGTTAATGGTCAGTTTATACGCATTTACACTATTACAAAATTTCAAAGAATGGTCTGAGCCTGTTGACTAAACTGTATTGAAATGTAGGTTCCATTGGGATAATGAAAGGCAGCGCGGTTTCCTTTTGCAAATCAAGTTGCTGTGAACGTTTTTTCGTATGAAAGACATCCAGGAAAATCAAATAACGAGAGCTGCGAAGTGCATGTTTATGCAAAGGGATTCTTAATGAACGTTTTGTCAGATGAAATCTGAAGGAGATTGAATAGAAGTAATTCATCATGGTGAGAAGAGCACAGCGAGACAGCACAAAATGATAGCGATATTTCAAAGGGGCAGGGCGTGGGTGTAGGGGCACTGAGAACTGGCTGTAAATGCACAGTGGAGAATTGCCAATGTGCGTGCCGTGCATGGGCACGGAAAGACTTACATATTGGTCTCGCCCTCGCCCCTTGCTCTCACCATTGATGAATGCTGGACATAAGGCACAGATAAACACAAGATGTGGGAAGCAAGCTCCCTCTCGTTATGCACACACTGGATGCATCACATTGTACTATGAACAACTGGAGAAATCAGCATGTGACCTTTAGGGAGTGAAACTAAACTGTGGATCAATAACCGCAGATTCATTCAATATAAACATGAAAAATAATTTAAAATGTAGGGTGTAGGTTTGCTTGCTCAGCTGTAGCTTTGATATCCAGACATTTCATTACTTGGCTAGGTAACATCATCATCAGTGGCGACCTCCAAGTGAAGCGAATCTGTTGTCTCCTGCTTTCTATTTATATCTTTCTCCTCGATGGGGTTCCTGGGGTTTGTGGTGATGTCATTTCCTGTTCGTTTTCTGAGGGGTTGATAGATGGCATCGAGATCTATGTGTTTGTTTATGGCGTTGTGGTTGGAGTGCCAGGCCCCTATGAATTCTCGGGCGTGTCTTTGATTAGCCTGTCCCAGGATAGATGTGTTGTCCCAGTCGAAATGGTGGCATTTTTAATCCGTGTGTAGGGCTACGAGGGAGAGAAGGTCGTGTCTTTTTTTGGCTAGCATGGAATTTTGTAGATGACGTTGGTTTTGTCTGTGGATTGTTCTGGTTCTTTTAAGTTTGTTAGTTTTTGTTTGAGAGTGTTGGTGGGTTTGTGTGCTACTAGGATTCCGAGGGGTCTTAGTAGTCTGGCTGTCATGTCTGAAACTTCTTTGATGTATGGTAAGGTGCTTATGGTTTCTGGCTGTGTTTGGTCTGCTTGTCGTGGTTTGTTCTTGAGGAATGTGTGGACTGTATTTTTCTGGGTATCTGTTCTTCTCGAATACATTGTAAAGGTGGTTTTCCTCTGTTTTCCGAAGTTTGTCTGTGCTGCAGTGTGTGGTGGCTCGTTGGAATACTGTTCTGACGCAGCTTCGTTTGTGTATGATGGGATGGTTACTGGTGTAGTTAAGTATTTGGTCAGTGTTTGTCGCTTTTCTGTATGCAAAGGTTTGTAGTTCTCTGTTGTCCTTTCTTTCTCCTGTGTCTTTCAGGAATGCGAGTTTGTTGTCGGTTTCTTCCTCCTTTTTGAACTTTATGCCTGTGAGAGTGTTGTTGATGATGTTAAATGTCTTTACTATCTTGTTTCGTTTTGTGATGACAGAGATGTCATCTGCGTAGCGGACCCAGATTTTGGTTTGATTGTTGGTAGGGCTGTTTGTTCTAGTCTTTGCATTACCGCTTCTGCTATGAATCCTGATAGCGGAGATCCCATGGATGGGCCATTGGGGGTTTGTTTGTCGACTATGTTGTTGAATGTGAAGTGGGTGGTGAGGCACAGGTCCACAAGCTTCATGATGTTTTCGTTGGTAATGTGATTGATGGTGGTAGGTGTGTGTGATGGTCTCTTGTAAAAGTGTGTTTCCTTTGCCAGGTCGATGTTGATGAAGGTGAACAGTGCCATTATGTCGAATGAGACCATTGCTTCCCCTTCCTCTACTTTGGTGTTTTTGATGATTTTTAGGAATTCCTGGGTGGAGTGGATGGAGTGCTGTGACTCTTCTATGAGGTATTTCAGTCTTGCGTGTAGTTCTTTGTCCAGTCTGTAAGTTGGTGTTCCGGGTAATGAGACTATGGGTCTGAGGGGGCTCCTGGTTTATGGATTTTTGATAGTCCAGTTCGACTTGGCCAACACATTGATACTGGGACAGTCTAAACAAAGACATGCTCGAGAATTCCCGAGGCCTGGCACTCCAACAACAATGCCAAAAACAAACACATCTGTCAACCCCGCAGAAAACAAACCGGAAATGACATCACCACAAACCCAGGAACCCCATCCAGGAGAAAGGTATAAATAGAAAGCAAGAGACAACAGCTTCGCTTCACTTGGAGATCGCCACTGATGATGTTACCTAGCCAGGTAATGAAACGTCTGGATATCAAACCTACAGCTCAGCGAGCAAACCTACACCTTAAACCTCAACCTGAGCTACAAACCTTTACAAACCTTGCGATTTAAAGTGTCTTTATACGCATATCATTAATAGACTTTTCGTTATAATACCCGTCTGGTTGAAAGAAGAAGACATCACATTTCAAGATAGATGACAACGTTACCAATTTTGTTTTGAAATTGAGATTTATTTGATCATTTTACACAGTGAACAAGTTCATTTTAAAAAATGCAAACCACAATCTCTCACTTGGAATAAAAGTGTGATTTCAATATAAACATTGTCCTTGCTAACTCGCAGTTACTGAACATGAAAAATAGGATGTAATGTTTATTAAACATAGATCAATTAGCACCATTATCTTACTTCGGATTGACTGCAGTATGCACATTCTAAATAAGGTTTAAGAAAGAATGACTTTTGGAAATGATGATTCGGTGGTAACTAAAAATAATATTAGCTTCTCATGATGTGGATATTCCACCAATGGCTCCAGTGGTGGAAATGTTCAGTGGGCAGTATTTCTATGATGGTATGGATGTATGTGAGCTGCCAGGGATGGGAGCTCCCACTTCATCTGGAGCAGCGTCTTTTGACGTGGACCAGGGAGCATTGTAGCATCATTCTAGGAGTTCCAACCACACCTGGAGCAGCTTCCATTGACATGGAGCAGCAGGGAGCATTGGCACATCCGAATGCAAGATCTAACCTTATTTGCAGCAGCTTCAGTTGGCCTGGAGCAGGGAGCTTTGGGACATCATTCTGGGAGCTCCACTCTCACCTGGAGAAGCCTTTAATGACATGTAGCAGCAGGTAGCATTGGGACATCAGAGTGATAGATCCAACCTCAACTGGACCACTTCTATTGACATGGAGGAGGGAACATTGGGACATCAGACTGGGAGCTCCAACCTCACAAGGATCAGCGTTTAATGACATTTAGCAGCTGGGCGCATTGGGACATCAGAGTGGTAGGTCTAACCTGAACTGCTCCACTTCTACTGACATGGAGCAGGGAGCATTATGACATCAGACTGGGCGCTCCAACTTCAAGTAGAACCGCTTCTATTGACATGGAGCAGCAAGGAGCATTGGAACGTCAGGTTGGGAGCTCCAACATCACCTGGATCAGCTTGCATTCACATGGAAGATGAGGGAGGATTGGGACGTTAGGCTGGGGGAAAGGATATTCAACTATTTTAATCGAAAGTAAAATACGTTCAAACACCTCAGATGTTAATTGATTTACGAAGTATCTTTCCCGGGAAAATAATTAATTCTTTAAATAGTAAAGACAAGTCCTGCAAATATTCAACTCAGGAAAACGCATTGGTACAGAGAAAATGGGAGTGATGTTTCATGTCTTTGTCCTTTCATTTCTGGCAGTCTCTGCACTGGATTACATCACCGGAAGGACGTTTTCACTCATTTCCAGCAAATACGGATAGGTCATTAACGTAATCTAAAGCTGAAAATTAACGGTAATATGCGATGTTACGATTAGGCTGGACTTTACTTCAAATTTTGGTGAAAACGTAGCAAAGTCAGTTGCAATTTCCAAGATCAGCAGTGACCTCATTGATTGGCTGATCAGATTGTGAATGGTCGTTTTTCTGAGGACAATTTGAAGTGAATCAATGATGTTGATTATCTTTGTACTTTATTCGCCTTGTGACTGTTACTGCTATTGCTCATGTCCTTGTTAACACCACAGCTCTGCAGCGTGTAAAACCTCAGCTGTGCATCTGGCCAGTGGCACAACCATTCGTATAGCTGGCAACGCATTAGGCGGTTGTAAGTTCAACTTTTACTTTGCGCAAGCGCATTATGGCGATTCATCACACATCCAACCTACTCATTTTTGTTATGCTGAGGTGGGTAATATTGGAAATTTTCATCTCCACGAACGAAAATTCTTTCACTGTCTTCGATAAGTTAAACATTGCCAAGAGCTATCAGAGTAAAAATCACACAGCACCAGATTGTATTGAACAGATATATTTGGAAGCACCAGTGTTCCATGCACTGTTTCTTCATCATGTGTTTTGAAATAAGTAATTAATTAACTAAGCAGAGATGTCTGGGCAGGTGATGTGCTGTAGCTGTATGATGTGGGAGCTGGCTGATCCCATTGTGAATGGCAGTGACCACATCTGCAGCAAGTGTTGGTTGCTGGAAGAACTCCGGATCAGAGTTGCTGATCTGGAATCTGAGTTTCAAACACTGTGGCACATCCGGAAGGGGGAGAGTTACCTGGACGCTTTGTTTCAGGATGCAGTCACACCTGGGAGATTAAGTAATTCACATTCAGCGAGTGATCAGGCTCATCTGAGTGTGACTGCATGTGAGGCAGGTAGGGGGAACCTGAGTTCAGGAGTGGAGGAGCCACACCCCTTGGCCTTTTCCAACAGGTAAGAGATTCTTACTCCCTGTTTGGATGAGGAAAAGGGCTCTGGACAGGATGAACCAACTGACTAAGGCACCATGGTGCAGAAGACCATTCAAGAGGGCGGAGTTAATAGACAAGTAGTTGTTATAGGGGATTCTATAATTAGGGGGAACAGATAGTATCCTTTGCAAGCCGGATCGGGAGTCTCGCAAGGTGTGTTGCCTGCCCGGTGCCAGGGTGCAGGACATCACCAATCGGCTTTAAAGGATATTGGAGCGGGAGGGGGAGGATCCAGTTGTTGTGGTCCACGTTGGTACTAACAACATAGTCAAGACTAGGGTGGAGGACCTGTTTGGCGATTACGAAGCACTGGGCAGGAAATTGAAGCACAGGTCCTCAAGGTTCATAATCTCCGGCTTATTGCCCGAGCCACGTGTCAATTGGCATTGGGACAAGAAAATTAGGCAAGTAAACACGTGGCTAAGGGATTTGTGTGGGAAATAGGGATTCCACTTCATGGGGCATTGCGATCAGTTTTGGAACGCGGGGGGATCTGTACCGTTGGGATGGTCTCCACCTGAACCGATCAGGTACCAATGTTCTAGCGAAGAGGATAAATAGGGTGGTCAGTAGGACTTTAAACTTCTGAGTTGGGGGGAAGGGAAAATGAAAGTGACGGGGAGTATGGCATTAAATGGAAAGATCAGCAGCAGGATAGCATGTGTCCAGGTGGATTTAAAATTGAGGCAGACTGGGAATGCAGAAAAGAGCAAGGATAACTTAGGACATCATATGACTTCCAATATCTCTAATGATAAGAAAGTTAGCATTAAGGCACTTTACCTGAATGCTCGTAGCATTCATAACAAAGCAGATGAACTAATGGCAAAGATCATAGTGAATGATTATGATTTGGTAGCCCTCAGACAGACTTGGTTACAGGGGGGTCAGGACTGGCAGTTAAACCTCCAATAATTATCAACTTATCGAAAAGAGAGGGAGTTCGGCAGAGGGGGTGGGGTTTCCTTGTTAGTTAAGAACAAAATTAAATCTATGGCACTGAATGACATAGCGTCAGATGATGTGGGGTCTGTGTGGGTGGAATTGAGGAACCACAAAGGCAAAAAGGCATAATTGGAGTTGTGTACAGACCTCCTAACAGTGGTCAGGACCAGGGACGCAACATGTACCGGGAAATAGAGAAGGCATGTCAGAAAGGCAAGGTCACGGTGATCATGGGAGATTTCAATATGCAGTTGGACTGGGTAAATAATGTTGTCAGTGGATCCAAAAAAAGGGAATTCATGAAATGCTTACAGGATGGCATTTTGGAACAGCTTGTCATGGAGCCCACAAGCGAGCAGGCTATTCTGGACCTAGTGCTTTGCAATGAACCAGACTTTATAAAAGATCTTAAAGTAAGGGAACCCTTAGGAAGCAGCGATCATAATATGGTAGAGTTCAGTCTGGAGTTTGAAACAGAGAAGGCAAAATCGGATGTGATGGTGTGACAGTTCAATAAAGGCAATTATGAGGGCATGAGAGAGGAACTGACAAAAATAGACTGGAAGTAGAAGCTAGCGGGGAAGACAGTAGAGCAAAAATGACAGGCTTTTGTGGGTATAATTGAGGACACTCTACAGACGTTCATCCCCAAGAAAAGAAAGATTATCCGGGGAGGGATTAGACAGCCATGGCTGACAAAGGAAGTCAGGAAATGTACTAAAGAAAAGGAGATCCTATAAAGTGGCCAAGAGCACTGGGAAATCAGAAGATTGGGAAGGCTACAAAAAACAAACAGGATAACAAAGAGAGAAATAAGGAAGGAGAGGATCAAATATGAAGGTAGGCTAGCCAGTAATATTGGAAATGATAGTAAAAGTTTCTTTCAATACATAAGAAACAAACGACAGGCACAAGTAGACTTTGGGTCACTTCAAACTGATGCTGGAAGCCTAGTGATGGGAGAAAAGGAAATAGCAGGAGAAGTTAATAAATACTTTGCGTCAGTTTTCACAGTGGAAGACATGAGTAATATCCCAACAATTAAAGGGAGTCAGGGGGCTGAGTTGAGTATGGTTGCCATTACAAAAGAGAGAGTGCTAGAAAAGCTAAAAAGTCTTAGAATTGATAAATCTTCTGGCCCCAATGGGATACATCCGAGAGTTCTGAGAGTGGTGGCTGAGGAAATAGCGGAGGCATTGGCTGAGATCTTTCAAGAGTCACTGGAGTCAGGGAAAGTCCCGGATGATTGGAAGATCGCTGTTGTCACCCCTTGTTCAAGAAAGGATCAAGGCAAAAGATAGAAAATTATAGGCCAATTAGCCTAACCTTTATTGTTGGTAAAATTCTAGAATACATCATTATGGATGAGGTTTCTAAATTCTTAGAGCCGAGTCTGATTAGAATAAGTCAACATTGGTTTAGTAAGGGGACGTCATTCCTGACAAACCTGTTGGAATTCTTTGATGAGGTGACAAGTAGGTTAGATCCGGGAAAACCAGTGGATGTCGTCTATCTAGACTTCCAAAAGGCCTTTGATAAGGCGCCAAACGGGAACCTGCTGAACAAGGTGAGGGCTCATGGTGTTGAGAGGAGCTACTGGGATAGATTGAGGATTGGCTGTCTGACAGAAGGCAGACAGTTGGGCTAAAAGGTTCTTTTTTGGAATGGCAGCTGGTGATGAGCGGTGTCCCGCAGGGTTCAGTGTTGGGGCCACAGCCGTTCGCATTATATATTAATGATCTGGATGAAGGGACTGGGGGCTTTCTAGCGAAGTTTGCATATGATGCGAAGTTAGGTGGACAGGCAGGTTTTACTGAGGAGAAGTGGGGAGGCTACAGAATGATCTAGACAGTTTGGGAGAGTGGTTCAAGAAATGGCTGATGGAATTCAACGTGAACAAATGAGAGGTCTTGCACTTTGGCAAAAAGAATAAAAACATAGATTACTTTCTAAACGGTGAGAAAATTCGTAAAGCCAAAGTACAAAGGGATCTGGGAGCGCAAGTTGAGGATTCTCTGAAAGTCAACATGCAGGTTGAGTCCGTGATTAAGAAAGCGAATGCAATGTTGTCACTTATCTCAAGAGGTTTGGAATATAAAAGCACCGTTGTGCTACTGAGACTTTATAAAGCTCTGGTTAGGCCTCATTTGGAGTACTGTGTCCAGTTTTGGTCCCCACACCTCAGGAAGGACATAATGGCACTGGAGCGTGTCCAGCGGAGATTCACAGTGATGATCCCTGGAATGGTTGGTCTAAATGAGGAATGGCTGAGGATCCTGGGATTGTATTTATTGGAGTTTAGAAGATTAAGTGGAGACTTAATAGAGACGTAAAAGATAATGCAGGGTTAGAAAGGGTGGACGCTTGAAAGTGTTTCCCTTAGGCGAGGAGACTAGGACCCGTGGACACAGCCTTAAAATTCGAGGTGGTAAATTCAGAACAGAAATGTGGAGACATTTCTTCAGCCAGAGAGTGGTGGGCCTGGAATTCATTGCCGCAGAGTGCAGTGGAGGCCAGGACGCTAAATGTCTTCAAGGCAGAGATTGATAGATTCTTGATGTCTCGAGGAATTAAGGGTTACGGGGAGAATGCTAGTAAGTGGAGTTGAAATGTCAATCAGCCATCATTGAATGGCAGATTGGAAGCGATGGGCCGAAAGGCCTTACTTCCACTCCAATGTCTTATGGGCTTATGGTCTTATGGCCCATTGTTTCCCCATTGCTCTGTAGTTTATACTGCATTCCCTCGTTCTTGCTGCCAAACTTGATCACTGCTCACGCCCGCTATTTCCTGTCCTGCCAAACGGTTTGTCTCAAGTTCTTGGAATGAAAAACAGGAATGGCCTATTTCAAGCACTTTTCTAGTTTACAAGGACAGTGTTATCACCACTGAGCAAGCACATTGCCAGCTCAGAGAGAAGGTCTCATTCTTTAGAAACTGAAATGCAAAGATGATTGGATAGCCTCAGTATTGTCAACCAACCAACAAGACCGGAATAGGGCCGAGGGGATCACGCACAGAGGATTGGAGAATAGAATGGCGAATCTCATGGTGTCCAGGGTGATGTTAACAGAAATCTTCCCTGGTAGGATAGTGATGAGGATTCAGTGATTTCACTGTCATGGCTTGTTAAAGGTTAACGTTTACAGTAATCAATATGAAATACTGCCTGATATTTCGAAGGAGAATGATGTGCAGCAGACAGAATAGTTTCCCTGCATGACCTAATAAGAGAGCTCAGAAGAGCCAGGAGGAGACATTAGAAGTTGTTGGCGGATCGGATCAGGGTTAACCCCAAGACTTTCCATAGGTATGTCAGGAATAAAAGAATGACGAGATTTAAATTAGGGCCAATCAAGAATAATAGTAGGAAGTTGTGTGTGGAGTCAGCGGAGACATGGGAAACACTAAATAAATATTTTTTGACTGTGCACTATAGAAAATGCAATTGTTGGCGAGGAAGATACAGAGATACTTGCATCTAGACTCGAAGAGATTGAGGTACACACGGAAGAGGTATTAGAAATACTGCAGAGTGTGAAAATAGACAAGTCCTCTGTGCCGGATGGGATCTATCCTAGGATCCTCTGAGAAGCAAAGGAATAGATCGCCGAGCCTGTGCCATTGATCTAGAAATCATCATTGTCTACAGGAATAGTGCCTGAGGACTGGAGGATAGCAAATGTGGTTCCCTTGTTCAAGAAGGGTAGTAGAGATAACCCTGGTAATTACTGACCAGTGAATCTCACTTCAGTTGTTGGTAAAGTGTTGGAAAAGGTTCGAAGAGATAGGATTTATAATCATCTAGAAAAGAATAATCTGATCAGGGACAGTCAGCAATGTTTTGTAAAGGGTAGGTCGTGCCTCACGAATCTTATGAGGTTTTTGACAAAGTGACCAAACAGGTGGATGAGAGTAATCCGGTTGATGTGCTGTATATGGATTTTAGCAAGGTGTTCGATAAGGTTCCCCCAGTAGGCTATTATACAAAATGCAGAGGAATGGGATTGTGAGAGACATAGCAGTTTGAATCAGTAATTGGCTTGCTGAAAGAAAACAGGGTGTTGTAGTTGATGCAATATGTTCATCTTGGTGTCCAGTTACTCGCAGCATTCCGCAAGGGTCGATGTTGGGTGCACTGCTATTCGTCATTTTTACAAATAGCCTGGATGAGGGCTTAGAAGGGTGGGTTAGTAAATTTGCGGACAACACTACGGTCGGTGGAGTTGTGGATAGTGACGAAGGATGTAGTCGGTTGCAGAGAGACATAGATAAGCTGCAGTTCTGGGCTGAGAGGTGGCAAATGGAGTTTAATGTGGACAAGTGTGAGGTGATTCATTTTGGCCGGAGTAATCGGAATGCAGAGTTCTGGGCTGATGCTAAGATTCTTGGGAGTGCAGATGAGCAGAGAGATCTCGGTATCCATATACACAGATCCCTGAAAGTTGCCACCCAGATTGACAGGGTTGTTAAGAAGGAAAACAGTGTTTTGGCCATTATTAATAGAGGGATTGAGTTCTGGAATCAGAAGGTTATGCTGCAGCTGTACGGCCACATTTGGAGTATTGCGAACAGTTCTGGTCACCGCATTATAAGAAGGATGTTGACGCTTTGGAAAGGGTGCAGAGGGGATTTTCTAGCATGTTGCCTGGTATGGAAGGAATGAATTACGAGGAAAGACCGAGGGCCTTGAGGCTGTACTCGTTGGAGAGAAGACTGAGAGGTGACTTAATAGAGACATACAAGATAATCAGAGGTTTAGATAGGGTGGACAGGGAGTGTCTTTTTCCAAGTATGGGGACGGCAAACACGAGGGTCACAACTTTAAAGTGAGGGGAGATAGGTATAAGACAGATGTCAGAGGTAGCTTCTTTACTCAGAGAGTAGTTCGGGCATGGAATGCTTTGCCTGTCACGGTGGTAGATTCACCAAGTTTAAGTGCATTTAAGTCGTCATTGGAGAGACATATGGACGTACATGGAATAGTGTCGATCGGATGGGCTTCAGATTAGTATGACAGGGCGGCGCAACATTGAGGGCCGAAGGGCCTGTACTGCGCTGTAATGTTCTATGTTCTATATGCTACAGTTCCACATCAGCAATGTCATCTGCAATTGCCTGACGATCAATCTGTTTAAAACAAGAACGGAGGGGGCGTCAGGAAAACGGAAGGGGAATAGTGGTTTGTGAGAGTTAACGACATGCCTCGTGGAGCCAGGTTCAATGTAGATAATGAATATCGGTTTTCCTGTTTACCTTGGTATACTGATCACTACGAATCAATTGCCCAATATCGTCTGCCCTTTGTGTGTTGTTCTTTGTACATTTCACATCGGTTCAGTGCTCTGGGGGACCACCCTTTTTGAAATTTGGCACATTTTACTGAGGTCGGTTTTGCAGCTTCATATTGAAGCCAACAGGTTTAGGAACAGATAGACACCATTCAGACCATCAAGTCTACTCCGCTATTGAATGATTTCATATCTGATCTGATAACCTTGAACTGCACTTTCTTGCCTTTCGCCATAACGCTTGATATTTTTGCAGTTTGAAGATCTGCGGATCTCAGCCTCATTACACCTAATGACACTTCCTCAAAAGCCTTCTGCTACAAGAAAGTCCACTGATCCAGAACTGTCTGAGAGAATAAATGCTTCTTCGTCTCTATTTTAATTGTGAGATCGGCATTCTAATACGAAGTTAAAAATCGCACAACACCATGTCATAGTCCAACAGGTTTAATAGAAGCAATAGCGTTTGGAGAGCTGCTCCTTCATCAGGTGGCTGTGGAGATACAGAATATATACCGAAAGGTTACAGTGTAATGTCACTGAAATTATACATTGGAAAAATACCTTGATTGCTTGTTAAGTCTTCCATCTGTTATAATGACTACGATAAGTTCATTTCTTTCTTATGTAAATCGGAAAACTTTATTTTAACAGTTACGTTCTCAGGTGGACTTTACCAATTAGTGTCATCACAGATAATATGTTGAAGGTGTTCGTCCCTGTATGCTGCGTACATGCCATAATATTTAGACTGACGCTAATCTAAAAAAAAACAACATCGCAGGCAAGAATGCCCTTAAGACATGGTACATTGGCAAAGATGAGCACAGGCGACAACAACGGAATGGGCGCTGCACATCAATCAACAGACAGGTGTGCCCCTTCCCAGTTGGAGAGCACTTCAGTGATCCAGGACCTTCGATCTCGGATCTTCAGGTGACAATCCTCCAAGGCGGTCTTCGGAACAGGCAGCAGCTAAAAGTGCCCCCACAGAGACTGATAGCTAAATTCGGTACCCATGGTTATTGGGTTCATGTCACAGTACAGGTGATCCCATTGCCCGATCTACAAACAGAGACCCTCCTCCACACACACACACACACACATACACACACACACATTTACGTCTGTGGGGTGAATTTGTACTTGCAGAGTTACATTGTACTTTGCTGAAAAACTGCATGAATCCATGTAAGACTCTGGTAACTCATTTTTATAAATTAGAAACATTTTAAACATTATGGAACAGACAGCAGCACGGGGGGGGGGGGCAGACACCAGTTGTTAAACTTCACCTGAGAATGAAACTTTAAAATAAAAGAGTTTTGCACTTTACATATGAAGGAAGTGAAGCTAACATGGATATTCTAACAGATCGGCGACTTAGCAAACAATCACGGTATTTTTCAATGTACAATTTCAGTTACATCACACTGGGAAACAGATGCTATAAATTCTGTGACTTACAACTGTGGACTCCACAATCACCTGATGAATGAGCAGTGGTCCGAAAGCTAGTACTTCCAATTAAACCTGTTGAAATATAACCTGGGGTTGTATGATATTCAAATTTGCATACCCCAGTCCAAAACCGGCATCTCCAAGTCATTCGATACGAGGTGCTCTGGCAACAGAACCAAACTTTCTGCATCCAACTTATTAAATCCTTGAAAATACCTATATGTTTCAATAAGGATCATTTTGTAGTACTGAGTCTGAGCAGGCAAAGGCAACTGATTTCAGCGTTTCTTCCCATTGGATTTCATCTCCGATATGAAATTCTCACTGACTCTGACAGAACTGTTACCTTTGCTGTTTTGTAATGTCACGAACTCATGTTCAATTTAAGATTTCCACAAGGACCAACAATTTTTTTTCCCTGACTGGAAATCAACATTGGGAAATAGCAGTGAGACAGCTGCATTTCAGCACGTTCGCACCAAGGACGACATGTGCAATGCTTGGAACTTTTCTTGATGACTTTGTTTTTTGCCTATTTTGTTCAGGTTAAAAATGACAGTTTTTGAGTTTTTAAAAGCATGGCCAATGGTACTTCAGCCTATTGCATCATGATCAGTTATCAAACATCTGGCTTGGAAACACAGTTTCCAGACGTGACTCATCGCCTGGTGTGTTCTAATATTTCAAGTGTTAGTTAAATTGTTATTCAATTTCTTAAGGGCTTGAGTGGAACAAAAAAACATCTCTGTGAACTAACAGTTCTGAGGAGCAATTTGTCAGTTTTCCTCATGACGCTGCGGAAAATGTTTCTGCGCTGACATCTAAATTGATTTACCCTGTTTCTTCCTCAGCTTCCTGGTAATGTTAAAGTTCGATGAATAAAACCTGGAATGAACGCCTGATCTCAGGAACAGTGGACAAGTCTTTAATTTCCTGCAATCCCATTCATGAATTTCGCTTATACATGGGATGCTACCGTCTTTACCCAATCCTGCCTACTTGTGTCTCCAGGCCCTGAACAAAATAGCTGAGCCTTCATCCGAGAATGACGACCGTGTGGGAAAGCAGGCCAGTCGGCCCTTCCAGTCGACACCATCCCTCTGAAGCACATCCTATCAGACACACACTCATTACCTATTCCGTTCCCCTTCATTTCCCATGGCTGATCCCAGTAACCTGCACACCTTCAGACTGTGGGAGGAAACTCACACAAGCAAAGAGAGAATGTGCAAACTGCACACAGTCACACGAGACTGGGATCGAATCCATGTCTTCTGTGCAGCGAAACAGCAGCGAATCTGGAAGAACAACAAATGCTGTCCTGACCAGCGACATCCACACCCTGTGGGTATATCAGGAAGAATCAAAACACATTCACAACATGGACAACGGGACTTGCGTCTGCATGGACATGATTTGAACCAATCGTTCATCCTGGGTATATGCAAGGACACCGATACCACAGAGAAACCAGGGCAATGCGGGATTCAATTACCTGATGAAGTGAAAAATCATCTACTCAGTCAAACTGGGGACAGACTATTAAATAATAGCGTGTGGGAAGGGCTCAATGAGCAGAAGAACCTCCAGAGGAACCAGCAAGATTACATATCCCAGAAGGAGATCAATTAAACTGTCAATGCTGCTGTTAATTCGAACCAGCTGCCAGTTTCATAGCTTCAAAGTCATAGACTCAAACAGCATGAAAACAGGCCTTTCACTCCGACCAGCTCATACTGAACATAATGCCAAACTAAACGAGTCGCATCTGACGGCTCTTGTAACTGCTGAGGGTTAATAATGCTCTTGTGATATTATTACTGCATTGTTCATATGAATGTCCAGATATAATTCTGTGGACACGGGTTCAAACCCTGGCATGGCAGATGCTGGGATTTTATTTAAATAAATACCTAGAGTCGAATGATGATGTTGAATCAGTAGATCTGATTCATTAATGCCTGAGAGGGAAGGAAACTGTCATACCTATCAGGTCTGGCTGGGATGTGACTCCAGATCCATAATATCGTGGTTGATTCTGAACTTCGCTCTGGGCAATAAATTATGTACTCGGCATGAATGAATAGATTTTGTTAATTCCACTGATACTTTCCAATTCATTTATCGATCCAAATATGCTGTAAATATTGTAAATGTACTTTCATTCATCACTGCCTCAGGAAGTGAATTGCACACATAAACCATCCTCTGTTTAAAAAAAGACTCTCATGTCTTATTTTAAATCCCTCCTTTCACTTTAAACATTTGCCCGCTCGTCTGGAAGTCCCTCCTACTTGGAGAAAAGACAGTTACAGTTAACTCGAGCCGAACTCTCAATAATTTATAAATTTCTATCAGGTCGCCTTTCAAACTCCAGTGCTCGAGTGAAAATATTCTCAGTCTATCCAGCCTTTCGTTATAACACAAACCTTTCCCACTAGCCATACGCTGGTATACCTGTTCTTAACCTACTCCAGCTGAATAATTTCCTTGCTATTACTGGGCGACAAGAACTGGACACAGTATTCCAGAAGACGCATCACCCAATGTCCTATTCAACTTCAACATAACGGATCAACTCCGACGCTCAAAGGACTGAACAATGAAGGCAAGATGACATTTTTTTTTAACCATTCTGTCTATATATGAAGCAAACTAAAATGAATTATGTACTTGCATTCCTGGCTTCCGTGTTGCACAACACGATGCAACGCCCAATCAGTAATTGTATAAGCCCTACTAATATTTGATGTAGCAAAATGCTATGCCTTCCATTTATCCAAATAGAATTTCATGTGACATTTTCAGCCCAAAGACGCAATGGATTACGATCCTTCTGCAATCTTAGATCACCTTCTTTGCAGTCTCCAATTCTGCTGTCCTCTGCAAGCTGATGAACCATGGCTTCTATGAGTTCTATTGTTTACTCATATAGGTCAACGATTTTTAATTATTTGTCTTGGCCATCATTTAGCTGTTTGCAAATCAGGTAACAATTAGTCATGTCGTTAACCATGAGGAAGAAAGCCGTAGACTGCAGGGAGATTGGAAACAATTGGCAAGAAAATGTGCTGAAAGGAATTCAATCCAGTGAAGTGGGTGATAATGAATTTGAGGACGCACAATGAGAAAAGTGTGAATATCGAGTGGCTTAAGGTAATAAAAGAGATATTGGAGTAGACATTCACGAATGTTTGAATGTGATTGGACAAGGGATCAAGTGGTCTCGATGGGTTGGAGATACTTTCTGGTCATGACCGCAGGTGGGAATGAAAGAGCAGGGAAATGATGCTGGAACTTCAGCAACTGCCTATTCAAGATCAATAGACAGGGGAATCAGATGGACAGAAGTGCGTACTGCAGGTGCTGGAAATCAGAATCAAGATTAGAGTGGTGCTGAAGAAGCACAGCAGGTCAGGTAGCATCCGAGTTGCAGAAAAAAAAATAACGTTTCGCGCAAACGCCCTTCATCAGGAATAAAGCTGTGAGCCTCGAGGGTGGAGAGATAAACGGGAGTACTGGGTCTGGGAAGAATTTAGCTGAGAGTGCAAGAGGTGCACAGAGATGGGGTTAAAGGTGATAGGTCGGAGAAGAGGGTGGAGCGGATAGGTGGAAAGGGAGACAGACAGGTGGGGCAGGTCTGTAGGATGGTGCCAAGTTAGAAAGTTGGAACTCGGATAAGATGGCCGTGGGGAGATGAGGAAACTGGTGAAGACCACGGTGATGCCCTGGGGTTGAAGGCCCCAAGGTGGAAGATCTGGCGTCTGGTGGTGAGGGAATGGCGGTGGAGAAAACCCAGGAACTGCATGTCCTTGGGAGAGTCGGAGGGGGAGGGTGTGGTAATTGATGTTTTTGGTCATGGGGGTTTGGAGTTGAATGCTGCGGGTGCCCTGGAAATGTTCTCTGAAGCGCTTTCCGAGAATGTGTCTGTTGGCGCCAATGTAGAGGAGACTGCATCGCATGCAACAGATGCAATAAATGACATGTGTGGAAATGCACATGCACATTTGATGGATGTGGAAGGCTCATTGGAGCCTTGGAAGGATGTGAGAGGGAAGATGTGGGTGCAGGTTTTGCAATTCCTGTAGTGGCAGGGGAAGGTGCCGCGAGGGGAGGTTGGGTCACTGGAGGGCGTGGAATTGACGAGGTAGTCGTGGTGGAAACAGTCTTTGTGAAAAGTGGATGGTGTGGGGAGGGAAATATAAATTTCCCTGTCACTGCAGGAATTGCAAAACCTGCACCCACATCGACCTCCTCACCTCTGTCCAAGGCTCTAATGGAGGCTTCCACATCCATCAAAGTTTCTCCTGCACTTCCACACATGTAATTTCTTGTATACGTTCCTCCCGATGCGGTGTCCTCTGAGTTGGAGAGAGGAGATGTGTTCTCACACAACACTTCAGAGGATATCTCCAGGATACCCACAAGAATCGACCCCAGTGCCCCTTGGGGAAACATTTCATCTACCCCTCCCACTCTCCCGAGGACATGCAGGTCCTGGGCCTCCTGTATCGCCACTGCCTCACGACGCGATGCCTGGAGGAAGAAAACCTCATCATCCGCCTCGGGACCCTTCAACCCCAAGGCATCAATTTGGACTTCACCCGTTGCCTCATTTCCCCTCCTCCGACCTTACACCAGTTCCCACCTTCCAGCTCAAGACCGTCAGCCTGACCTCTCCCATCTGTGCATCTTCATTCCCACCTATCCACTCCACCTACTTCTCTGACATTTCATGTTCACCCCCCGCCTGCATCCACTTACAGCACTCTCAGCTACCTTCTCCCCAGCCCCACACCCTTCCCATTTATCTCACCATCCATGTGCTCCCAGTCTCATTCCTGATGAAGGGCTTTTGCCTGAAACGTCCATTTTTCCTGCTCCTCAGATGCTGCCAGACCTGCTGTGCTTCTCCAACACCACTCTAATCTGGAGGGGAGTCAGTTGATTGAGAGGGTTTTCAGGTATTTTCTATTGTTGACCACAGGCTGTGGATGATAGCAGAACTTTAGCAACCACCAGTTTAGGGAACAGCGAAAGGACTGAGCACAAGTCTGGTCACCGCATAAATCAACATTTTTCTTAAAGTTCTACGATAAAAGATGGAAGGCTGAAGTATGCAACTTTGCCCATCAAGACCGTTTCACCAATGAGTTTCTCACTGATTCCTTTCCAAGTCAGGGTGCTATGGGCCTTGGAGGGTAACTTGAAAATGGTGGCGTTTCGTTGCATGTTCTAATCTTGTCCTTATAGTCAGTACAACTGTTGAGCTTTGAAGGTTGTCAAAAATGCCCGAATGACTTACTCCAGTGCATCTTATAGTTTGTGCACTCTGCTGCAATTGCGCCTTGGTGGTGGGGGGAATGAATATTGCAGGTGTTGAAGAGGATATACTCAAGTGACTGCATTGTCGTGGACGGTGTCCAGTTCCTTAAGTGTTGTTGAAGTTATACATATCTAGGCAAATGGAGAGAGTTATATTCCACGTCTCATTTGTGCCTTGCAAACGATGTAGGATTCACGGAACAATGAGTTGAGTTTATCATCAAAAAATGTCTCAAGAACAAGTTGTTGTTGTCAAAGTGTTTATGTAGCCAGTTTTGATAAGTTTTTCCCCCGAAATAATAGCTCTATGGACGATTACACGGGGTAATTTGTTTACAGTAAAGTTATTGAATGTCAATGAGATATGATTAGATTCTCATTTGTCAGAGTGATACTTACTCTATTTCGTCCTTGTGTGGACAAATCTGATTCCAGTGGCTGTCTGATTTCAAGATACAATTCCCGTCTGTGCTTGAAATTTCAACCGTTTCTTCACATAAATGTCTCCACCTGCTTAACAATATGTAGGGTCGCTGCAGGGGACAGCAGAGATTAATGAACATGTTGTCAACACTGGAGAAAATGGAGCTTCGTGGAATGATTGGTCAGGCTGGGATTATTCTCCTTGAAACAAAGGAGACGGAGGAGAGCTCTATAATCACATAGTAACATTTATAAACGTTCAATATTCATGGGATCTTGACAGGGTAGATACGGGCAGGTGGTTCACCCTCTGATATGAGGAGAGCACCAGAGGACATGAACTCAGAATTAGATGTTGCCTATTTAATTCAGAAATGAGGAGTAATTTCTTTGCTCAGGGGCCAGTGGATCCGTTGAACTCCTTGCCGAAATTGTTGTTGAGGCTGAGTTGTTGTGTACTTTCAAACTGTGCCAGACAGATATTTAACCAGAAAGATGATGAAGCTTTGTCGAGGCAATGCTGGAGAATGGAGTTGAGGATTATCAGATCAGCCATGAGTTCGTTGAATGGTGGAGCAGACTTGATGGGCTGAATGGCCGATATCCAATCCTCCATCATTTGGTCTAACGCCCTATTTTATTGATATCTTTAGAATTCTGAGGGATGGGATGAAGTGATAGAAAAGGTTTCTCAAACTGATCAGACGATCAGGAACTAAGCTCATAAGTTCATGAACAAGAAATGTGCTGTGGCCTGGATACAACAAATGGCACTGGGCACACCACAAATGGGTATGTGCAAATGTTGTGATTGCTGAAGAAAATTGGTGGATCTAATATTGTTGCCAACTTGATGATCACGCTGGATGATGGATTGCGGTATGATTCACACTGCAAAAGGTTGTGAAAGAATGAAACATTCGTTTCATTGGAAAGATCTTCTGCGGTTTCAATTCAATTGACTGTTTAAAATACTGATCAGAACTTTGTGTGGAGTATTACATTAAAATTCACAATCCCACTGGATAAACTATTGCACCCGATCTCTCCTTATTTGTTCCCCTTTCATTCGATGTAAATTCATAGAAAGTCAAGATGGAATGAAAGTAGGAAAGAAACGTTGCCCTCCTTTTCATTATCCCAATGTAACATACAACAGAAACAAATTGCTTTACTTCGACTTTGATGAGGTACCGATTTATCACAAATCTCCGGTGCAATGAAGGACAAAAGCAAGATTCTCCATCCAATGTATCCGAAAGATGCGAGGCACAAAGGGAAACCACAGCTGCGTTTCATAGAAGTAACAGCCAGAGAAGGGTTCAAATCCACACATGCGCAATGGAAGAGAACCCATCGCCTGAACCCCTGGGAAACTTCAGCCCACTGTAAAGGGGCTCAAATGTGACCCCGTCAAGATTACATATGGTGCTCCTAGGCGGTAAGAAATTCCCTGAGCTGATTCGAATCCACACCATTATCTTTCTGCTTTCGACGGAATAATAATACCAGCAAAATCCAAGAGATTCACCATGTCCTTGGAAGGAATACCTTGTCCTTGATTTATTCCGAGTCGGAACTGTCTCAGAACGAACCAGCAAACATGAAATTCCCGTCACATTCACACGCACATTTAGTCTTGACGCATAATTTCTTCTGATAGTTTCTCTCTCACGTGAGGAAGTATGTACGGAGAGAGAAGTGAAGGTGATGTTTTAGCTTGATGGGCTTTCTCATATGGCTGAACCTGAACTGGGTAAAATTCCCAGAATTCAGTTTTGTTCGTTTCGTTTTATTAATGTTGCTGCAACTTCACTCTGTTCATTCTAATGATCGGAAGTGAATTGGATTTATATGATTGGAACGCTCAATGTTGTGTTCAATTTTGTTCGGAATTTATTTCAGCTTAAAGAAAATACTGATGAGAAAAACAGAAGGTTAAACTACAAAACAAGATGCCAGTTTTGATGCTCAGTTACTTTGGTAGATTTCAGTGGGTATCAAATGAACCCAACATCATGGCGATCGTCCTCCCACCTTTAAGGCATGGGGTTAAAGCAGGAAATCGATCTCTAAGAGACTGGTCACTTCCTATTCATTATGAAATAGCTTGCCTTGACAATATGCCAAATCTGCTCAGTTCCATTTATAAAGCTTCATATGGAATATTAATAGAAATCGTTCTAAACTCTGAGGTTTTTTGCTGAATCTTACTCAGCTGCAGACGTTTCTGATATTTCTTTGCATCTGAAATCGTCCAAATTAGATACTGTTTCCTCGCCCCTTCAACCCCCCACACCCCACTTTTACACTTTTACCTGGCTGCAGGCTGTCTCTCTCCTGGTGAAACTCATTGTTTGTGTGTCTCTAAATGTGCCTTTCCAAATATTTTGGAAACGGATTCTCAGAGTGACAGAAATTCTGCTCCCATCATTTATTTGTCCAACATCGATGGTTTTGAAAGCCTGACATTCAGAAATATACGAACTTGAAAGAGTGAATTATCCATATGTTGACTCTGTCCAAACCTCAATTACGCTGGAAAAATTCCATTAGGTTTTCCTTGGTTCAGGGTCAAATTTTCCAAAACACAAATAAATAAAACTCCATCCCCAATAAACGCCGTCAGCATCGTCTCTAATGTCTTAGCGACCCAGTAAACGCTGGCAGTGTCCTCTCTGATAGAATCACAGATTTCCTACAATGCAGAAAGTGCAGTTCAGTCAATCAGGTCGGTAGGGAAACTCTGAACAGCATCTCAATAAGACCTAGCTCCCATCTCTATCCCCGCAGGCCTCTGGCTTGTTATTTCAAATATACCTGCTGGAATAAAACCTGGCATCGTGTGACTGCTGAACTTATCACTGCGTTACCCATGGCTAACTCACTTAACTTACTGAATTCACTCCCTGGACACATCAGCGCAATTTAACAGGCCAACCCACCTAACCTACAGACTTAAGAGCAGTGCGAACCACTGAACAAATGTACCATCACATTGAACACTATCTGTATCATGTGTAATGGCTTTTCACACTGGCAGCTCTGCCGAGTGAAAGCAAGCTGGGCCCATCAACCCGAATTCAATGCATTCAAACGCGGTTCTACGCTGTACAACCTCAGTAGTTCTGCTGGAAATGTTTCTGCACTCAGATCTGAATGGGTTTATTCTGTTTTCTTCCTCAGATTCCTGCTTTAAATAAACATATCAGTTAGGAGCAACTCTATTTCATGGTTTTCATTGCAACACAAACACAATGTGCAGTTGGCTGAAGTTACGTGTTTGCACATTCACTGACATTCTCTCTCCCCAGGAGCTGCAGTCCTTCCCCACGCTGATTCAGACAGCACTGTCCTTCCTGAGACATGTCCCATCGAGAATGCAAAGCCAGGCATGAATAACCTTCACTGGGGAACAGAGCGACAGGCGTAAAACATTCACGATGCCCCCAGCGGAGAATTGAGCCCTGTGACAGGAGGGGACACTAACCACGATACTGTGGAGGATATCAACATCGAAGGAGACCCTTCAGCCTGTTGTGGCCGCACTTGTCCAACACAACTGCTTGAAGACCTGAATCAAGTTCCATCGTTTAGCCCATAATCTTATATGTTTTGGCATCAAAAATTAACATCTCAATTCCTTTAAAGGTTAGAATGATTTCCGCCTCTCTGACCCTTTCCGCAAATCTACTCAAACCTTTCTGCCTTTTCCCGAAATTTCTTGGCCCCGGTGTTCGATCCCTCCATCAATAACAAAGGCTTCTTTCGGTCAATCCTATCCATATTCCTCAGTATTTATTACATCTCAGTCATGTCTTCTCCAATCTCCTCTGCTCGGCGACAAACAACCCCAGCGTGTACAATCTCTCCTCACAACTGAAACTCTTCAGCCCAGACAATATCCCAGTGAATCTCTCCTGCAACTTTCCCAGTGCGATCACATCGATGCAGTACTCTGAATTGCAGAACTGCACACTGTAATCTCGCTCGGGCCGAATGAACTTTTTTTTCTATTCTGTTACTGTATGAGGGCGTCGCTGGCTCGGCAGTATTGATTGCTATCCCTAATTGCACAGCAGGTAGTTGAGACTCAACCATCTTGTAGTGAGTCTTGAGTTACATGGAGGACTGAGCAGGTCAGAATGGCAGTTTCATTCCTTAAATGACGTCAGATTGTTTTGTTTTATTTTCAACAATTGAACATGGATATATAGGAGTTATTAGATTCATAATTCCAGATATTTATTGAATCCCAATTCTACCACCTAGCATGGTCAGAGTCAAATCCAGTTCCGTGGTGTCTGAATTAACAGTTCAGTGTTCAGTGGTAATAGCGCTTGGCCATTGCAGAAAAGTAGTGAAACTGATCTTATCCAATTAAGTCGCTTTTCCCGAAATTGTTCTGTGCCATTTTCCTGAGCTGGACTCCCCCCCCCCCCCCATTAATATCTGGTCTATATCAGTAAAAGCTGCTACATGAACATTGATCTCACAATAGTGGTAACCAAATGGATCAAACTGTCTGCAGGTCCCGATGGTGGGGTTGGGGAACGTTCACCCAGCAACAGTGACCACCGCCACACAGACTAATCGGTATCAATGTGAGAGTCTGTATTAGATTCTGCAATGCCTTACTGAAATAGGAAATGACTCCGCAAACACATGATGAAAGAACAGCTCTCCGAAAGCTAGTGATTCAATAAAACCTGTAAGACCACAACCTGGTGTTGGGTCATTTTTAACTTTGTACTCCATAGTCCAACACCGGCATCTCCAAATTAATGAGGTGGGGGTCTGGGATGGAAAGTTCGGTTAGTGATCATTGGAGGGAAGAAATCTCTGAGAACAGGTGGATTTGAATTCTGACATATGAAACACAGAGATGTGAGCGAGCAGAGCTTGAAGGAAAAAAAAAATCACCTTGGAGAAAATCAAACCTTTCAAACAACTGATTCCTTTGTGTTTCACAAAAGCCTGGGACACATAGAGCAATTACTGCCGTGACTCGGATTCGAACTGAGGTTGCTGCGGCCACAATGCAGAGTACTAACCACTATACGATCACGGCAAACCACAGATGAACACGCCAAACGCTCGTAATAAGCAAAGTATCATAAGAAATATTAGGCAGAGCAACAAATACACAATATCAGTGCTGAGCGAATAGTGGCAGATATGTGGGAACTCAGAATGGGCTGACCGTTTAACATCGGTTCCCCCAGTGGCTGTGGTGATTCCATCGTTAATGTGTTGAAGGCTGAGACAAATAGATTTCTCCAAGACATCAAAGACTCCGGGGACAGTGCAGCTTTTGTTACCTGCACATCCACCAATATCATTTATTGAATCAGTTGCTCCCGGTGCAGTCTCCTGGACATTGGGGAGACTGGGCGCCTCCTACCAGAGCGCTTTATGGAACATTTCTGGGACAACCGCACCAATCAACCATACCACCCCGTGGCCCAACATTTCAACTCTCCCTCCAACTCTGCCCAACTCATGAAGGTCCTGGGCCTCCTTCACAGCCGCTCCTTCACCACCAGACACCTGGAAGAAGAACGCCTCATCTTCCGCCTCGGAACACTTCAACCCCAGGGCATCAATGTGGACTTCAACAGTTTCCTCCTTTCCCCTTCCCTCACCTCACCCCATTTCCAAACTTCCAGCTCAGCACTGTCCCCATGACTTGTCCTGACTTGTTCTACCTGCCTATCTTCTATTCCACCTCTCCAGTCCACCCTCCCTCCCGACCTATCACCTTCATCCCCTCCCCCACTTAACTCTTGTACTCTATGCTACTTTATCCCCACCCCCACCCTCCTCTCACTTATCTATCCACTCTTCAGGCTCTCTGCCTGTATTCTTGTTGAAGAGCTTTAGCCCGAAACGGTGATTTTACTGCTCCTCGGATGCTGCCTGAACTGCTGTGCTCTTCCAGCACCACTAATCCAGAATCTGGTTTCCAGCATCTGCAGTCATTGTTTTTACCAAGCTTTTGTTGAAATGTATACTTCAACAACAATGCAGTTTAACATCGGCTACTTCTCGAGTTTCCCGACACAAGGCAGTAACCAGTGCTGCCACATAGTCCCAGTTCCTTGCCCCAGAATCAGAGGAACTGAGTGGCGCAGTCGCGAATAACCAATTTGAAATCGAGATGGGAATGAGGTCGCAGAGATACTCGATGGCTCAAGTGATGCAACCGGAGAATGTACGGTATTTCTATGATGGTTTTGAGGCGCAAGCAATTCCAAGGTTGGGAGTGCTTCTGGTCAAAGGCGGGGTAGAAGGGAACATTTGTTCCCGTTTATAATAACAGCAATCTACAGTGCATCTTACTGAGACAGCTGAGTGCCACAGCTGGAGCGTGGGCAGCTGGTTTGAAGTTTAATTTTGCTTCAGTATCACCCAATTCCCTGGAATGAATTGCTTTCACCATTTTTATTTCAAATTGTTTGATATCTCCCTGCAGTCTGCGGCATTCTTCCTCATGGTTAATGGTATGGCCAACTGTTGTATGATCTGCACACTGCTAAATCACGGCCACTACAAGTAAATATGAATCATTGATCTATATGAGAAAACAGTTGAACTCACAGCAGGCATGCAGCGTAGGTTTGCAGGCGACGCCAGAATTGTAGACAGTGAGGAAGATTATCTAAGTTTCAAAAGAATCTTAATCCAATGAGTCGTTGGACTGAAAAATGTAACATTGAGTTCAATCTGGATGAATGGAAGGTATTGCATTTTGGTACAACAAAAAGAGTATGGCTTTGCCTATGTTGGATAACAGGGAAGTTCGGTGTGCAGGTACTTAATTCATCGTAATTTGCATTACCAACAGACAAGATGGTTAAAGGCATTTAACATACTTCCCTTCATTGCGCAGTCCTTTGTGTATAGGAGTTGGGACGTTTTGTTGAAGTTTTGCAGGACATTGATGAGGCCTCTTCTGGAATATTATGTCCAGTTCTGGTCGCCCAGTTGTAGGAATGATATTATTCAGCTGGAGTAGGTTCACAAAAGGTATACATGCTTGTTGCCTGTGGAATGTTTGAGTTCTAATGAAAGGCTGGATAGGCTGAGACTATTTTCAGATTCGAAATCGGGGTGTTGGAAAACCACATCAGGTAAGGCACTATCCCAGGAGCAGGAGAATCATTTTTTTTTCGCGCAAGTGTCCTTCACCAGGCTCTTCCCCGAAACGTCGATTCTCCTGCTCCTCAAATGCTGCCTGATCTGCTATGCTTTCTCAGCACAACACTCTTGACTCTGATCTCTCATCTGCAGTTCTCACTTTCTCCGAGATGAGAGTGTTTTCACTCTAGGTTAGGGTTTTGAGCGGCGACCTGTCAGAAGTTGATGAATTATTGAGAGGGAGTTTAGAGTTAACGATCGCGGCCTTTTCCCAGGAGGGGGATTTCAAGACGAGAGGGCATATGTTTAAGATGAAAAGAGAGATTTAAAAAAAAGACATAAGGCATTTTTTTAGGGACGGTGTTTTACGTGTGTAATTAACTTGCTGAGGAAGTGATGGATGAGGGTATGTTTGCAACATTTAATGGACAATTAATTCCAAACATGAATGGGAAAGTGGGTTTTTAAAAATAAATTTATTCATGCCTAGTGCATCAGTTATTTCCCAGAGGGCACTTAAGAGTCAACCACGGTATTATCCATCTGGAGTCTCCTGTGGGACAGAGCAGATGAATATGGCAGGATGCTTCCCGAACTGGCATGAGTGAATCAGATGGGATTTTCCACACAACATATTCAGGTCATCACGAGACTCTTCAACTCCAGGTGCTTATTGAATTCAAACTCCACTACCTGTCATGACAGGATCTGAACCCCTTGTCCCCAAAATATTACCTGGGTTTTGGATTAACAACACAGTAAAAAAACTACAAGGGCATTATCACCACTCAGCGGGTACAGGAGGAGGCAGACGGAATGGGTTAGTTTGGCAGTATGTTCAGCATGGATTGGTTAGACTGACAGGCCTGTTTTCATGTTGTATGACTCTGACTGACACTATGGAGCAGGCAGCTGGTTGGGATTAACAGCAGCATTGACAGCATAACCGAACACCTGATGGGATATGTAATCCTGCTGGAGGCTCCGAGGTTGTTTTGCTCAGTCATCCCTTCCTACACGCGGGACTGGTGAACGGTCTCTCCCCAGTGTTCCTGATTAAATGAGTTTCCATTTCCGCGGTTAATTGATTCCCTACCAACAGATCCCACGTTGCCCTGCTTTCTCTGTGGTATCAGTGTCCTTTGTTCCACACAGGGTTAATGATCGTTTCAAATTGTGTCCACACAGATACAAACATTTCATGTTGTGAATGTCTTTTCATTCTTCCTCATTCACCTACCGGGTGTGAGTATGACTGGCCTGAACAATATTCATTCTTCGCCCCTCGTTCGTTGCTGTCTGGTGACACCACAAACCCGGGTTGTGATCCCAGCCTCGGGTGTCTGTCTGTGGGCACTCTACACATTCTCTGTATATTTGCACTTTTATTTCTCCCTCAGACCAAAGATGTACCAGTTACAGGGATCAACAATGGGAAATGCAGGCTTATGGGACAGAGAATACCGTGGGGTCTGGTGGGATGCGCTTCTGATGTACGGTGTGGACTGGAAGGGCCGATTAGACTGCTTCCCCAGACTGTGGAGATTCTTGAATTAAGGGTCAGCTCATATTTTTCTGGTCCTGGAGTCTCTCGTGGGCATGTCCACACCCCCAAGGATGACTAGTTTAAAATATCACCCCAACACCACCTTCTCCAGGTTGAAGTCTTGACTATGTGGAAGAAGCTGATACTGAGCTGATGCGAGCAAATGTAGCTGCCACCGCCAGTGTCGGAAACACAGATCCAAACAGCAAAATCATCTTTTAAACCCACCACTGCAAAGTTAAGGGCTCAACACTCTCCAGTTGTGCCACTCAGCTGTCTTCGAAAAATGAACTGGAAATCGCTGTGATAGTATAAACGTGGACAACCATTCCCTTGAGCAGGAGCACACTCAACCGAGGAATTTCTTGCGCCCCTATACCATCACAGAAGGACAGGACGCTCACCTGTTTCATCACAGGAGTCAGAGAATAACTCCGTGCATACATTCCCATCCCCATTTCCGTTTCGGTCTGGGCGGCTGTGCCGACGTTAAGCTAAAATGCTATTGAAGCATACATTTCAACAATATCCTGTACTGTCCCCCGAGTCTTTGATGTTTTGTCGAAATCGATCAATCTCATCTTTCAACATTCTCAATCAAGGGATCTCCACAGCCTCTGAGGACATCAAATTGAAAGATTCCCCTCATTTTCAGTTCCCACATGTCTGTCACTGTTCCCTGGGGACTGATATTGAACATTTGCTGTTCTTCCGAACATTTCCTCTGCTCGTATACTTATTGCTGCTTGCAAGCATCCTGTTCTGTGGTTACTGTGATCGTGGTTGTCGGTATTTTGCATTGTGACCACGGCAACCTCGATTTGAAACCAAATTACGGCACTTCGTATTCTCTCCGTTGTCCTTTTTGTGACAAATGCTTAGAAATTAATTGCTTTACCTTCAAATTCCGCTCTCTTGCATCTCTGCGTTTCATATATCAGGGTTCAAACACACCCGTTGTCGGAGATTCCTCTCCTTCCCACGATCATTAAACCTCGTTTCCGTCCCTCGCCCCATTTCTCTGAGGCAATGCACAATCTATCACTCTCTTTCAGATTCATACTGTTCGGTCTGTGCTGCTGCTGCGGTCACTGTTGTTGGGTTAACGTGCCCCAGTCCCACCATCGGGACCTTCAAACAAGTCGATGCATTTGGATCCCGCGGTTGTGAAATCAATCCCCATCAAGCAACATTTACTGACATAGACCAGAGACAATTGGAGCGTCAGGCTCATGGAAAATACGCAGGGCAGTTTGGGTGCAAAGATATTTTATTTGAAAAGATCAGCTTTTGTGGCTTTCTGCGTTAGTCTTGTGGTAATTTCATCGGACTGATAATCCAGAGACCGAGGTAACAGTCTGGGTATTCGGGCTTGAATCCCACCATGCCATGATTGTCAAATTTGGGTTCAAAAAATATCTGCAAGGAAGAATCTAATGACTACTCTCGATCCATTGACAATTGTAGAAAAAAAATCTGTTTCACTGATGTCATTTCGGGATGGAATTTGCTATCCTGACTTGGTCTGGGCTGCATGTGACTTCAGACTCATAGCAATATGGTTGAGTCTCAACTGCCCTCTGGGCAATTCGGAATGGGTAATAAATTCTGCTTCGCCAGAATCGCCCTCACACTAATCCAAAAATTTTAAAGCAAATTCTCATTAGGCTTAAACAAGTGTGTTGTGTGCAGTTTTGCAAGTCACATTATAGCAGGGATGTGATCACACTGAGAAAATTGCAGGAGATATTTCCCGGGATACTGTTTGGGCTGAAGCGTTTCAGTTGTGAAGAAAGACAGGACAGAGTGGAGTGTTTGTCGCAGTGTAAAGGAGATGTGGACAAAACATGATTGAGTTAGGGTATGGACAGGGTTGACTGAACGTGTTTCCTATTGATGGAGGGATCAATCAGCAAGGGCCAGAGATTTAAAAAGAAAGACAGAAAGGTTTGAGAAGATGTGCGAACAAACTTTATCAGCCAGTGGGTGATTGGAGTTTGGAATACACTGCCTGCATTTTTCAAAGCAGCAGAATCCTTTATAACCTGAATAAAAGTCAGATGCGAACTTTTGATACCAAGGCATATAAAGCTGTGGGGTTAGCATTGTGAAATGGGATTCAGTTCATTAGGCAGTTGTTTTTGTCAAGTGTGGCCACATTTAGATGAAGGCCTTCCTTTGACATTCTTGTCCTCAGTAGTATAATGGTTAATGTCCCCGCCTGACACAGGGATCAATTTTCTGCTGGGGACAATGTAAATATTTTAAAATTGTCGCTCCTTTCCCAAATGTGGGTATTGATACCTGTCCATCCATTCTCGATGGGGCATGTCACAGGAAGGACAGGGCTGCCTGAATAAAGTTGGGGAAGCTGAAAATGTGTTGCTGGAAAAGCGCAGCAGGTCAGGCAGCATCCAAGGAACAGGAGAATCGCCGTTTTGGGTATAAGCCCTTCTTCAGGAATCCTGATGCCTGAAGACGGGCTTATGCCCGAAACGTCGATTCTCCTGTTACTTGGATGCTGCCTGACCTGCTGCGCTTTTCCAGCAACACATTTTCAGCTCTGATCTCCAGCATCTGCAGTCCTCACTTTCTCCTTAAAGGTGGGGAATGACTGCAACTCTCAGGGAGGCAGAGTGTCAGTGAACGGCCAAACACGTGACTTCTGCAAACTTCACCTTGTGCCTGTGCTGGAATGAAAAGCATTTGACAGACTTGTTCCGGATTGAAGTGTTTACTAGAAGCAGGAAGCTGAGGAAGAAACAACATAAACGCATTCAAATATGAGTGCAGAAACATTTCCCGCAGCGCGAATGAAATTGTAAATTTCAGAGTAGAGTTTCCATACATTGAATTTGGGTTCATTTGTTTTGATGAGGCTGTTACCAGGGTAGAAAACCATTAAAAAATGATACAGCGTTTGCCCAGTATGATGCAACGTTGTCTCAGTAATTCGCATTGCTGTTCAGAGGGAGGGTTAGGTTGATTGGCAAAGTTAAATTGCCCTCTCGTGTCCAGGGAGTGAATTAAGTAAATTAGGTGAATTAGCCATGGGTAACGTGGGGATGAGGTTAGAAGTCACATGACGTCAGGTTATACTCCAACAGGTTTATTTGAAATCATATGGGGGAGGGATTCCCCTTCTTCAGGTGAAATATAAGGAAATAGGGAGGGGAGCTAGGTCTGGGTGAGATGCTCTTCAGAGAGTCGACACCGGCTCGATTGACTGAAATGCTCTTTCTACACTGTAGGATTCCTTGATTCTATGAATTGATAATGACGGTGTTTGCTGGGATGGAAAGCCATTAGAGAAGATGCTGATGGGGGTGTACTGAGGATGAGATTTTATTCACTTGTCTTCTTGGAAAATTGAGAACAGTTATCCCTGAACCAAGGAAAACTTAATGGGATTTTTTCAGGTTATGAAATGTTTGAACAGACTAAATAGGTGGAAAATTCCCTCTTTCGAGTAAGTAAACATCTAGATGACAGGCTTTCAATACCTTTGATAAAACCTTGGAAGGACAAAGAAATGATGAGAACAGATTCGCTATCACTGCAAGAATCTGTTTTTCAAAATATTTGGAAAGGCACAATTGGTGACTTACAAGGAATAAATTTCACAAGGAGAGAGACAGCGTGTGGCTAGGTAAAGGTGCGGAGGTGGATTGTAGTCGGTCGGAAGTTGCGGGAAACAATGTCGAAGTTGGTTGACTTTAAATGTAAAGAAATTTCTTTAATGTGTGCTAAACTGAATAAGATTCGCTTCCAAAACTCTGCATTTTGAAAGATTTGGCATACTATTCCACCTGAAGCATTGTAAATGGAACTGAGTGGATTTTTATTTATTGTGAACGGAAGATATTACATAATGAGTAGGAAGTGACCAGTTGCTTGGAGATCGACTTCCTGCTTTCATCACATGCGTTAAAGATGTGAGAACAAACACCATGATATTTGGTCCATTTAATACTCAGTGAAATCTGCCAAAGCAACAAGAAACAAAACTGGTGGGTTTTCTTTTGCACTTTAACCCTCTGTTTTTCTAAGCAGTATTTTCCTTAAGCTGAAATTAAGTCAGAGCAAATTTGAATACAACATTAATCGTTCCAATGAGATATATCTAATTCACTTCTGATTATTACAATGAACCTGGTGAGGTTTCAGCAAAATTAAAATGAAACGAATAAATCAGCATTTCTTGCGATTGAATCCAATTCAGCTTCAGCCATATGAGAAAGGCCATTGAGCAACAACATTGCCTTTATTTCACTCACCATGGCTGCTTCTTCACGTGAAAGAGAAAGTGACTGAAGAAATTATGAGTCAAATGTAGGTGTAAATATGACGGATAATTCTTGTCCTGTTTCATCCTGACTATAAGATCGAACACTCAGTTCTGACTCAGAATGTATTAATGACAGCTATTCATTCTGACCAGCTTGGCTATTTATTGGAATTTGCTGTTATTATAATTCTAGTGAAAGCAGTAACACAATGGTGTGGATTTGATTTCGCTCTGGAACTTTCTCATCCATGACTTTCACTACAAGTAACCTGATGAGGTCACATGTCACCCCACAACAAAATGTGCAGAGGAGACTGTGAGATTACGGTGCTGGTTTATTACACCGCTGTGCTCCACATTCACGGGTTCGAGTCACACTCTGGTTGATAACTTTACGCACCGCTCTAGCAGTTTTCCTTTGCACCTCATCCTCTGGTATACACTGGATCGAGAATCTTGTTCTTGCCCTTCACTGCACGGGCGATTCAGAAATAATTGACACCACATTAAAGTCGAAATGAAGAGTGAGAGCAGTCATTCTATTCAATTGTAGATGATATTGGTATAATGAGAAGGAACGCATTTTTCTTTCTGCCCTACATTCCATCTTGTCTTTCTATGAATTTACATCGTAACAAAGAGAAAAAAATAACAAGAGATCGAGCGCGCAAGTGTATCCAGTGAGGTTGTTCTGAGTAATTTAACCTAACACTTCACACAAAGATCTGATCAGTATTTCAAACAGTCACTCGGAATTGGAACCACAGAAAATTTCTCCAATGAAACAAACATTTCATTCTTTCACCAATTTCTGCTGTGTGTCAATCATACAACGATCCATCGTCCAGCGTGATCACTGACTTGCCAACTGTATAAGATCTAGCACCTTTCTTCAGCAATCACAGCTTCTGTGCACAGCCACCTGTGCTGGGACCCTGTGTCATTTGTTGCCCCCAGGTCACAGCACATTTCTTTTTCCTGTGTTTATGAGCTTTGTTCCTGATCTGTTTAATAAACCTTTCCTGTCACTTCTTCCCATCCCCTCACAATTCTGAACCTATGAATAAAATAAAGCCTGAGACGAAATGTTAAACCAAGTGGAAATATGCTATTCAGCCCAAGGAGTCAGCTCAACCATTCATGATTGATCTGATTTGGAGATGCCAGTGTTGGACTAAGTTAAAAATCACACAACACCAGGTTATAGTCCAACAGGTTTACTTGGAAGCACTAGCTTTCTGAGTATCACCTGATGAAGGAGCGTTGCTCCGAAAGCTAATGAGCTTTCAATTAAACCTGTTGGACTATAACCTAGTGTTGTGTGATTTTTAACATATTGATCTGATAATCTTGAATTTCTTTCTGCTCACTTAGCTCGACAAAGTGTCATCATCTTTCTGATTTACTATCTGGCACAGTTTGAAAGTACCCAACCACACAGTCTCAACAGCGGTTATTGGAAAATTTCACAGATTCTTTAACCCCTGAGCAAAGAAATTGCTCCTCATTTCTGAATTAAATAGGCAATATCTAATTCTGAGATTATGTCCTCTGTTGCTCTCCTCAGAGAACAGGGCAAGCCACCTGCCCGTATCTACCCTGTCAAGATCACACGAATATTGAACATTTATAATTGTTATTATGTGATTATAAAGTTCCCCTCCTCCTCCTTTGTTTGAAGGAGAATAATCCCAGCCTAACCAATCATTTCACGATGTTCTACTGTATTCAGAGGTAGCAACATGTTAGTAAGTCTGTGCTGTCCCTTACATATTATTAAAATAGGTGGAGAAATTTCGACGAGGAAACGGGTTGAAATTTCAGGCGCAGATGGGAATTGGAACTTGAAATCAGAAAGCGATTAGAATCGGATTGACCCACAGAAGGACCAAATACAGCGAAGATAACTCTGACAAATGAGAAACTAATCATATTCGATTGACATTTAATGACTTCAATGTAGCTGAATTCCTCCGTGTAATCGTCCTTGGAGCTCGGATTAAGGAAAAATGGAACCTGACCACCCCTATAAAGAAGTTGACGACAAAAACCTGTCCGTTGGTCGACTTTGTTTGATTATTAACTCAACTCTTGCCTTCGTGAAGCCTACATCGTCTGCAACGCACAAATAAGATGTTTAACAGAACTGTCTCCATTTGCCGAGGTGCGTGTAGCTTCAATACCACTTAAGGAACTGGACACTCTCCATGACAATGCAGTCACTTAACTGTATATTGTTCAACACCTGAATATTTATTCCCTTAACTGCTAAGGCACAAATGCAGCAGAGTGCACCACATAGAAAATTCACTGGAGTAAGTCATCCAGGCTTTGTTGACAGAACCTTCAAAGCTCAAAAACTGTCCCGACCATAAGGACAAGGTTGAAGATGCACTGAACCATCACCATTTGCAACTTACCATCCAAGGCAAATATCAGCATGACTTGGAGAGGGTTCAGTGATAAATTCATTGAGTGGTGAAGTAGTTTGATGGGGAAAGATTGATACTTGAGCCCTCTAACTTTCATCTTTCAATTATTAAAAATGTAGATTATTGCATTGACCAGACTTGTGCTCATTCCTTTAGTTGTTTCCTAAACTGGCGGTTGCTAAAGATCGAATATCATCCACAGTCTATGGTCAACAATAGAAAATATCCAAAACCTCTCGAACAAATGATCTTCCTGTCCCTGTCTTCAGGGATCTGTAAATGCCCATTCCAAGATCTCTTTGTTCCTGTTCACCAATCAGAATCCTCACTGTTATTGTTACAACTCCCCAAATTCACCACCACTCATTGGTCTGGATTCAATTCCATTCACCATGTTGCCTTTCCACCTGAAGGATACATCCCTGCAATCCCTGACATTATTCATCAGAGTCAACTACAAGACTATGTATCATCAGTAAACTTCTAAATCATGACTCCAAATAAAAAAGTTTGAATTATTGATCTACATCAGGAAACAGTGGTACTTCACTAGGAAAAAGCATCAAACATGGTTCCTTGCTGCATGGGATGAACAACTGCCATGTTCCAATCTCCAAAGGTTGATCGGCCAGTATATCACCACTACATTTGCAGATGACACAAAGATTGGTGGAGTAGCCAGAAAACATAGGGGACTGTCAAAGAATGAAGGGGAATATAGACAGAAGACTTGAGCAGAGAAGTGGCAAATGGTGTTCTATCCAAGCAAATGTAAGGTGATGATTTGGGGAAGTCTAATTCCAGAGCAAAGTAATATAGTAAACGGAAGAGACTCGGGTAAACTTGATGAGAAGAGATATCTGGGAGTTCAGGTCCGTTCTACCATGAAGGTGACTTCACAGGTGGATAGAGTGGTCAAGAAAGCATATGGTATGCTTGCCTTAACCGGATATGGCAATAAGTATAAGAGCAGGCAAGTCCTGCTAAAATTGTACAAGAGTTTGTTTCGGCCGCGTTTAGAATACTTTGTATAGTTCTGGTCGCCAAAGTACCAAAATTATGTCGACGTTTAGGAGAGAATGCGGGAAAGGTTTACGCAGATGTTGCCTTGTATGGAAGATGCAAGCTCTGAAGAGAGGTTGAGTAGATTACTTCTGCTTTCATTCGAAAAAAACGAGATTGAGGGGACCTGATTGAGGTCTACAATATCTTGAAGGGTACACACAGGGTGGATAGAGATAAGCTTTTTCCCAAGATGAGGGATTCAATAATGAGAGGTCACACGTTCAATGAGAGAGGTGAAACTTTTTAGCGAGATAGACATGGAAAGTATTTTACACAGACGGTGGTAGGTGCTGGAATGCGTTGCCAGCAGAGGTAGTAGAGGCAGGCACGGTCGATTCATTTCAGGTGCGCCTGGACAGATGCATGAGTAAGTGAGAAGCAGAGGGATACAGATGCTTAGAAATTGGGCGACATGTTTAGATAGTTGATTTGCACCGGCTCAGGCTCGGCTGTCCAAAGGGCCTGTTCCTGGGCTGCACATTCTCTGTATTCTTTGTTCTTCTTTGTTCACGACACTACTAACGATGGGTTTCAGGTGAAGTAGTGTTACTTCTGCAATCATAATTACTTATGCAAGGTAAATGAGCTCACACCAGTTTGTAATTGTTTCAAACAAGAGCTGAGTCAACAAGAATGAAACCTACATTAAGGAAATATATAATTGTTTTCATATTAGCTGAAATGTGCATACAAGAATGAAAGGTGTCTGCAAGCAATAGTATATGGTACAGACAAATAGTTAAGGTGCTGTGAGGATGTAGGTTAAGCCAGATATGCTTGTACAAGCAGTAGTTATCAGCATTTGTTTCCCATTTCTGCAAAAACAAAAACCAAACCCCAATTAAAAGGTCGCAAGTTTCAATATGGTTCTGGAAAGGGAGGGAATGTCACAAGTGGGTGAAATAGATCACAGTGAAGGAGGATATACCTTACAGTTGACCACAGTCAGGATGTGGTGAAAAGGCCAAGTAAAACCTGTACTTTGTTATGCATAAGGCCAGATAAGGCAAGAGAGAAACAATAGTAATGGGCACCGGGTTTGGAGTAGTGAATCCTATGTACTTGCTAAACTCTGCGAGTCTATTTCAGGCACCACGCTTGCAAGCGTATAATAAACATACTGATTGCTTCAGATCTTATCTCGCACTGAAATTATTGAAGTGAGTGGGCTAAGTTTCTCGCAATTGCGGGATCATCCTGGATATTCTTCCATCGCCGGGGGGAGTGCCTGGCCCTGGACACTGCGAAGATGCCTCCCATTCACAATTGAGGAGCGGTTTCTTGTCCCAGTTTTGTCCTCTCCCTTGGGTGACCGGTACGAATCCCACAAGAGAGATATCTGAATCAGACAGTGAAACAAGGTCGATACAAAATATGTAGAAAAAGGGCCAGGCAACTCTGTGAACAGTCCAACATCAGAAAACTGACTTTTAAGTATAAACTTGGTGGACGGGAAAAGGGGTATTTAATCACTGAGTGACTGGTGAGGGCCCCAAGAAATGGGGTGTAGGCAGAGAAAGTCGAACTGTCACTGAGTAAAGCAAGAAAAAGTCCCTGGTAATATTCCTCCTGAATGTCCGTTGGGGAGGATGTTGAAGGAATGGACAAGTAACACTTGTACAAGGGAAAAAGATAAAAAGAAAATGATGAAATATTGTTGTTTAGTATGGACCAAAGACCCAATCCTTCGTCTGGCTGTCTTCTGGCAAAAGTACGGTTCAGGCGAGGATTGGGTCTGTCAGTATTTAGGTATGTATGTGAATAAAAAACAAACTTTTAGTCAAGAAGAGGCGGAGAATACGTCCTGTTGGAAGGGCAGCTTGGGAATGATGGTAGTGAAGACAAGGGATTCCCCCTCTACCCGACCCAGTCCCTGGGATCCTTTTGCCTGTATACACTGACTCTAAATATGCATTTGGTGTTGGCACGTTCGGAAAGATATGGCAGGAATGAGGACTGATCAATAGCCGGGGGAAGGAATTGGCATATGAGGAGTTGATTAAACGGGTCTTGGAGTCCCTATTACTCCCCCGAGAAATAACGGTAGTGCATGTAAATGGTCATCAGAAAGGAAATGAACCAGAAGTTAGGGGGAATAGGTTAGCTGATGAAGTGGCTAAGGAAGCAGCCCTGAGCTCATAAGAAGTGGTGATCCATTTCCTAATACCTCCTGTCCCAGGTCCTCGGGAAGCTCCTACATTTACTGAAAGAGAGGAAAAAGAATTGCAAGATTTAGGGGCTGTAAAAACAGCAGACGGGCATTGGAGGTTACCTGATGGAAAGTAAACGTTCAACAAAATGATGATGCGAGAAATTATGGCTGTCCCACATCATGGCAGCCATTGGGGAGTACAAGCCATGTGTGATTTAGTTCTTAGAGAATATGGATGTAAAGGAATATATACGATTGCTAAACATATATGTGAGGGATGTATAATATGCAGAAAGGTAAATAAGAAAGTCCTGAGAAAACAGACCCCAGGAGGAAGAGACCCAGACTGAGACCCTTCCAGAGTATACAAGTAGATGATACTAAAATACCCAGAGTAGGAAGACTAAAATATATGCTGGTCGGAGTAGATCATCTATCTGGTTGGGTTGAGGTATACCCCCGAGCTACTGCCACTGCGAGTGGGGTGTATAAAACAATATTGGAGCACATAATTCCCCGATATGGGCTAGGGAACAATATAGATTCCGAAAAGGAACTCATTTTACCTCGAAAGTGTTACAGGGGGTAACGAAAGGGTTGGGAATTTCCTGGGAGTTCCATACTCCATGGCACCCGCCATCATCAGGAAAGGTTGAGAGAATGAACCACACACTCAAATGACAGCTCTCTAAATTGATAATAGAAACCACACTCCCTTGGACCAAATGTTTACCTATAGCTCTCTTGCGAGTACAAACAGCCCCAAAGAAAGATTTGGGACTATTGTCCTATGAAATCTTATTTGGATTACCTTATCTTCGAAGGAAGGGAGAATAGCCAATTCCCGAACCTAAAGATTTTTTCTTAAAGAACTATATACTGGGCTTGTCCTCCTCTTTGTCTTTCCTCAGGGAACAGGGTTTATTGGCACAGACTCCACCCCTTGAATTCACCGTTCACCCCATCCGGCCGGGAGATTTGGTCTCAGTAAAATCATGGACAGAGACTAAATTGCAGCCAGACTGCGAAGGGACGTATCAGGCTCTTTTGACTACAGAAACGGCAATAAGGACGGTGGGGAAAGGCTGGACTCACTACACTCGGATCAAAGGGCCAGTGGACCCTCCAGTTGAGGAATAAATCTGGACAGCCGAATCAACGCAAGATCCGCTGAAACTCAGACTAAAGCGAATTTGAGTAACTGATTATACAGTGCTGACGCAAGCGCGGGATTATTTCTGTAAGATTGTATATTAAGTCTTTTGGTGCTTCAGCACTTTCTTTAGACTGCTGGGGATGCTTAGAGTTATGA
The DNA here is from genome assembly GCF_047496795.1 of Chiloscyllium punctatum. Classification (NCBI taxonomy): domain Eukaryota; kingdom Metazoa; phylum Chordata; class Chondrichthyes; order Orectolobiformes; family Hemiscylliidae; genus Chiloscyllium; species Chiloscyllium punctatum. The sequence continues at coordinate 29,524,914 of NC_092756.1, forward strand.
TGCTAGCTCTATTACTATTGGGTTTTGTCAAATATCATTTTCATTCGTGTTATTTATGGTCCCTGAGTCTGATAATCCACAAGTAAGAGACCTGATTCATGTAGTTTAGTAAATTGTGGGGATGGAGATAATCAGAGACAGTGCAGCTCAGAGATACATCTTAAATCATATGGTGATGGCCTTGGGGATGGTACTTGGTATAATGGTCTCGTCACAGTACACCGGGCCACCTTCCGACCAGCTCTGGATTGTCCCGATATAGAGTGTAACCCAATATACTTAACGATCAAAAAAACCACATGACACGAAGCAATTCTTGGCGGGGGTGTGCGGGGTAAAATTAAATGAAACATTTGGGATAGAAATGAAAACAAGCTGGAATGATTTATCAGGCTGTTGTTTCTGAAGAGCGGAGAGCAGGGAAAATGGGCAGAACTACTGGATAATAAGGTACAACCTTTCACCCCTCCTGATGACCTTAAAGTCGTAAAAATTACAGAGGTAAAGGACTTGAAACAGACGATCGAAATAGAAACTGTGTACACGGATGCAAATGCCTGGGTTGAATGGGTAAAGTATCCTGTAAAAAGTCTGAACAAGAGCATCTCTTATGATACTTTACTTATTCTGCGTGTTTAGCGCGTTCGTGTGTGGTTTGCCGTGATCGTATAGTGGTTAGTACTGTGCGTTGTGGCCGCAGCAACCTCGGTTCGAATCCGAGTCACGGCAGTAATTCCAGGCTTTTGTGAAACACAAAGGGATCAGTTGTTTTAAAGTTTTGATTTTCTCCAAGGTGATTTTTTTTTCCTTCAAACTCTGCTCGCTCACATCTCTGTGTTTCATATGTCAGAATTCAAATCCACCCGTTCTCAGAGATTTCTTCCCTCCTAAGATCACTGACCGAACTTTCCATCCCATACCCCCCTTTCATTAATTTGGAGATGCCGGTGTTGGACTATGGAGTACAAAGTTAAAAATGACACAACACCAGGTTATGGTCTTACAGGTTTTATTGAAGCACTAGCTTTCTGAGCGCTGCTCTTTCCTCACGTGTTTGCGGAGTCATTTCCTATTTCACGAAGGCATTGCAGAATCTAATACAGACTCTCACATTGATACCGATTAGTCTGTGTGGCTGTGGTCACTGTTGCTGTCAGCGACGCCCTCAAACTCAAACAGAATAGAAAAAAAAAGTTCATTCGTCCCTAGCCAGATTACTGTGTGCAGTTCTGCAATTCACAGTACTGCATGGATGTGATCGCACTGGGAACGTTGCAGTAGAGATTCACTGGGATATTGTCTGGGCTGAAGAGTTTCAGTTGTGAGGAGAGATTGGACAGACTGGGGTTGTTTGTCGCTGAGCAGAGGAGATTGGAGAAGACATGACTGAGATGTACAAAATATTGAGGGATATGGATAGGATAGACTGAAAGAAGCTTTTCTTATTGATGGAGAGATCGAACACTGGGGCCAAGAGATTTCGGGAAAAGGCAGAAAAGTTCGAGTAGATTTGCGGAAAGGATCAGAGAGGCGGAAATCATTCTAACCTTAAAAAAAATTGAGATGTTAAATTGTGATGCCAAAACATGTAAGATTATGGGCTAAACGATGGAATACGTGCTTCAGGTCGTTAAGCAGTTGTGTTTGACAAGTGCGGCCACAACAGGCTGAAGGGCCTCCTTCGATGTTGTCCTCCTCCACAGTATTGTGGTTAGTGTCCCCGCCTGTCACAGGGCTCAATTCTCCGCTGGGAGCATCGTAAAGGTTTTAAACCTGTCGCTCTGTTCCCCAGTGAAGGTTATTAATGCCTGGCCTTCCATTCTCGATGGGACATGTCACAGGAAGGACAGTGCTGTCTGAATCAGCGTGGGGAAGGTCTGCAGCTCCTGGGGAGAGAGATTGTCAGTGACAGTGCAAACACGTAATTTCAGCCAACTGCACATTGTGTTTGTGTTGCAATGAAAACCATTATATAGAGTTGTTCCTGACTGATATGGTTATTTAAAGCAGGAATCTGAGGAAGAAAAGAGCAAACCCATTCAGACATGAGTGCAGAAACATTTCTAGCAGAGCTACTGAGGTTGTACAGCGCAGAACCGCGTTTGCATGCATTGAATTCAGGTTGATGGGCGCAGCTTGCTTTCACTCGGCTGAGTTACCATTGTATAAATGATACAGATAGTGTTCAATGTGATGGTGCATTTATTCAGTGGTTCGAACAGCTGTTAACTCTGTAGGATAGGTGGGTTGGCCTGTTAAGTTGCGCTGATGTGTCCAGGGAGTGAATTCAGTAATTTAAGTGAATTAGCCATGGGGAACGCAGTGATAAGGTCAGCAGTCACACGATGTCAGCTTTTATTCCAGCAGGTTTATTTGAAATCACAAGCCAGAGGCCTGGAGGGATTGAGAAGGGAGCTAGGTCTGGTTGAGATGCTGTTCAGAGTCTCCCTACAGACCTGATTGTCTGAACTGCACTTTCTGCCTTGTAGGGAATCTGTGATTCTATCAGAGAGGACACTGCCAGCGTTTACTGGGTCGCTAAGACATTAGAGACGATGCTGACGGCGTTTAGTGGGGATGGAGTTTTATTTATTTGTGTTTTGGAAAATTTGACACTGAATCAAGGAAACCGAATGGAAGTTTTCCACAGTATTTGAGGTTTGGCGAGATTAAAATGTGTTAAATTCCCTCTTTCAAGTTCATATATTTCTGAACGTCAGGCTTTCAAAACCATGGATGTAGGACAAATAAATGATGGGAGAAGAATTTCTGTCACTCAGTAAATCCGTTTCCAAAATATTTGGAAAGGTTCATTTAAAGACCCACAAGCAGTGAGTTTCACCAGGAGACAGACAGCCTGTGGCCAGGTAAAAGTGTAAAAGTGGGGTGTGGGGGGTAGAAGGTGCGAGGAAAAAATATCTAATTTGGACGACTTCAGATGCAAAGAAATATCGGAAACGTCTGCAGCTGAGTAAGATTCAGCAAAAAAAACCTCAGAGTCTTGAAAGATTTCTATTAATTTTCCACATGAAGCATTATAAATGGAACTGAGCAGAGTTTGTCTATTGTCAAGGAAAGCTAATCCATAATGAATAGGAAGTGACCCGTCTCTTAGACATCGATTTCCTGCCTTAATCCCATGGCTTAAAGGCGGGAGGACAATCGCCATGATGTTGGGTTCATTTGACACCCACTGAAATCTGCCAAAGTAACTGAGCATCAAAACGGGCATCTTGTTTTGTAGTTTAACCTTCTGTTTTTCTCATCAGTATTTTCTTTAAGCTGAAATAAATTCGGAGCAAAATTGAACGCAACATTTAACGTTCCAATCACATAAATCCAATTCACTTCCGATCATTGGAATGAACAGAGTGAAGTTGCAGCAAAATTAATAAAATGAAACGAACAACACAGCATTTCCGGGAATTTTACCCAGTTCAGGTTCAGCCATATGAGAAAGACCATCGAGCTAAAACATCACCTTCACTTCTGTCTCCGTATATACTTCTTCACGTGAGAGAGAAACTGTCTGAAGAAATTATGCGTCAAGACTAAATGTGAATGTGAATGTGACGTGAATTTCATGTTTTCTGGGTCATTCTGAGAGAGTTCTGACTCTGAATAAATCAAGGACAAGGTATTCCTTCCAAGGACGAGGTGAATCACTTTGATTTTGCTGGTATTATTATTCTGCTGAAAGCAGAAACATAATGGTGTGGATTCGATTCCGTTCAGGGAATTTCTTATCCCCTCGGTGTACCATATGTGATCTTGATGGGGTCACATGTGAGCCCCTTTGCAATGGGCTGAAGTCTCCCAGGGGTTCAGGCGACGGGTTGCTCTTCCATTGTGTTTGTGTGGATTTGAATCCTTCTCTGGATGTTACTTGTTTGAAACGCAGCTGTGAGGTTTCCTTTTGTGCCTCGCATCTTTAGGATACATTGGATGGAGTATCTTCCACTTGCCCTTCATTGCACCGGAGATTTGTGATAAATCGACACCTCATCAAAGTCGAAGTAGAGCAATTTGGTTCTGTTGAAAGTTACATTGGGATAATGAAAAGGAGGGCAAACGTTTCTATTCTCCTTTCATTCCATCTTGACATTCTATGAATTTACATCGAATGGAAGAGGAACAAATAAGGAGAGATCGGGTGCAATAGTTTATCCAGTGGGATTGTAAATTTTAATGTAATACTCCACACAAAGTTCTGATCAGTATTTTAAATATTCAATTGAATTGGGACCGCAGGAAACTTTTCCAATGAAACGAATTTTTCATTCTTTCACAACCTTTTGCTGTGCGAATCATACCGCGATCCATCATCCAGCGTGATCACCAAATTGGCAATCATATTAGAGCTACAAAATTTCTTTAGCAATCACAACATCTGCACATACCCATCTGCGGTGTGCCATGTGCCATTTGTTGTATCCATGCCACAGAACATTTCTTGTTCATGAACTTATGAGCTTAGTTTCTGATCGGTCTGTTCAGTTTGAGAAACCTTTTCTATCACTTCATCCCATCACCCCAGATTTCTCAAGGCATCAATAAAATAAGGCGTTAGACCAAATGACGTAGGACTGGAAGTCGGCCATTCAGCCCATTGAGTCTGCTCCACCATTCAACGAACTCATGGCTGATCTGATAATCCTCAACTCCATTCCCCAGCATTGCCAAGACAAAGCTTCATCATCTTTCTGGTTAAATATCTGTCTGGAACATTTTGAAAATACACAACAACTCAGCCTCAACAACAATTTCGGCAAGGAGTTCCACCGATTCATTGGATCCTGAGCAAAGAAATTACTCCTCATTTCTGGTTAATTAGACAATATCTAATTCTGAGTTCATGTCCTCTGGTGCTCTCCTCATACCAGAGGGTGAATCACCTGCCCGTATCTACCCTGTCAAGATCCCATGAATATTGAACGTTTATAAATGTTACTATGTGATTATAGAGCTCCCCTCCTTCTCCTTTGTTTCAAGGAGAATAATCCCAGCCTGACCAATCATTCCACGAAGCTCCATTTTCTCCAGTGTTGACAACATGTTCATTAATCTCTGCTGTCCCCTGTAGCGTCCTTACATGTTATTAAGGCAGGTGGGGACATTTATGCGAAGAAACGGTTGAAATTTCAAGCACAGACAGCAATTGGATCTTGAAATCAGACAGTGACTGGAATCAGATTGGTCCACACAAGGACGAAATAGCGTAATGATCACTCTGACAAATGAAAATTTAATCATATCTCATTGACATTCAATAACTTTACTGTAAACAAATTACCCCGTGAAATCGTCCACAGAGCTATTATTTCGGGGAAAAAAGCTTATAGAAACTGGCTACATAAACACTTTGACAACAATAACATGTTCTTGAGAGATTTTTTGATTATAAACTCAACTCATTGTTCTGTGAATCCTACATCGTTTGCAAGGCACAAATGAGACGTGGGATATAACTCTCTCCATTTGCCTAGATGGGTGTAACTTCAATAACACTTAAGGAACTGGACACCGTCCACGACAATGCAGTCACTTGAGTGTACCCACTTCAACACCTGCAATATTCATTCCCTTAACTGCTAAGGCACAATTCCAGCAGAGTTCACCAACTATAAGATGCACTGGAGTAAGTCATTCGGGCATTTTTGACAACCTTCAAAGCTCAACAGCTGTACTGACTATAAGGACAAGTTTGGAAGATGCAACGAAACGCCACCATTCTCAAGTTCCCCTCCAAGGCCCATAGCACCCTGACTTGGAAAGGAATCAGTGAGAAACTCATTGGTGAAACGGCCTTGATGGGCAAAGTTGCATACTTCAGCCTTCCATCTTTTATCTTACAATTTTAAGAAAAATGTTGTTTTATGCGTGACCAGACTTGTGCTCAGTCCTTTAGCTGTTTCCTAAACTGGTGGTTGCTAAAGTTCTGCTATCATCCACAGCCTGTGGTCAACAATAGAAAATACCTGAAAATCCTCTCAATCAACTGACTCGCCTCAAGATTAGAGTGGTGTTGGAGAAGCACAGCAGGTCCGGAAGCATTTATGGAGCAGAAAAAATGGACGTTTCAGTCAAAAGCCCTCCAACAGGAATGAGACTGGGATCACATGGGATGGAGAGATAAATGGGAAGGGGGTGGGGCTGGGGAGAAGGTTGCAGAGAGTGCTGTATGTGCATGCAGGCGAGGGGTGAACATGATATGTCAGAGAAGTAGGTGGAGTGGATAGGTGGGAAAGAAGATGCACAGGTGGTGCAATCAGGGGGACGGTGTTGAGCTGGAAGGTGGGAACTGGGGTAAGGTAGGGGAGGGGAAATGAGGCAACGGGTGAAGTCCAAATTGATGCCATGGGGTTGAAGGGTCCCGACGCAAATGATGAGGCTTTCTTCCTCCAGGCATCGGGTCGTGAGGCAGTGGCGATACAGGAGGCCCAGAACCTTCATGTCCTCGGGAGAGTGGGGGGAGGAGTTGAAATGTTTGGCCATGGGGCACTGGTGTTTATTCTTGCGAGTATCCTGGAGATATTCTCTGAAGTGTTGTGTGAGAACACATCTCCTCTCTCCAACTTAGAGGAGACCGCATCGGGCGGAATGTATACATGAAATGGCATGTGTGGAAGTGCAGGAGAAACTTTGATGGATGTGGAAGCCTCCATTAGAGCCTTGGACAGAGGTGAGGAGGTCGATGTGGGTGCAGGTTTTGCAATTCCTGCAGTGATAGGGAATTTTATGTTTCCTTCCCCACCCCTATCCACTTTGACAAAGACCCTTTCCTCCATGACTACCTAGTCAAGTCCAGGCCCTCCAATGACCCACACTCCCCTCACGGCACGTTCCCCTGCCACCACAGGAATTGCAAAACCTGCACCCACATCTTCCCTTTCACACCCTTCCAAGGCTCCAATGAGCCTTCCACATCCATCAATTGTCCGTGTGCACTTCCACACATGTCATTTATTGCATCTGTTGCTCGCGATGCGGTCTCCTCTACATTGGGGCCAACAGACACATTCTCGGAGACCGTTTCAGAGAACATTTCCAGGGAACCCGCAACATTCAACTCCAACGCCCCAATACCAAAAACATCAATTACCACGTCCCCCGACTCTCCCAAGGACATGCAGTTCCTGGGTCTCCTCCACCGCCATTCCCTCACCACCAGACGCCAGATCTTCCACCTCGAGACCCTCAACCCCAGGGCATCAACGTGGTCTTCACCAGTTTCCTCATCTCCCCACGGCCACCTTATCTGAGTTCCAAGTTTCTACTGACCTGACCCACTTGTCTATCTTCTTTTCCACCTCTCAGCTCCACCCTCTTCTCCGACCTATCACCTTTAACCCCATTTCTATCCACCTCTTGCACTCTCAGCTAATTTCTTCACAGACCCAGTCCTCCCGTTTATCTCAGCACCCTCGAGGGTCCCAGCTTTACTCCTGATGAAGGGCGTTTGCCTGAAACGTTATTTTTATTCTGCAAATCGGATGCTGCCTGACCTGCTGTGCTTCTTCAGCACCACTCTAATCTTGATTCTGATTTCCAGCACCTGCAGTACCCACTTCCGTCCATCTGATTCCCCTGTCCATTGATCTTGAATAGGCCGTTTTCTAAAGTTCCAGCATCATTTCCCTGCTCTTATATTCCCACCTGCGGTCAAGAACAGAAAGTATCTTCAACCTCTCGAGACCACTTGATCCCTTGTCCAATCACCTTCAAACATTCGTGAATGTCTACTCCAATTACTTTAAACCACTCAGCATTCACACTTTTCTCATTGTGCGTCCTCAAATTCATTATCACCCACTACACTGGATTGAATTCCTTTCAGCACATTTTCTTGCCAATTGTTTCAAATCTCCCTGCAGTCTATGCCTTTCTTCCTCATGGTTAACGACATGACTAATTGTTACCTGATTTGCAAACAGCTAAATGATGGCCACGACAAATAATTAAAAATCGTTGACCTATATGAGAAAACAATAGAACTCATCGAAGCCATATTTCATAAGCTTGCAGAGGACACCAGAAGAGGAGACTGTGAAGAAGGTGATCTAAGATTCCAGAAGGATCTTAATCCATTGCGTCCTTCGGCTGAAAAATGTCACATGAAGTTCAATCTGGATAAATGGAAGGCATTGCATTTCGCAACATCAACTAAGAGTAGGGCTTGTACAATTAATGATCGGGCATTTCATCGTGTTGTGGAACACGGAGGCCAGGAATGCAAGTACATAATTAATTTTAGTTTACTTCAGATATAGACAGAATGGTTAAAAAAAATTTCCTCATGCCTTCGTTGCTCAGTCCTTTGAGCGTAGGAGTTGGTCCGTTCTGTTGAAGTTGAATTGGACATTGGGTGATGCGTCTTCAGGAATACTGTGTCCAGTTCCTACCGCCCAGTAATAGAAAGGAAATTATTCAGCTTGAGTAGGTTTAGAACAGGTATACCAGCGTATGGCTACAGGGGAAGGTTTGTGTTGTAACGAAAGGCTCGATAGGCTGACAATATTTTCACTCTAGCACTGAAGTTTGAAAGGCGACCTGAAAGAAATTTATAAATTATTGAGAGTTCGGCTCGAGTTAACTGTAACTGTCTTTTCTCCAAGGAGGGGGGACTTCAAGACGAGAGGGTAAATGTTCAAAGTGAAAAGAGGGATTTAAAATAACACATGAGAGGCTTTTTTTTTAACAGAGGATGGTTTATGTGTGCAATGAAATGAAGTGATGAATGAAAGTACATTTACAAAATTTACAGGATATTTGGATCGACAAATGAATTAGAAAGTTTCAGTGGGATTAACAAAAGCTATTCATTTATGCCAAGTACACTCTTTATTGCACAGAGGGAAGTTCAGAATCAACCACCATATTATGGGTCTGGAGTCACACACCAGCCAGACACCAGATAGGTATCGCAGTTTCCTTCCCTATCAGGTATTAGTGAATCAGATCGACTGATTCAACATCATCATTAGACTCTAGGTATTTATTTAAATAAAATTACCAGCATCTGCCATGCCAGGGTGTGAACCCATGTCCACAGAATTATATCTGGACATTCATATTAACAATGCAGTAATAATATCACAAGGGCATTACTAACCCTCAGCAATTACAGGAGCCGTCAGATGCGACTCGTTTAGTTTGGCATTATGTTCAGTATGAGCTGATAGGAGCGAAAGGCCTGATTTCATGCTGCATGAGTCTATGACTTTGACACTATGAAACTGGCAGTTGGTTGGGATTAACAGCAGCGTTGACAGTTTAGTTGATCTCCTTCTGGGATATCTAATCTTGCTGGTTCCTCTGGAGGTTCTTCTGCTCATTGAGCCCTTCCCATACACGGGACTGTTGAACTGTCTGTCTCCAGTTTGACTGAATCGATGACTTTCCACTTCAGCAGGTAATTGAATCACGCATTGCGCTGGTTTCTCTGTGATATCGGTTGAACGATTGGTTGAAATCATGTCCACGCAGACGTAATCCCATTGTCCATGTTGTGAATGTGTTTTTATTCTGCTTGATATATCCACAGGGTGGGGATGTCACTGGTCAGGACAGCATTTGTTGTTCATCCTGATTCGCTGCTGCCTCGCTGCTCGAGAAACATGGATTCGATCCCAGTCTCGTGTGACTGTGTGCAGTTTGCACATTCTCTCTTTGCTTGTGTGAGTTTCCTCCCACAGTCTGAAGGTGTGAAGGTTACTGGGGTCAGCCATGGGAAATGAATGGGAACGGAATAGTTATGGAGTGTGGGTCTGCTAGGATGTTCTTCAGAGAGATGGTGTCGACTGGAAGGGCCGAATGGCCTGCTTTCCCACACGGTCGTCATTCTCGGATTTCGGGTCAGCTATTTCGTTCAGGTCCTGGAGACACAAGTAGGCAGGATTGGGTAAAGATGGTAGCATCCCCTGGATAAGTGACATGCATGAATGGGATTGCAGGAAATTAAAGGCATGTTCTCTGTTCCTGAGGTCAGGCTTCCATTCCAGGTTTTATTCATCGAACTTTAACATTACCACTTCCGTGAGTGAGTCCCCAAGGATGACTAATTTATTATATCACCACAACACCACTTTCTCCAGGTTGCAGTATTTATTGAGAACAAGAAGCTGATTCTGAGCTGATGCGAGCAAAAACAGGTGCCAATGTCAAAACCACTGATCCAAACAGGAAAAGCAAATTTCGTACCTCGCCACCCCAAAGTTAAAGTCTCCACATGCTTTGGATGCGCCAATCGGCTGTCTCAGCAACATGTACTGTTTATGTCATAATATTATAAATGGGGGCAAGTATTCCCTTCCGCCCCGGTTTTGAGCAGGACCAACCGCGGAAATACATGCGCCTCTCTCCTGTCATTCCATCCCAGTTTCCAATTGGATCTTTGTGACTGCTTCACACAGTTTCTCTGATTCCGGATCTGGAACTGGGATTATATGTGATTGCATGCAGCAGTTGGTCCTGCCTTGTGTGGGCAAAGTGATGAAGTAGCCGATGTTCAAATATAATGCTATTGAAGCATACGTTTCAACAATATTCTGCACTCTCCCAAAAGTTTGGAGAGTTTCATTAATCCCATTCTCCTGTACTCTCATTCATGGAACCTCCACAGTCTCTGGGGATGTGAAAGTTAAAGATTCGGTTCATTTTTCGTTCCTATATGCCTGTCGCTAAGTCCTGATATTGTACATTCTTCCTGATATTTCCTCTGCTACCATACTGGTTGCAATTTGCAAGCGTGGTCTGTGGAATGCTGCAACCTTCCACTGCACCATACGTTTAGTAGTTCGCATTCTGCGTTGTGATTGCAGCGACCTCGCCTCTAATCCACACCATAGCGGTCAGTTCTCTCAAAGCTTTACGTTTGGTGAAACATGGTCTGAAATTAATCGTTTTTTAGAAGATAATATTCTCCGAGGTGATGATTTCTTTTCCATCGAATTTTGTTGTTCTGCGTTTCAAATACCAGGATTTAAACCCAAAAGTTCTGGAAGATGTCTCTCCCTCGCACTCTCCCGAGCTCTCTTTTACGTCCCTCATCCCATTTCACTGAGGCATTGCACAATCTAACATACATTTTCACGTTGATACCGTCCAGTCTGTGCCTATGCACTCACTGTTGCCCCAATCTCTTCATTTGCACCTTCAAATCATTCGATCCGTTTGGATATCGTGGCTGTGAGATCAATTCTCTTTTAGCAACTTTTACTGACATGGACCAGAGATTATTGGAGCGTCAGGCTGAATAAAAGGGCATAGGGAATAATTGGGGGAAAGAGACTGTATTGGAAAAGATCCCCCAGGAGGGCTTTCTGCGATAGCCTAGTGGTATTATCGTTGGATTGTTAACACTGCAAAGCCAGGTAATGTTCTGTGGGCACGGGTTGGATTCCCACCACACCACGACGATGATAGTATGTGAATTCAATAAATGCCTAGAATTAAGAATACGTTGTCTGAAAAACCCATCTGTTTCACTGACGTCCTTCAGGGAAGAAAACTACTGTCCCGATCTGGTCTGGCGTCCACGTGACTCCAAACCGGAAGCAATAAATGCTGCAGTTCCACCCCCGATGCTGTTACAGAATGGAAATATGTTAATTCGGCTCAGTGTTAGAATTGTCCAGGGATGAGATCGCACTGGGAAAGTTGTCGGAGAGATTCACTCGGATAGTGTCGAGGCTGAAGAGTTTCAGTCATGAAGGGAGACAGGACAAACTGGGGTTGTTTGTCACCGAGCAGAGGGGTTTGTGAGGGGTATAGATAAGGTAGACAGAAAGAAGTGTTTCCCATCGATGGAAAAAACGATCACAGGGGGCCAGAAATTTAATGAGAAAGGCAGAAAGGTTAAAGTAGATGTGGAGAAAAGCGGTTTAGGCGGGCGGATGTTCGAATTTGGAACACACAGTCTGGAAGGGTCAGAGTGGCAGCAACTCTTATAACCTGAAGTAATATGCAGATGAGAATATGTTCTGCCAAGACATCTTCGAGAAGGTAAGGCTATGGGCTAAACCATTCGTGTTGTTAAGCAGTTGCTTTTGACACATGCAACCACAACGGGCTGAAGTGTCTCCTTTGAAACTGTTGTCCTTGCTAGTATGGTGGTTCGTGTCGCCGTATATTATGCGGGAGTTAGTTGCTCAATTCCTGGCTGGGGCACTGTAAATGTTTTAAAACTGTCGGTCGGTTTCCAAGTCCGGGTTATTATTGCCTGCCCTTCCATTCTCCATGGGAAATATCACAGGAAGGACAGTGCTGTCTGAATCAGTGTGGGGAAGGTCTGCAGCTCCCGGCGAGATCGAGTGTCAATGAAAGTGCAAACACGTGACTTCCGCAACCCGCACCTCGTGTCTGTACTGGAGTCTGAACCATTTAATAGAAAGAAGAAGGAAGCTGAGGAAGAAACAGGGTAAACCAAATCAGATGTGAGCGCAGAAACATTTTCCGCAGCATCATGAGGAAAACTGAAAAATGGCTCCGAGAAAGAGTTTGTCTTTCAGAACTGTTAGTTCACAGAGATGTTTCTTGTTCCACTCAAGCCCTTCAGAAATTGAATAACAATTTAACTGAGACTTGAAATGTTAGAACACACCAGGCGATGAGTCACGTGCTGGAAACTGTGTTTAAAAGCCAGATGTTTGATAAGTGATCATGATGCAATAGGCTGAAGGACCATTGGCCATGCTTTTAAAAACTCGATAGCTGTCATTTTTCAATTAAACAAAATAGGCAAAAACAAAGTCATCAAGGAAAGTTCCAAGCATTGCATATGTCGTCCCTGGTGCGAACGTGCTGAAATGCAGCTGTCTCACTGCTATTTCCCAATGTTGATTTCCAATCAGGGAAAAAAAATTGTTGTTCCTTATGGAAATCTTAAATTGAACATGAGTTCCAGACATCACAAAACAGCAAAGGTAGCAGTCCTGTCAGAGTCAGTGAGAATTGCATATCGGAGATGAAATCAAATGGGAAGAAACGCTGAAATAAGTTGGACTGGGGTGTGCAAAGTTGAAAATCACACAACAGCAGGTAATCGTCCAACAGGTTTAATTGGAAGTACTAGCTTTCAGACACCTGCTCATTCATCAGGTGATTGTGGCGTCCACAGTTGTAAGACACAGAATTTATAGCATATATTTACAGTGTCATGTAACTGAAATTGTACATTGAAAAATACCTTGATTGTTTGCTAAGTCTCCAATCTGTTAGAATGACCATGTTAGCTTCACTTCTTTCATATGTAAAGTGCAAAACCTTTTTATTTTAATGTTTAATTCTCAGGTGAAGTTTAACAACTGATGTCTGCGCCCCACCCCCTGTGCTGCTGTCTGTTCCATAATGTTTAGACTGATTATAGTTTATAAAAATGAGTTACCAGAGACTTACATGGATTCATGAAGTTTTTGAGCAAAGTACAATGTAACTCTGCAAGTACAATTTCACCCCACAGACGTATATGTGTGTGTGTGTGTGTCTGGAGGAGGATCTCTGTTTGTAGCTAGGGCAATTGGATCACCTGGACTGTGACATGAACCCAATGATCATGGGTACAGAATTTAGCTATCTGTCTCTGTGGGGGCACTTTTAGCTGCTGCCTGTTCCGAAGACCTTGGAGAACTGTCACCCGAAGATCCGAGGTCGAATGTCCTGGATCACTGAAGTGCTCTCCAACTGGGAAGGGGCACACCTGTCTGTTGATTAATGCGTAGCGCCCATTCCGTTGTTGTAGCCTCCGTTCAGCTTCACCAATGTACCATGCCTTCAGGCATTCTTGCCTGCAGCGTGTTGTTTTTTTTAGATTAGCGTCAGTCGAAACATTATGGCATGGACGCAGCACACAGGGACTAACACCTTCAACATATTATCTATGCTGACACTAATTGCTAAAGTCCACCTGAGAATGTAACTGTTAAAAGAAAGTTTTTCGATTTATATAAGAAAGAAATGAACCTATCATAGTCATTCTAACAGATGGAAGACTTAACAAGCAATCAAGGTATTTTTCCAATGCATTATTTCAGTGACATTACACTGTAACCTTTCGCTATAAATTCTCGACCTTACCACTGTGTACTCCACAGCCACCTGATGAAGGAGCAGCTCTCCAAACGATATTGCTTCCATTAAACCTGTTTGACTATGACCTGGTGTTCTGCGATTTTTTACTTTGTATTAGAATGCGAATCTCACAATTAATATAGAGATGAAGAAGCATTTATTCTCTATGACCGTTCTGCATCAGTGGACTTTCTTTTAGCAGAAAGCTGTTGAGGAAGTGTCATTAGGTGTAATGAGGCTGAGATCAGCAGATGTTCAAACAACAAAGACATCAAGCGTTATGGGGAAAGGCAAGAAAGTGCAGTTTCAAGGTTATCAGATCAGATATGAAACCATTCAATAGCGGAGTAGACGTGATGGTCTGAATGGTGTCTATCTGTTCCTAAAATTGTTGGCCTTAATATGAAGCTGCAAAACCGACCTGAGTAAAACGTGCCAAATTTTAAAAAAGCATGGGACCCGGAGCACTGAACCGAGGTGAAATGTACAAAGGACCACACACAAAGGGCAGACAATATTGGGTCATTGATCCGTAGTGATCAGTTTTCGAAGGTAAACAGGAAAACCGATATTCAGTATCTACGTTGAACCTGGCTCCACTGGGCATGTAGTTAACTCTCACAAACCACTATTCCCCTTCCGTTTTTCTGACGCCCCCTCCGTTCTTGTTTTAAACTGATTGAACGTCAGGCAATTGCCGATGACATTGCTGATGTGGAACTGTAGCATATAGAACATAGAACATTACAGCGCAGTACAGGCCCTTCGGCCCTCGATGTTGCACCGCCCTGTCACACTAATCAGAAACCCATCCCATCTCCACTATTCCATGAACGTCCATATGCCTCTCCAATGACGACTTAAATGCACTTAATCTTGGCGAATCTACCACGGTTGCAGGCAAAGCATTCCTTGCCCGAACTACTCTCTGAGTAAAGAAACTACCTCTGACATCTGTCTTATACCTATCTCCCCTCACTTTAAAGTTGTGGTCCTCGTGCTTGCCGTCCCCATACTTGGAAAAAGACTCTCCCTGTCCACCCTATCTAAACCTCTGATTAACTTGTATGTCTCCATTAAGTCACCTCTCAGTGTTCTCTCCAACGGGGACAGCGGCAAGGCCCTCAGTCTTTCCTCGTAATGCATTCCTTCCATACCAGGCAACATGCTAGAAAGTCCCCTCTGCACCCTTTCCAAAGCGTCAATATTCTTCTTATAATGCGGTGACCAGAAATGTTCACAATACTTCAAATGTGGCCGTACCAGATCTCTGTACAGCTGCAGTATACCCTTCTGATTCCAGAACTCAATCCCTCTATTAATAAAGGCCAAAACACTGTTTTCCTTCTTAACAACCCTGTCAATCTGGGTGTCAACTTTCATGGATCTGTGTACATTGACACCGAGATCTCTGCTCATCTGCACTCCCAAGAATCTTCCCATTCGCCCAGTATTTTGCATTCCGATTACTCCGTCCAATGTGTATCACCTCGCACTTGTCCACATTAAACTCCATTTGCCACCTCTCAGCCCAGCTCTGCATCCTATCTATGTCTCTTTGCAACCTACTACATCTTTGGTCACTATCCATAACTCCACCGACCATAGTGTCCTCCGCAAATTTACTAACCCACCGTTCTAAGCCCTCATCCAGGTCATATATAAAAATGACGAATAGCAGTGGAACCAACATCGACGTTTGCGGAAAGCCGCTAGTAACTGGACACC
The DNA here is from genome assembly GCF_047496795.1 of Chiloscyllium punctatum. Classification (NCBI taxonomy): domain Eukaryota; kingdom Metazoa; phylum Chordata; class Chondrichthyes; order Orectolobiformes; family Hemiscylliidae; genus Chiloscyllium; species Chiloscyllium punctatum. Next base: position 29,540,709 of record NC_092756.1, read on the forward strand.
AAGATGAACATTGCATCAACTACAACTCTCTGTTTTCTTTCAGCAAGCCAATTACTGATCCAACCTGCTGTGTCTCCCACAATCCCATTCCTCCACATTTTGTATAATAGCCTACTGTGGGAACCTTATCGAACACCTTGCTGAAATCCATATACAGGACATCAACCTGTTTACTCTCATCCACCTGTTTGGTCATTTTGTCAAAAAAACTCATAAGATTCGTTAGGCACAACCTATCCCTTTACAAAACCGTGCTGACTGTCCCTGATCAGATTATTATTTTCTAGATGATTATAAATCCTATCTCTTGTAACCTTTCCCAAAGCTTTACCAACAACTGAAGTGAGACTTACTGGTCTGTCATTACCAGGGTTGTCTCTACTACCCTTTTGAACAAGGGAACCATATTTGCAATCATCCAGTACTCAGGCACTATTCCTGTAGACAATGATGATTTCTAGATCAATGGCACAGGCTCGGCAATCCCCTTCCTTGCTTCCCACAGGATCCTAGGATAAATCCCATCTGGCCCAGAGGACTTGTCTATTTTCACACTCTGCAGTATTTCTAATTCTTCTTCTTTGTGAACCTCAATCTCTTCGAATCGAGATGCAAGTATCTCTGTATCTTCCACGCCAACATTTTCATTTTATATCGTGAACACTGTCGAAAAATATTTATTTAGTGTTTCCCATGTCTCCTCTGACTCCACACACAACTTCCCACTATTATTCTTGATTGGCCCTAATTTAACTCTCGTCGTTCTTTTATTCCTGACATACCTATGGAAAGCCTGAGGGTTAACCCTGATCCTATCCACCAACAACTTCTAATGTCTCCTCCTGTCTCTCATGTCTCCTCCTGGCTCTTCTGAGCTCTCTTATTCGGTCATGCAAGGAAACGATTCTGTCTGCTGCACAACATCATTCTGCTTCGAAATATCCGGCAGTATTACATATTGATTACTGTAAACGTTAACCTTTAACAAGCCATGACAGTGAAATCAGTGAATCCTCATCACTATCCTACCAGGGAAGATTTCTGTTAACATCACCCTGGACATCATGAGATTCGCCATTCTATTCTCCCATCCTACTGTGCGTGATCCCCTCTGCCCTTTTCCGGTCTTGTTGGTTGGTTTACAATACTGAGGCTATCCAATCATTTTTGCATTTCAGTTTCTAAAGGATGAGACCTTCTCTCTGAGCTGGCAATGTGCTTGCTCAGTGGGGATGACACTGTCCTTGTAAACTAGAAAAGTGCTTGAAGTAGGCCATTCCTGTTTTACATTCCAAGAACTTGAGGCAAACCGTTCGGCAGGACAGGAAATAGCGGGCGTGAGCAGTGATCAAGTTTGGCAGCAAGAACGAGGTGAGGCAGTATAAACTACAGAGTAATGGGGAAACAATGGGCAAGGAACACTGGGACGGGAGGGGCTGAATACTTCCTTTCTTTGCTGTAACCAGACATTGGTGTTGAACTCTGAAATGGGACAACATCAGACCAGTCGGTGAAATCTTACTTTCTGCTTGTTTTCTCCCGAGGCCTGTGTCACACTTGGGGAAATGTGTCTGCGTGCTTCAGTCTATGGGTAAAAATGGGCTTCAGTTCCCATCTCAAACTTTAATCCCATTTATTGTGTTTTACGAGATTAAAACATTCCAGAGAAATTATCATTCAAGTGAAACATCAGAGTTCACAGGGTTACAGACCAAGTGCTGGGAAATGAGATGATGGGACCCATTTCTGTGCTGTAAACACTCGATAATTCAATCGTTTTTGAGGGGAAACATATCTGCAGTAATATAATTCCAAAAACTGTGTTCTGAAGATATGGTGCAACTGCTTCAAAACTGAGTCTCAGCTATTTCTTTTCTGCCTTTTGATACATTGGAGCTGCAGCGATTGAGTGCGTTGGTTTCTGAAAACGAAACGTACCAATGAGCAATGTATTGGGCTATTCCAGGATTGCCTTCTCTGACAACGGTGGGACATGACTGATGTTGTCTATGATATGGAATACTGGATTAGTGGTGCTGGAAGAGCACAGCAGTTCAGGCAGCATCCAACGAGCAGCGAAATCAACGTTTCGAGGAAAAGCCCTTCATCAGGAATAAAGGCAGTGAGCCTGAAGCATGGAGAGATAAGCTAGAGGAGGGTGGGGGTGGGGAGAGAGTAGCAGAGAGTACAATGGGTGAGTGGGGGAGGGGATGAAGGTGATAGGTCAAGGACGAGAGGGTGGAGTGGATAGGTAGATAAGTAGATAGGCAGGTCGGACAAGTCAAGGAGACAGTAACTGAGCTGGAAGTTTGAAACTAGGATGAGGTGGGGGAAGGGGAAATGAGGAAGCTGTTGAAGTCCACATTGATGCCCTGGCGTTTAAGTGTTCCGAGGCGGAAGATGAGGCGTTCTTCCTCCAGGCTTCTGGTGGTGAGGGAGCGGCGGTGAAGGAGGCCCATGACCTCCATGTCCTCGGCAGAGTGGGAGGGGGAGTTGAAATGTTGTGCCACGGGGCGGTGTGGTTGATTGGTGCGGGTGTCTCGGAGATCTTCCCTAAAGCGCTCTGCGAGGAGGCGCCCAGTCTCCCCAATGTAGAGGTGACCACATCGGGAGCAACGGATACAATAAATGATATTGGTGGATGTGCAGGTGAAACTTTGATGGATGTGGAAGGCTCCTTTAGGGCCTTGGATAGAGGTGAGGGAGGAGGTGTGGGCACAGGTTTTACAGTTCCTGCGGTGGCAGGGGAAAATGCCAGAATGGGAGGGTGGGTCGTAGGGGGGTGTGGACCTGACCAGGTAGTCACGGAGGGAACGGTCTTTGCGAAAGGCGGAAAGGGGTGGGGAGGGAAATATATCCCTGGTGGTGGGGTCTTTTTGGAGGTGGCGGAAATGTCGGTGGATGATTTGGTTGATGCGAAGGTTTGTAGGGTGGAAGGTGAGCACCAGGGGCGTTCTGTCCTTGTTACGGTTGGAGGGATGGGGTCTGAGGGCAGTGGTGCGGGATGTGGACGAGATGCGTTGGAGGGCATCTTTAACCACGTGGGAAGGGAAATTGCGGTCTCGAAAGAAGGAGGCCATCTGGTGTGTCCTACGGTGGAACTGGTCCTCCTGGGAGCAGATACGGCGGAGGCGGAGAAATTGGGAATACAGGATGGCATGGCGGAGAAATTGGGAATAGTGCCAGTGTTTGAGTTGAATAGACAAAGTTAAAAATCACACAATATCAGGACAGAGTCCAGCAGGTTTATTTGGAAGCACGAGCTATCGGAGAGCCACTCCTTCATCAAGTGGGTGTTTTTCTGCAGAAAATTGGTGTGTGTGTCAATATGCGCGATCTTTTGGAAGATCATCTGAACTTTAACCGACCGTTCGTGGTGTCGACGGTACCCATGACTTGGAGGCGTTGGTGTTGGACTGGGGTGGATACATTTAATAATCACGCAAAGAAATTTTAGATTCCAACAGTTGACAAACACCTTATGAAGAAACAGTACATGGAAAACTGGTGCTTCCAAATACGTCTGTTCAATACCATCTGGTGCTATGTGATTTTTACTCTCATAGAATTTCGTAATGTTTAACTGATCGAAGACAGTGAAAGAATTTTCGCTCGTGAAGATGAAAATTTCAAATATTATCCACCTGAGCATAACAGAAATGATTAGGTTGGATGTGTGATGAATCTCCACAATGCGCTTGCGCAAAGTAAAAGTCGAACCTCAACCGCCTGATCCGTAGCCGTCTATACGAATGGTTGTACCACTGGCCAGATGCACAGCTGAGATTTTACACGCTGCAGGGCTATGGTGTTAACAAGGACATGAGCAATAAGAGTAACAGTCACAAGGTGAACAAAGAACAAAGATAATCACCATCATTGATTTACTTCAAATTATCTTCAAAAAAACGACCATTCACAATCTGATCAGCCAATCAATGAGGTCACTGATGATATTGGAAATTGCAACTGACTTTGCTGCGTTTTCACCATAATTTGAGGTAAACTCCAGCCTAATCATAACATCGCATATTCCCATTAATTTTCAGCATTAGATTACGTTAATGACCTGTCCGTAATTGCAGGAAATGAGTGAAAATGTCCTTCCGGTAATGTAATCCAGTGCAGAGTCGGCCAGAAAAGAAAAGACGAAGACATGAAACATCACTCCCATTTCTCTCTGTACCAATGCGTTTTCCTGAGTCGAATATTTTCAGGGCTTGTCTTTACTATCTAAAGAATTAATTATTTTCCCGGGAAAGATTCTTCATAAATCAATTAACATCTGAGGTGTTGAATAATTTTTTAATTCAGATTAAAATAGTTGAATATCTTTTCCCCCAGCCTAATGTCCCAATCCTCCCTCCTCTTCCATGTAAATACAAGCTTTGCCAGGTGATGTTGGAGCTCCCAACCTTACATTCCAATGCTCCTTGCTGCTCCATGTCAATAGAAGCGGCTCTACTTGAAGTTGGAGCTCCCACTCTGATTTCCCAATGCTCCCAGTTGTTACATGTCATTAAACGCTGGTCCTTGTGAGGTTGGAGCTCTCAGTCTGATGTCCCAATGTTCCCTCATCCATGTCAATAGAAGAAGTCCAGTTGAGATTGGATCTATCACTCTGATGTCCCAATGCTCCCTGCTGCTACATGTCATTAAAAGCTGCTCCAGGTGAGGGTGGAGCTCCTAGATGGATCTCGCAAATCTCCCTGCTCCATGCTAACTGAAGCCGCTCCAAATGAGGATGGATCTTGCATTCGGATGTGCCAATGCTCCCTGCTGCTCCATGTCAACAGAAGCTGCTCCAGGTGTGGTTGGAACTCCCAGACTGATGTCACAATGCTCCCTGATCCACGTCAAAAGACACTGCTCCAGATGAAGTGGGATCTCCCATCCCGGGCAGCTTACATACTTCTATACCATCATAGAAATACTGCCCACTGAACATTTCCACCACTGGAGCCATTGGTGGAATATCTGCATCATGAGAACCTAATATTATTTTTAGTCAACACCGAATCATTATGTCCAAAAGTCATTCTTTCTTAAACCTTATTTAGCATGTGCATACTGCAGTCAAGCCGAAGTAAGATAGTGGTGCTAATTGATGTAAGCTTAATATAAATTACATCCTATTTTTCATGTTGCATAACTGCGACTTGGCAAGGACAATGTTGAGATTGAAATCACACTTTTATTCCAGGTGAGAGAATTTGGTTTGAATTATTTAAAATGAACTTGCTCACTGTGTAAAATGATCAAATAGATCTCAATTTCATTTCAAAATTGGATACGTTGTCATCCATCTTGAAATGTGTTGTCTTCTTCTTTCAACCAGACGGGTATTACAACGAAAAGTCTATTAATGATATGCATATAAAGACACTTTAAATCGCAAGGTTTATGAAGGTTTGTAGCTCAGGTTGAGGTTGAGGGTGTAGGTTTGCTCGCTGAGCTGTAGGTTTGATACCCAGACGTTTCATTATCTGGTTCCGTCACATCATCAGTGGCGACCTCCAAGTGAAGCGAAACTGTTGTCTCTTGCTTTCTATTAATATCTTCCTCCTGGATGGCGTTCCTGGGGTTTGTGGCGATGTCATTTCCTGTTCGTTTTCTGCGGGGTTGATGGCATTTAGATCATTCTCTGGCATGTCTTTGCTGAGACTGTCTCAGGATCAATGCGTTTCCCAAGTCGAAACAGACTATCAAAAATCCATAAACGACCAGCCCCCTTCAGACCCATAGTCTCTTTACCCAGAACACCAACTTACAGACGGGCCAAAGAACTACACGCAAGTCGGAAATGCCTCATAGAAGAGTCACAGCACTCCATCCACTCCACCCAGGAATTCCTAAAAATCATCAAAAAAACCAAAATAGAGGAAGAAGAAGCAATGCTCTCATTCGACGTAACAGCACTGTTCACCTCCATCAACATCGACCTGGCAAAGGAAACACTTCCCACACTTTTAGAAGAGACCATCACACACCCCTACCACCATCAATCACATGACCAAGGAAAACATCATGAAGCTAGTGGACCTGTACCTCACCACCCACTTCACTTTCAACAACATTGTCTACAAACAAACCAATGGCACACCCATGGGAACTCCGCTCTCAGGATTCATAGCAGAAGCGGTAATGCAAAGACTCGAATAAACAGCCCGAGCAACAATCAAACCAAAAATCTGGCTCCGCTACGTAGATGACACCTTTGTCATCACAAAACGAAACAAGAAAGAAGAGGCATTTAACATCATCAACAACGCCCTCACAGGCATAAAGTTCACCAAGGAGGAAGACACCGACAAGAAACTCACATTCCTGGACGTCACAGTAGAAAGAAAGGACAACGGAAAAACTACAAACCTGCATATACAGAAAACCGACAAACACTGACCAAATACTTAACTTCACCAGTAACCATCCCAACACACACAAACGAAGCTGAGTCAGAACGCTATTCCAATGAGCCACCACACACTGCAGCACAGACGAACTTCGGAAAACAGAGGAGATCCACGTATTCAACGTATTCGAGAAGAATAGATACTCACAAAATACAGTCCGCAGATTCCTCAAGAACAAACCACGATAAGCAGACCAACCACAGTCAGAAACACTAACCACCTTACCATACATCAAAGAAGTTTCAGAAATGAAAGCCAGACTACTCAGACCCCTCGGAATCCTAGTAGTACACAAACCCACCAACACTCTCAAACAAAAACTCACAAACTTAAAAGACACAGTTCAACCCGTGGACAAAACCAACGTCATCTACAAAGTTCCATGCAAGGACTGCCACCAACACTACGTAAGACAAAGAGGAAGAAAGTTTGCCACCAGGATACACGAACACCAGCTAGCCACAAAAAGACACGACCTTCTCTCCTTCGTAGTCCTACATACGGATTAAAAATATCACTATTTCGACTGGGACAACACATCTATACTGAAACAGGCTAAGCAAAGACACGCCAGAGAATTCCTAGAGGCCTGGCACTCCAACCACAATGCCATAAACAATCACTTAGATCCAGATGCCATCTATCAACTCCTCAGAAAACGTACAGGAAATGACATCACCACAAACCCCAGGAACCTGTTCGAGGAGAAAGATATGAATAGAAAGCAGGAGACAACAGCTTCGCTTCACTTGGAGGTCGCCACTGATGATGACGTTACCAAGCCAAGTAAAGAAACGTATGGATATCAAAGCGACAGCTCAGCGAGCAAACCTACACCATACATTTTAAATCATTTTTCATGTTTATGTTGCATGAATTTGCGGTTATTGATCCACAGTTTAGTTTCACCCCCTATAGGTAACATGCTGATTTCTCCAGTTGTTTATAGTTCAATGTGATGCATCCAGTGTGTGCATAACGAGAGGGAGCTTGCTTCCCACATCTTGTGTTTATCTGTGCCTTTTGTCCAGCATTCATCAATGGCGAGAGCAAGGGGCGAGGGCGAGACAAATGTGTAAGTCACTCCGTGCCCATGCATGGCACCCACAGCGACAATTCTCCACTGTGCATTTACACCCAGTTCTTAGTGCCCCTACACCCACGCCCTGCCCCTTTTGAAGTATCTCCATTATTTTGTGTTGTCTCGCTGTGCTCTTCTCACCAGGATGAATTACTTCTACTCAACCTCCTCCAGATTTCATCTGACAAAATATTCATGAGGAATCCCTTTGCATAAACATGCAATTCGCAGCTCTCGTTATTTGCTTTTCCTGGATGTCTTTCATACGGAAAAACGTTCACAGCAACTTGACATGAAAAATACAATCACGCTCTTTTTCATTATCACAATGCAACCGAGGTTTCAATTCAGTTTAGTCAACAGGGTCAAACTACGCTTTGAAACTGTGTAATAGCATTGATACATATAAACTGACCATTGGAGCCCCGATTTTAATACAACAGCCACGGTCATTGGAGAACAGTCGATAACAGCGACCAGAGTGGGATTCGAACCCACGCATGCAGAGCACAATGGATTAGCAGTCCACCGCCTTAACCTCTCGGCCATCTCGTCACCGACACTGGGGCACCGATGAACTTATGAATAATTGAATTGCGTAAATTATGCAGAGCAGCAGATATTTCTCCCTGGTGTTGGTGAAATGATAAATAACACAGTACAGTTCCAAGACTATGGTCTGATCTCTGGGTTCTGAGGCAATTGCACTCCCATTGTCACACTCTGCACACAGTGATCTGAACAAAAATGAGGAAAGGAATATGTAATAAGGTCTGTTGAATTCTGTGAAGAATTGAAGTCAACGGAATGAAGAACCCGAGACGGCAGGAGGTTTTCTTTCAATAAAGCGTTGGATAGAGCTCTCAGGGATCGTGGAATCAAGAGTTATGGGACTAAGGCAGGAACAGGATACAGATTGAGGATGTTCAGCCATGATCATAATGAATGGTGGTGCTGGCTCGAAGGGCAGAATGGCCTACTGCTGCACCTGCTGTCTATTGTCTATTACATTGCCTGTGAGGAATTGTTTTCCAGACTGGAGGAGAGTGCATAGTGCTCAATGTCATTATTCGGAACACCTAATTTCCGCTCAGATGTTTTTGACACGCACTTGTCAACAGAACAGACAATTTCAAAATCCAAAATAAGGCTAAACTGACAATTGAACTCAACAATGCAAAAACCTTGATCTGTATCATTTTCCTGGGCCGTGCGACACCAACGCACTGTATGATCACAGCAACACAGTGAACAAGTGTCAGAAGGAAAATGAGTGCAGTGCCAGAACGCATGCTGGGAGCAGCAGGTGACACACACGGAAGTGCATTTAAATCAACAGGAACACTTGCCAAACAGCGGACTGCGGTGGAAGAATTCAGGGGGGGTTTACACTTTGAAATTTAATGCCAGAGACAAAATGGAGATCTGCCATTGAGTCTATTCAAATGAGGATTTTAAGATTTCTACAGATGCAAAACAAAATAAAAAGCTCATGGTTTATTGAAGGCAAAATATGATATTGTACATTTCATCAATCTACCCATCTTTACAATGAGTACCTCACCACTTTCCTCACTCGGGGACAGAACCACTGGTGAAGATGATCATATAATCCCAATTACTAGCCATGGAATCAGAGAAACTCGGTTTCCCAAACGTTAAAGTAAAACCAGGAATGTAGTGGTAAGCATTAATGTGTTGCTCCTGTGCTGAAGGTGACCGGTGCACGGTATCTCTATTCCAGTATAGTGGGCCGTGCTGTTCCGAAGTTTTAAGTTTGAGTCTCACATGGAGCAGCTTCAATTTGTCGTCGTGTTGTGGGGTACGGATTGAAGGTGATATTGAGCAAAGCCAAGTTTATGGAAAATACCGTGTTTGTGGATTGAGAAACAACGTTTTCTGGATAATGACTCCTTGATCAACAAACATACTGCAAGTATCTAAAACGTGAAGAGACGTATGTGGAGAGAGAGCCGAAGGTGATTTTTCAGCAGATGGATAACGTTTCCCATGTGCACTGCTTTAAATTCCGGGAAAAAAGATGTTGAACTGGTTTCATGTTACAGAGTTTGTTGCAAACTCACATACGTTATTGCAATGATTAAAAAAAAGAAATCACATAGGACTGTTTGAATATTGTATCGAATTGAATTTTGGTCTGAGCATATTTTATCGTAAATGGCGTGCTGCAGAGAAGTACAGGGGGTTAACAACACAAAAGGACAGAGTCTTCTTGGTTGATTTCTTGGGTGGAGTTAAGAATGTATGAAATATCCATAACATCATGTGAATGTGGTCAAATCTTTAAAGTAGGTGTTGCCTCTCCAAGTGACGATTCAATTCCTACTCATTAGGATATCACTTCCGTCTGCAGTTATTTTAGGGCATGAGCTCCATTTACAGAGTTTCACCTTGAATAATACGTCACACCTTACCAATCCATGAATTTCTTATACTCAGTCTTATTCAGTTGTACATGTTCATGAAATGTCTTTGTGTCTGAAGTCAACAAATTCTAAATTGTCACGCAACCACACTGACTTTCACTCAATGGTAAATTCTCTCCTTGTACGTTTGTTCGTGTATCTTTTAAAACACTCTGAAGTCAGCTTCTACGTTTTATTTCTGTAAAGTCGTTCACGATTGAAAAAAAACTCTATTGAGTGGAAGAAACTCTCATCCAAACTTTTCTTAATCATTCAGTAATGGTTTTGAAGCTCTAACGAAAGTTCTTGATTCACTCGAAAGAGGGACTTTCCCCGATTTACTCATTCAAACCTCGCGTTATGTGAAAATCTCATTTGTTTAAATCAAATTTGCGTGTTTTTGCTCCGGCATTTCCGAATCTCGTGAATAAACTCCTTTATTCTTTCGATCATCCCGATGAAACCGGTTGTATCTTTTCTGATATTTTTATGTCTCAGTAAACAACGTCACTTGGCTTTCTAATATCTTGCTATCCAGGAAACAGCGTCTGTGCACTTTCGAACTTCTTCACATGTTTTTGGTGGAGAATGAGGACAAGGATTACACACAATGTTCCCACTGAGTGTGACCAAATGATTTTACAGTTACACTATGAACTCTTTGCTTTTTAAATATGACGTCTCCATTTATAAACTCCAATAAGGTTAATTACTATCTATCCAGTTCATGAACATCGTCTCCATGGAGACGAACATTAGCGATCACTTCCTTTATTCTTCCACGTGATGTCTGAAAGGTTTGTAAGGCCAACATCTCTATATCCCCGTGTCCTGAGTCAGTCTTAGCTATTTCTAAAGGTGACTGAGGTTCAAATACTTCATAGTGTGTCTCCCGTCATTCCAGTGCAGACTGGTTTTGGACAGTAAATGCCATAACCAAAGGCTACCGTGGATCTGAAATCAACAGTTTTCACATAGTAATTTTCGTAGCTATTGTGTATCGTTTGTCCGTGTTCTTGTTCAATTTGTTCATCATTTCATGGGTCCCTGCATTGAATTCTACTGAATGATTAATTTCTGAATGGAGACATTCCCTTCACCACTCATTCAAAACTCCATGGAACATTGAAAGATTTTACTCATATGCTTCCAGAGGACAGTCCTGCCATTACTGGAATGAATCAGTGAACATTCGCCACGTACCCTCGAAGGCAAGGATTTCCTTTTCTATTTTAGGATATCATTACAGCACCGAATCCCATGGGTGCGTTCATTAAAACGAAAACAGTTGCAGCAAGACTTTAAAACTAAGATTTTGCAATCTGCTTGCATTGGTTGTCCCAAACATTTCATTCCACATTCTGGTATGTTTGTGGATGAAAGCACTTTCTGAATCTTGAGCAATTATATTTCAGTTTTGTCAAAACATTATCATTCGCCGTTCTCTCTTTCCCTTTCAGTTTCCCATTTTATATCGTGTATTTTATCAGTTTATTTAAATTTTCAATAATTTCAATCAATCTCGCTCCTGATTACCAATCCGAGAGAATGCAACAATTTTGTCAATTTATATGAGGTGCAGCTTTAGGGCGCGGTGACAAAGTGGAAAGGCATTGGTCACGTGAACCAAGTAGCAGTAGCGAGCTGGTGGAATCTTGCCATTCCATCGTAGTCATATTCAAAACATTTAACATAATCTTTAGCCAAATCATATTGGCAGAAAATAAGAATACAAAAACTAAAAAATTTCTGATGTTGAAAATCAAACAAAAACAGTCGTTGCTGGAATATTTCAGGACGTCTGGCAGCATCTGTGGAGAGACGGACCCAATGGATGTGAAACGTTAACTGTGATTCATCTGCACAGATGCTGTCAGCTCACCTGTGATTTTACAGAAATTTCTGTTTTTGTTTCAGATTGGCAAATTTTGTCGCAGTCCATGAGAATAGTGCTCATTAGAATCAAACAGACAGCATGGACCTGGTAGTGTGAAATGAGATAGTAATAATGAGAGAGTGGAGAGTGTTGTACTGGAAAAGCACAGCAGGTCAGGCAACATCCGAGGACCAGGAGAATGGACGATTTAGGCATAAGCCATTCATCAGGAATTAGGCTTGTGAGTCGGGCAGAGGAACAAAGCCGAAGCCAGGTACAAACTCGCAGGCACCTCCTCCTACAGACCATGATCACAAACTCTCCTCCCCTCACCAAAGTATCATCTCCCAGAACATCCACAATCTCATCACCTCTGGGCATCTCCCATCCACAACCTCAAACCTCATTGTCCGTGAACTGCGCACTCCCCGATTCTACCTCCTTCCTAAGATACAAAAACCTGACTGCCCCAGTCGACCTTTTGTCTCATCCTGAGACTGTCCCATCCGAATATTCTCTTCCTACATGGACACAATCCTCTCTCCCCAGTTCAGGAATTGCCCCCTTACATTCGTGATACCCCTATGCACTTCGCCTCCTCCAGGAATTTCATTTCCCTGGCCCTCAACACGCCATATTCACCATGGACATCCAGTCCCTGTACAAATCCATCTGCAATGACAGAAGTCTGCAAGCCTTCATTTTCTTAATCTCACACCATCCCAACCAGTACCCTTCCACCTACATCCTCACCAACCTGACTGAACTGGTCCTCACAATCAACAACTTCTCTTTCCAATTCTCCCACTTCCTCCAACGACGGTGATAGCCATGGGCAACCGCATAGGACCGAGCTATGCCTGCCTGTTTGTCAGATACGGGGAACTGTCCATCTTTCGCAGTTACACAGGCACCATCCTACCACTGTTCCTCAGCTACATTGATGAATGTATTAGCGCCACTTGGTGCTCCAACGAAGAGGTTCAATAGCTCACCAACGTTACTAAAACCTTTCACACCGACTTCAAATTTATCCGGATCATCTTGGCAACTTCCTTAGCCTTCCTCGACCTCTCCATCACCGTCTCTGGGGACTGACTAATTAAAGACATATACTGCAAACCCACCGACTCCCAAAGGTGTGTAGACTACATCTCCTCCAACCCTATTCCGTGTAAAAACGACATTCCTTCTTCCCAATTCCACCGCTTCCAACACATCTGATCCCAGGGTGACCAATTTCACCTCAGAGAGTCCCAGTTGGTCTCCTTCATCCACGGTCACAAATTGCCTGTCCACTTTGGTTGACAATGCCCTCCAGTGCATCACCTCCACTTCACGCACCACCACCCTTGAACCCCACGCCTCTCAACACAACAAGAACAGAACTTCCTGGTGCTCACCTTCCACCCCACCAACCTCCGCATAAAACGCATCATATTCTGCCACTGGGTGCCACCTCCAAACAGACACCACCACCAGAGATATATTTCGCTACCCAGCTCTGCCAGCACTCCAGAAAGACCATTCCCTCCACGTCCCCCTCTTCAGGTCGACACTTCCCCCCACCAGCCCATAACCGTCTCCTGGCACCTTTGACTGCCACCAAATGAAGGGTGAAACTAGCACCCACACAACTCTCCTCATCTACAACCAAGGCCCGAAGGGATCATTCCACATCCATTGTAAATTCACATTTACAGCTACCAATGTCATCTACTGCATCCGTTGCGCCCAGTGTGGTCTTCTCTACATCAGGGAGACAGGATACCTTCTTGCAGATCATTTCAGAGAACATCTCTGGGACTCCCGCACCCAACAACTTCACCGTCCCGTGGCTGAGCACTTTAACTCCCCCTCATACCCCATCAAAGGCTTGCAGGTACTGGACCTCCTCCACTGATAAACCGTTACCAGCCAACGCCTGGAAGCGGAATGCCACACATTCCGGCTTGGGACCCTTACACCAACGGGATAAATGTGAATTCGAACAGTTTCCTCATTTCCCCCAAGCATAAGCCTTCAGCTCGCCACCGCCCTCTCGACCCATTCCATCACTGCCACTTCTGACCTATTATCTTCTCCCTCCTATTGATCCAGCTATTGCTTTCCAGCTATTTCCCCTCAACCACACACCACTTCCATGTATCTCTCAGCCATGACTCATAAGCCTTATTCCTGATGAAGGGCTTAAGCCTGAAACCTGAATTCTCCGGATCCTTGGATGTTACCTGATCTGCTGTGCTTTTTCAGCATCACACTACCAACTCTGATCTCCAGCATCTGAAGTCCTAACATTATCATTGGAATTATCAATAACCTTGGAATGAAGATATCCCTCGATTGCAGTGATCAAATTGTGACTGACTTTTCCATTTATTTTGGGTGAGGGCAGGCTGGGCCTGAGATGAGCACTTAACACCTAAACAACTGGAAAGTATCAGATAGCGAAGTTAGGGCGGGCTGAAGTGAAGTGGAATACTGCCAGAAGATGGGTCCGTACAACTGCATCACATCACCCAGATTGTAAAAGACGCGCACAAGTAGAAAATCAACTTCAGTGCAGGCACAATGACAGGTAAAGTGGAAAGGAGACAATACAACACACTGAGGTGCAGTGGAACTATTTCTGTCAAATGATTCGATATATAAGCTACTTTACATATGGTCTGCCCTCACATTGGAAAAAGGAATTCCCTGCAGTATAACGGCGACATTTGCCTGTGACATCACAATGCTGAGAGACACTGACATAGTTTCTTCTGTAGCAGCGTGGCCTAGTGAAAGCATGATTGTCCCATTAACCAGAATTCAATACTTCAAAGCTCTCCTCTGCGCTGTACAACTTATTTGCTGCCCCTGTAGTTAGATCTCAATCGCTTCACTGTGTATCTTCTTCTGCTATCTGCTTCAAGGAAACACTTGAAACGTGAACAAATCCACTTTCCACTTTCACCAATCTTTTGCAACTCCCGAGTTGGCACAGGTACGAGTGACTGATTGGCCTTATCGAGCGCTCACACTCTGGTATGATTTGAATGATAAAGTGGACTGTGTCTGATCTGCAGAATGTCCCCACCGAGACGGTGCTGTTTGTCCCATCCCCGGGGACTGAGCTGACTCTATTGGCAGAGTATTCAGCCATTTCCGTCCACTTGTCGGCATTATGAGGGGATGTAAGTGCGGATATGCTCTGAAGCTTCCTCTCACGGGCACAGCCAGGTGCAAGAGCGCTGCTGGAACTTAGCAACTTTGATTGCGAACTTCCACCAAATATCATTTATTTGAGAGAGAGAGAAAGGTGCTGAGCTGGTGGGAAAGAGAGAAATGGGCTGTGGACTCTCTTCCCTCAGTAAAATGCAAATAAGTGCATTTTTGTGCTGCCCATTTGATGTTCAGAATCAATCTTCGCGGAACAATCCTGCAGAAAGGCTTTTGTTTCAGAGGCGTCGTTTTCTTTGCTGCAATCGGGCATCAGTTAACATCTGAGTCCCAACTGTCCCAGATGAAGCGACTCCGAATGAAACCCTCACTCACTGAGAACCATCCCCACAGCCAGGTGCTGTGGGTTTGCAGGCAGTCCAAAGCGGAAGGAAGGATTATAAACGAGCCATTTTTTCTCCCTCAGTCACTCTGTCACAGAGACAGGGAGAGGGACGGCAGAGACGTGTGACGTCATTCACGTGCCGACAGAAGCCGTTCAGCCCATCGAGTCCACGGTAAATCTCTGTCACTTGCTTCTCTCTGAGGGTATTCATCATGAGTGGTGCTTGTTGTAATAATAGGAAACTGTGTCTGTGTTGAAATGCTGTCTCCAACATACTGATCCACATGTCGTTCATGACTGTTCATTTCACCGGAGGACCCTGCTGTGTGACACAGCGTGGGGATTAACTGCAAGGCGTTAGGGGCACGGCCCACACACCAACTGAATTCTCTCACCTTCGCCAGTGTATT
The DNA here is from genome assembly GCF_047496795.1 of Chiloscyllium punctatum. Lineage (NCBI taxonomy): Eukaryota > Metazoa > Chordata > Chondrichthyes > Orectolobiformes > Hemiscylliidae > Chiloscyllium > Chiloscyllium punctatum. The sequence continues at coordinate 29,556,462 of NC_092756.1, forward strand.
CCCAGCTCAGTCAAGTGACTTTGCGAATCAGTTCATAACAGACCTACAGAGAACAGCAAAAAAATCTTCCATAACTTCAAACGTGTGTTTCCTCAAATGTATAAACGTGGCGGTTGTATCTATTTCAGATACCATTGAGTGACAGGACGCAGATGGCTCATCAATATGTAATGTGAAGAACGGAGCACTGTTATAGCGAAACTCTGGCAGTTGCAGTACACACACTGAAAGCTGGAATTGTCATCGAGCAGAGGATGCTTTTCATTCATTAATTTCTGGATTATGCGCCCACCACGATCCCTCTGGGCCGCTCTGTTATCGCTGACCACAGCGGTTTCCCGTAGTCTTCAGGTTTTTGTAGCATGTACCTTCGAGGATAACGTTAAAATTTCTTCACTGTTATTGTGTGATACACTGTGGCACAGATGTGTCCCGGCTGTGTCAATATAACCACCCTGTAACTTCCCCAATTCTGCTGTTTTATTTGCAATTTCAATCAGGATCACAAAATGTGTCACACTGCAGACTGAGGCCATGCAGCCCACCTGTCCTCTGCTGGCTCCACGCAATGAGGAAATGACTGTGTTTTGATTGATTGATTGTCACATGGACCTAAGTACAGTGGAAAGCGTTGTTTGCGATGGTAAAGGCGGATCATAGTCATCAAGGACATGCAGATCACAGCGTGAGGAAAGCAAAATTTGGCCAGACTTAGAAATTCAGGTCACTCCGTATCGGACGTGCGCTCAGCAAAATCCACATTGGCAAGTTCAGCATTATTTCAAGTTATACAATCCATTTCTCAGAGCAGCAATGGCCGAGAAGAAGCGGTTCTTGAACTTGCTTGTGTATTTTTTCAAGCTTTGGAATCTTTATCTGAAACCGATCTCATCGAAATCATATCTTCACAGTCAAAAATGAAGTAGTGTGCAAAATTCCAAGGCTCATCCGCAATGTGAACGCGAGAGCTCTCGCACATATGTCACCTGTCTGAAGCAATGTCACACCCCAAGACAAACGAGCCAGAACGGCGCCAGACGTGGTAACCAGAAATCATGTGAGTTTTTGGTTCACTAAGGCTATTTCTGCTGTTTCGGAGTGAAAGAAGCACAGGCGACTGACTGTGTGGAGTTTGCACGTTCTCCCCGTGTCTGCGTTGGTTTCCTCCGGGTGCTCCGGTTTCCTCCCACAGTCCAAAGATGTGCAGGCCAGGTGAATTGGCCATGCTAAATTGCCCATAGTGTTAGGTAAGGGGTAAATGTAGATGTAGGGGTATGGGTGGGTTACGCTTCGGCGGGGCGGTGTGGACTTGTTGGGCCGAAGGGCCTGTTTCCACACTGTAAGTAATCTAATCTAATCTAATCTAATCATTAAGAGTTTTAATAATAGCTCCTTTCCATTCTGACTCGCTTCTCCCAGGAGGCTGTGCTAGCTGCTTTCCCGGAACAGGGCGATCTTCATTGAGAACTGGACGAACTCATCCTCCATTGTCACGCAGTATTCGTGTCGCGCAGCTTGAACGCGGTCTTCAGCTCCCTATCAAACACGGGTGTGTGGAGCGGGGTAGGGGGCTGGCGGGAGTGGGAAGTATGGGAATTCTGGAAAGGTGCAGAAAAGGGAGATCGTGCATGCACAAGAAATCATCTTCTTTTTGGAACCATTGTCCAAATAATGCCACTTCAGAGAGCTAGAAAATGCAGAACTGCGAGGAAAGAGTGAATCTCTCCTCATTATTCGGGAACAGTGTCTGTGCTTCTCGAAGTCACAGGGAGGCTTCTGCTGTCTGAATCAGCATGGGATGTTACTGCAGCGAGTCCCGTCGCTCACGCACCTGCTGTGTATACATTTTTCCACGTTGCCTCCAGTTCACATCAAAGATTTCACAGCTCATATCATCCTAGAGTGACAGGGAAGAGAAGGAAGCGATTCAGACCATGATCTTAACACAACCTGGGGATAAGTTGGATGTGGGAGAGCGGACAGTCTCGACTGGTTCCAGCATTTACAATCTTGGTCCGTGTGGTAACAAAAGCAGGAATCAGGAACTGTTTACCTTTCTTCTTAAAACAGGTAATTAAATTTGAAGAGCATAGATATCTCTTCCTGGTGTTCATGAAATGATCAAGACCAGAATACGGTTCCCTGAGTATGGTCTGACTTCTGGGTTATGGGCCCAGGGCACTCCCACTGTGATATTCTGTTCACAAGATCTGACAACATGGAAAGAAATGACACAGTGACAAGATTGAATCGGATTCTGTGAAAAACAGAAGCCGATGGAATGAACAGCACCATGAGAGCGAGAATATAGCATTATATGTGAGGAAGTTGTTTTCCAGACTCGAGGAGAGTGCACAGTGCTGTTTCCAGAGGTCAATATCTGGATAAGTAGACAGAATTAGCATCGGCTGTTATTGGACTGCATCTTTTGTACAATGTTGCATAAGCACGGGCCTTTTGTATAGAGGGGACAACTTCAAAATCCTCAATGATGCAAGACACAGAAATGAGGTGAACAACAAAGCAACTGCAGAAACTCGTGTTACGTCATGGGGTAAACGCCCCGGCTCAACCTTTGCTCAAATTCGCTCTCTGTCAAATTCCTGAGCCTGAGCTTCGAACAGTGAATGGTCTATGTTAATAAACACTGCTCGAATCTCACAACTTCAGCATTTATTACGCCCCTACATGTATGTCTGACAACAGTAATTGATCCCTCACTGTGTTACTTCAGCACACGTAGAGAAGAAATAAACATAAGAACAACAGTCACGAATGTGACGGAGATTTGACCTGATGCACACCTCTTCCTACCCTACCACTTCCACACCTCTTCCCAACCTACCTCTTGCAAAAATGCCATCCCGTATTCCCAATTCCTCCGCCTTCGCTGGAACTACTCCCAGGAGGACCAGTTGCACCACAAAACACAGCAGATGGCCTCCTTCTTTTGAGACGACAATTTCCCTTCCCACGTGGTTAAAGATGCCATCCAACGCATCTCGTCTACATCCCGCACCTCCACCCTCAGAGCACACCCCTCCAACCGTAACAAGGACAGAACGCCCCTGGTACTCACCTTCCACCCTACCAACCTTCTCATAAACCAAATCATCCACCGACATTTCCACCACCTCTAAACAGACCCAATCACCAGGGATATATTTCCCTCCCCAACCCTTTCTGCCTTCCGCAAAGACCGTTCCCTTCGTGACTACCTGGTCAGGTCCACACCCCCTACAACCCACCCTCCAATCCTGGCACCTTCCCTTGCGACGGCATGAACTGGAAAACCTGCGCCCACACCTCCTCCCTCACCTCTATCCAAGGTCCTAAAGGAGCCTTCCACATCCATCAAAGTTTTACTTGCACATCCACGAATATCATTTATTGTATCCGTTGCTCCCGATGCGGTCTCCTCTACATTGGGGAGACTGGGCGCGTCCTAGCAGAGCGTTTTAAGGAACATCTCCAGGACAACCACGCCATTCAACCACACCGCTCCGTGGCCTAACTTTTCAACTCCCCCTCCCACTCTGCCTAGGACATGGAGGTCCTGGGCCTCCTTCACTGCTGCTCACTCACCACCAGATGCCTGGAGGAAAACGCCTCATCTTCCACCTCGGAAAACTTCAACCCCAGGGCATCAATGTGGACTTCAACAGTTTCCTCATTTCCCCTTCCCCCACCTCACACTAGTTCTAAACTTCCAGCTCAGCACTGTCCCCATGACTTAGCCGGACTTGTCCTACCTGCCTATCTCCTGTTCCACCGATTCACTCCACCCTCTCCTCCTTGACCTATCACCTTAATCCCCTCCCCCACTCAGCCATTGTACTCTATGCTACTTTCTCCCCACCCTCACCCTCCTCTAGCTTTATCTCTCCACGCTTCAGGCTCACTGCCTTTATTCCTGATGAAGGGTTTTTGCCCGAAACGTCGATTTCGAAGATACTCGGATGCTGCCTGAACTGCTGTGCTCTTCCAGCACCACTAATCCAGAATGTGGTTTCCAGCATCTGTAGTCATTATTTTAACAGCCTTGCAGTTCTTCCCCACGCTGTGTCACACAGCAGGGTCCTCCACTGAAATGAACAGCCGTGAATGACATGTTGTTCAGTATGTTGGAAACAGCATTTCGACACAGATACAGTTACCTCTTATTAGAACAAGCAGCACTGATGATGAATAACCTCAGAGAGAAGCAAGCAATAGAGATTTACCATGGACTCGATGGGCTGAACGGCTTCTGTCGGCACGTGAATGACGTCACACGTCTCTGCCGTCCCTCTGTCTGTCTTTGTGACCGAGTGGCTGAGGGAGAAATAATGGCTCGTTTTTAATCCTCCCTTCCGCTTTGGACTGCCTGCAGCCCCGCAGCACCTGGCTGTGGGGTTGGTTCTCAGTGAGTGAGGGTTTCATTCGGAGTCGCTTCATCTGGGACAGTTGGGACTCAGATGTTAACTGAAGCCCGATTGCAGCAAAGAAACCGACGCCTGTGAATCAAAAGCCTTTCTGCTGGATTGTTCTGCGAAGATTGATTCTGAACATCAAATGGGCAGCACAAAAATGCACTTATTTGCATTTTACTGAGGGAAGAGAGTCCACGGCCCATTTCTCTCTTTCCCACCAGCTCAGCACCTTTCTCTTTCTCTCAAATAAATGATATTTGGAGGAAGTTCGCAATCAAAGTTGCTAAGTTCCAGCAGGGCTCTTGCACCTGGCTGTGCCCGTGAGAGGAAGCTTCAGAGCATATCCGCATTTATATCCCATCATAATGCCTGCAAGTGGAGGGAAATGGCTGAATATCCTGCCAATAGAGACACCTCAGTCCCCGAGGATGGAATAAACAGCACTGTCCCGCGTGGGGACATTCTGCAGATCAGACACAGTCCACTTTATCATTCAAATCATACCAGAGTGAGAGCGCTCGAGAAGGCCAAGCGGTCACTCATACCTGTGCCAACTCGGAAGTTGGAAAAGATTGGTGAAAGTGGAAAGTGGAATTGTTCACGTTTCAAGTGTTTCCATGAAGCAGGAAGCAGATGAAGATACACAGTGAAGCGATTAAGATCTGACTACAGGAGCAGCAAATAAGTTGTACAGCGCAAAGGAGAGCTTTGAAGTATTGAATTCTGATTGATGGGACGATCATGCTTTTACGAGGCCACGCTGCGACAGAAGAAACTATGTCAGTGTCTCTCAACATTGTGATGTCACAGGCAAATATCGCCGTTATACTGCAGGAAATTCCTTTTTCCAATGTGAGGGCAGTCCATATGTAAAGGTGCAGCTTATATATCGAATCCTTTCACATAACTAATTCCACTGCACCTCAGTGTGTTTTATTGTCTCCTTTCCACTTTCCCTGTCATTGTGCCTGCACTGAAGTTGATTTTCTCTTTCTGCGTGTCATTTACAGTCTGGGTGATTTGATGCAGTTGTACTGACCCATCTTCTGCCGGAATTTTCCACTTCACTTCAGGCCACCCAAACTTCGCGATCTGATACCATTCCCGTTGTTTCGATGTTAAGCGCTCGTCTCAGATCCAGCCTGCCCTCACCCAAAATAAATGGAAAACTCAGTCACACTGTGATCACTGCAATCGAGGGATATATTCACTCTAAGGTCATTGATAATTCCAAGGATAAAGTAAGGTCTGCAGATGCTGGAGATTAGAGTTGGTAGTGTGATGCTATTAATGCACAGGAGATCAGGTAGCACCCGAGGAGCAGGAGAATTCAGGTTTCAGGCTTAAGCCCTTAATGTAGAATAAGGCATGTGAGTCGGGCTGAGAGATAAATGGAAATGGTGTGGGGTTGAGGGGAAATAGCTGGAAAGCAATAGATGGATGAATAGGAGGGAGAAGAAATTAGGTCAGATATTGCAGTGATGGATTGGGCTGAGAGGGCGGTGGCGAGTTCAAGGCTTGAGCTTTGGGGAGGGGAAATGAGGTAACTGTTCAAATTCACATTTATCCCGTGTGGTGTGAGGGTCCCAAGCCGGTAGGTGTAGTGTTCCTCCTCCAGGCGTTGGGTGGTATCGGTTTGGCAGTGGTGAGGTCCAAGACCTGGATGTCTTTGATGGGGTAGGAGGGGGAGTTGAAGTGTTCAGCCACGGGATGGTGAAGTTGGTGGGTGCAGGTATCCCAGAGATGTTCTCTGAAATGATCTGCAAGAAGGTATCCTGTCTCCCTGATGTAGAGGAGACCACACTGGGCGCAACGGATTCAGTAGATGACATTGGGAGCTGTACAGGTGAATTTCTAATGGATGTGGAATGGTCAATTCTAGCCTTGGCTGAGGTGAGGGGAGTGGTGTGGGTGCTAGTTTCACTCTTCCTTTGGTGGCAGTGAAAGGTGCCAGGAGAGGGTTGTGGGCTGGTGGGAGTATGTGTGGACCTGAAGAAAGGTTCATGGAGGGAATGGTCTTTACGGAATGTTGGCAGGGCTGGGCAGCGAAATATATCTCTGGTGGTGGTGTCTGTTTGGAGGTGGCATCAGTGGCAGAATATGATGCGTTTATGCGCAGTTTGATGGGGGTGTAAGGTGAGCACCAGGTGGTTCTGTCCTTGTTGCGTTGAGAGGCATGGCTTCAAGGGTGGTGGTGTGTGAAATGGAGGTGATGAACTTGAGGGCGCTATCAACCACGTGGGAAGGCAATTTGTGATCGTGGAAGAAGGAGACCAACTGGCTCTTCCTGAGGTGCAATTGGTCATCCTGGGAACAGATGTGCTGGAGGTGGAGGCATTGGGAATAAGGAATGGCGTTCTTACACGAGATAGGGTTGGAGGAGATGTACTCTAGATTCATGTGAGAGTCAGTGGGCTTGTCGTATATGACTGTCATTAGTCAGTCGCCAGAGTCGGTGATGGAGAGATCCAGGAAGATGAGTGAAGTTGCCAAGATGATCCGGATAAATTTGAGGTCGGAGTGGAAGGTGTTGGTAAAGTTGGTGAGCTATTCATCCTCCTCGTTGGAGCACCAAGTGGCCCCAAACATTCATCAATGTCGCGGAGGCACATGTGGAGGATGGTGCCTGTGTAATTGCGAAAGATGTACAGTTCCGCGTATCTGACAAACAGGCAGGCATAGCTTGGTCCTATGCGGGTTTCGATGGAGGAAGTGGGAGAACTGGAAAGAGAAGTTGTTGATTGTGAGGACCAGTTCAGCCACGTGGATGAGGATGTCAGTGGAAAGGTACTGGTTGGGATGTGTGAGATTACGAAATGGAAGGCTTGCAGACTTCTGTCATGGCAGATGGATTTGTACAGGGACTGGATGTCCATGGTGAAGATGACGCGTTGGGGGCCAGGGAAACGAAATTCTTGGAGGAGGTGAAGTGCATAGGGGTATCACGAATGTTCGTGGGCATTTCCTGAACTGGGAAGAGAAGATTGTATCAAGGTAGGAAGAGATTATTCGAATGGGACAGGCTCAGGATGAGACAATAGGTCGACTGGGGCAGTCAGGTTTGTGAATCTTAGGAAGGAGGTAGAATTGGGGAGTGCGCAGTTCACGGACAATGAGGTTGAAGGATGTGGATGGAAGATGCCCAGAGGTGATGAGATTGTGAATGGTCTGGGAGATGATAGTTTGTTGAGGGGAGGAGAGTTTGTGATCGTGGTCTGTAGGAGGAGGTGCCTGCGAGTTGGCACCTGGCTTCAGCTTTGTTCCTCTGCCCGACTCACAAGCCTAATTCCTGATGAATGGCTTCTGCCTAAATCGTCCATTCTCCTGCTCCTCGGATGTTGCCTGACCTGCTGTGCTTTTCCAATAGAACACTCTCCACTCATTCATTATTACTGTCTGATTTTACACTACCAGATCCATGCTGTCTGTTTGATTCTAATGAGCACTGTTCTCATGGACTGCGACAAAATCTGCCAATCTGAAACAAAAACAGAAATTGCTGTAAAATCACAGGTGAGCTGGCAGCATCTGTGCAGATGAATCACAGTTAACGTTTCACATCCATTGGGTCCGTCTCTCCACAGATGCTGCCAGATGTCCTGAAATATTCCAGCAACGACTGTTTTCGTTTGATTTTCAACATCAGCAATTTTTTCATTTTTGTTTTCTTATTTTCTGCCAATATGATTTGGCTAAAGATTACGTTAAATGTTTTAAATATGACTGTGATGGAACGGCCAGATTCCACCCGCCGGTTCCTTTTAATTCACGTGACCAAAGCCTTTCCACTTGGTCACCGCACCCTACAGCTGCACTGCATATAAATTGACAAAATTGTGGCATTCTCTCGGATTGGTAATCAGGAGCGAGATTGATTGAAATTATTGAAAACTTAAGATAAACTGATAAAATGCAGGATATAAAACGGGAAACTGAAAGGGAAAGAGAGAACAGCGAATGATAATGTTTTGACAAAACTGAAATATAATGGCTCAAGATTCAGAAAGTGCTTTCATCCACAAACATGCCACAATATGGAATGTAATTTTTGGGACAACCAATTAAGCAGATAGCAACATCTTAGTTTTAAAGTCTTGCTGCAACTGTTTTGGTGTTAATGAACGCACCCATGGGATTCAGGGCTGTAATGATCTCCTAAAATGGAAAAGGACATCCTTGCCTTCAAGGATACCTGGGGAATGTTCACTGATTCATCCCAGTAATGGCAGGACTGTCCTCTGGAAGCATATGAGTAAAATGTTTCAATGTTTCATTGAGTTTCAAATGAGTGTTGAAGGGAATGTCTCCATTCACAAAATAATTGTTCAGTAGAATTCAATACAGGGACTCATGAAATGATGAACAAGTACACGGACATACGATACACAATAGCGACGACAATTACTATGTGAAAACTGTTGATTTCAGATCCACGGTGGCCTTTGGTGATGGCATTTGCTGTCCAGAACCAGTCTGCACTGGAATGACGGGAGACACACTATGAAGTATTTGAACTTCAGTCACCTTGAGAAATAGCTGAGACTGACTCAGCACATGGGGGTTTAGAGATGTTGGCCTTACAAATCTTTCGGACATTCCGTGGAAGAATAAATGAAATGATAGATACGATGTTCATGAACTGGATAGATAGTAATTTACCTGATTGGAATTTATAAATAGAGGCGTCAAGTTCATAGTGTAACTGTAAAACCTTTAGGTCACACTCAGTGGCAGTATTGTGTGTAATCCTTGACCTCATTTTCCACCAAAAACATGTAAAGAAGTTAGAAAGGGCACAGACGCTGTTTCCTGGATAGCAGGATATTAGAAAGACAAGTGACGTTGTTTTTGAAACATAAAATTATCAGAAAGGATACAAACGGGATGATAGAAAGAATGAAGGAGTTTATTCACGAGGTTTGGAAATGCTGGAGCAGAAACACGCAAGTTTGATGTAAGCAAATGAGATTTTCACATAACGCGAGGTTTGAATGAGTAAATCAGGAAAGTCCCTCTTTCTCGTGAATACATAACTTTCGTTAGAGCTTGAAAACCATTAGTGAATGGTTAAGAAAAGTTTGGATGAGATTTTCTTCCACTCAATAGAGTTATTTAAATCGTGAACGACTTTCCAGAAAGAAACGTAGAAGCTGACTTCAGAGTGTTTTAAAAGATACACGAACAAACGTACAAGGAGAGAATTTACCATTGAGACAAAGTCAGAGTGGTTGCGTAACAATTTCGAATTTGTTGACTTCAGAGACAAAGACATTTCATGAACACGAACAACTGAATAGTACTCAGTATAACAAGTTCATGGATTGATAAGGTGTGGCGTATTATTCAAGGAGAGACTCTGTAAATGGAGCTGATGTCGTAAAATAACTGCAGACGGAAGTGATATCCTAATGAGTAGGAATTGAATCGTCACTTGGAGAGGCAACACCTACTTTAAAGGTTTGACCACATTCACATGATGTCACGTATATTTCGTACATTCTTAACTCCACCCAAGAAATCCACCAAGAAGACTCTGTCCTTTTGTATTGTTAACCCTCTGTACTTCTCTGCAGCACGCCATTTTTTTGGTAAAATATGCTCAGACCAAAATTCAGTTCAATACAACATTCAAACGTTCCAATGTGATTTCTTTGCAACAACCTTTGTAACTTTGCAACAAACTGTGTAACATGAAACCAGTTCAACATCTTTTTTCCCGGAATTTAACGCAGTGCACTTGGGAAACGTTATCCATCTGCTGAAAAATCACCTTCGGCTCTCTCTCCACATATGTCTCTTCACGTTTTATATATTTGCAGTATGTTTGTTGATCAAGGAGTCATTATCCAGAAAAGGTTGTTTCTCAATCCACAAACACGGTATTTTCCCATAAACTTGACTTTGCTCAATATCACCTTCTGTCCGTATCCCTCAACACGACGACAAATTGAAGTTGCTCCATGTGAGGCTCAAAATTAAAACTTCGGCACAGCACACCCCACTGTACTGGAACAGAGATACCGTGCACTGGTCACCTTCAGCACAGGAGCAACACATTAATGCTTACCTCCACATTCCTGGTTTTACCTGAACGTTTGGGAAACGGAGTTTCTCTGATTCCATGGCTAGTAACGGGGATTATATGATCATCTTCACCAGTGGTTCTGTCCCCGCGTGAGGAAAGTGCTGAGGTACTCATTGTAAAGATGGGTAGATTGATAAATTGTACGATTTCATCTTTTGCCTTCACTAACCCATGAGCTTTTTATTTTGTTTTGCATCTGTAGAAATCTTAAAATCTTCATCTTGAACAGACTCAATGACAGATCTCCATTGTGTCTCTGGCATCGAATTTCATGGTGTAAACTCCCTCTGAATTCTTGCACCACAGTCCGCCGTTTGGGAAATGTTCCTGTTGTGGGAAATGCACTTCCGCGTGTGTCACCTGCTGCTCTCAGCATGCGCACTAGCACTGCACTCATTTTCCTTCTGACACTTGCTCACTGTGTTGCTGTGATCATACAGTGACTTGGTGTCGCATGGCCCAGGAAAATGATACAGATCAAGGTTTTTGCATTGGTGAGTTCAATTATCAATTTAGCCTTATTTAGGATTTTGAAATTGTCTGTTCTGTAGACAAGTGCGTGTCAAAAACATCTGAGCGGAAGTTAGGTGTTCCGAATAATGACATTGAGCACTATGCACTCTCCTCCAGTCTGGAAAACAATTCCTCACAGGCAAATTAATAGACAATAGACAGCAGGTGCAGGAGTAGGCCATTCTGCCCTACGAGCCAGCACCACCATTCATTATGATCCTGGCGGAAGATCCTCAATTTGTATCCTGTTCCTGCCTTATCCCGATAACCCTTTATTCCACTATCCTTAAGAGCTTTCTCCATCTCTTTATTGAAAGAAAACCTCCTGCTGTCTCGGATTCTTCATTCCGTTGACTTCAAATCTTCACAGAATTCAAAAGACCTTGTTACATAGTCATTTCCTCATTTTTGTTCAGATCACTGTGTGCATCGTGTGACAGTGGGAGTGCACTTTCCCCACAACCCAGGGGTCAGACCACAGTCTTGGAACCGTCCTGTGTTATTTAGCATTTCACCAACACCAGGGAAGAAATTTCTGCTGCTCTGCATAATTTACGCAATTCAATTATTCATAAGGTAATAGTTTCCCCTGCGTTTGTGGCGAGGTGGCCGAGAGGTTAAGGCGATGGATTGCTAATCCATTGTGTTCTGCACGCGTGGGTTCGAATCCCACTCTCGTCGCTGTCATCAACGGCGTTTCCGTGGTGTTGTTTTCAGATAATCACAGCTAACCTGTTGGAGCTCCAATGGTCAGTTCAGACGCATCGACAAAATTGCACAAAATAGTTTAAGCCTGTTGACTGAAATGTAGGTTGCATTGGGATAATGAAAAGGAGCGCGGTTTTCTTTTTCAAGTCAAGTTGCTGTGAACGTTTTTTTGTATGAAAGACATCCAGGAAAATCAAATAACGAGAACTGTGAAATGCATGTTTATGCAAAGGGACTCTTAATGAATGTTTTGTCAGATGAAATCTGGCGGAGGTTGAGTAGAAGTAATTCATCCTGGTGAGAAGAGCACAGCGAGACAGCACAAAATAATGAAGATATTTCAAAGGGGCAGGGCGTGGGTGTAGGGGCACTGAGAACTGGCTGTAAATGCACAGTGGAGAATTGCCAATGTGGGTGCCATGCATGGGCACGGAGTGACATACACATTAGTCTCGCCCTCGCCCCTTGCTCTCGCCATTGATGAATGCTGGACATAAGGCACAGATAAACACAAGATGTTGGAAGCAAGCTCCCTCTCGTTATGCACACACTGGATGCATCACATTGAACTATGAACAACTGGAGAAATCAGCATGTTACCTATAGGGAGTTAACTAAACTGTGGAACAATAACTGCAGATTCATGCAACATAAACATGAAAAATAATTTAAAATGTAGGGTGTAGGTTTGCTCGCTGAGCTGTAGTTTTGATATCCAGACGTTTCTTTACCTGGCTAGGTAACATCATCATCAGTGTCGACCTCCAAGTGAAGCGAAGCTGTTGTCTCCTGCTTTCTATTTATATCTTTCTCCTCGATGGGGTTCCTGTGGTTTGTGGTGATGTCATTTCCTTTTCGTTTTCTGAGTGGTTGATAGGTGGTATCTTGATCTGTGTGTTTGTTTATGGCATTGTGGTTGGAGTGCCAGGCCTCTATGAATTCTCTGGCGTGTCTTTGCTTAGCCTGTCCCAGGATAGATGTGTTTTCGCAGTCGAAATGGTGGTATTTTTAATCCGTGTGTCGGGCTACGAGGGAGAGAAGATCGTGTATTTTTGTGGCTAGCTGGTGTTCGTATATCCTCGTGGCTAACGTTCTTCCTGTTGTCTTACGTAGTGTTTGTGGCAGTCCTTGCATGGAATTTTGTAGATGACGTTGGGTTTTGTCTATGGGTTGTTCTGGGTCTTTTAAGTTTGTTAGTTTTTGTTTGAGAGTGTACGTGGGTTTGTGTACGACCAGGATTCCGAGGGGTCTTAGTAGTATGGCTGTCATGTCTGAAACTTCTTTGATGTATGGTAAGGTGGTTATGGTTTCTGGCTGTGTTTGGTCTGCTTAGAACATAGATCATAGAACATAGAACAATACAGCACAGAACAGGCCCTTCGGCCCACGATGTTGTGTCGAACTTCTAACCTAGATTAAGCACCAATTCATGTACCTATCCAAATGCCGCTTAAAGTTCGCCAATGATTCTGACTCTACCACTCCCACGGGCAGCGCATTCCATGCCCCCACCACTCTCTGGAGAACCCACCCCTGTCATCTCCTCTATACCTTCCACCCTTCCCCTTAAATTTATGTCCCCTTGTAACACTCTGTTGTACCCGGGGAAAAAGTTTCTGACTGTCTACTCTATCTATTCCTATGATCATCTTATAAACCTCTATCAAGTCACCCCTCATCCTTCGCCGTTCCAACGAGAAAAGGCTGAGAACTCTCGACCTATCCTCGTAAGACCTACTCTCCATTCCAGGCAACATCCTGGTAAATCTTCTCTGCACCCTCTCCAAAGCTTCCACATCTTTCCTAAAGTGAGGCGACCAGAACTTCACACAGTACTCCAACTGTGGCCTAACCAAAGTCCTGTACAGCTGCAACATCACTTCACGACTCTTGAATTCAATCCCTCTGCTAATGAACGATAATACTCCATAGACCTTCTTACAAACTCTATCCACCTGAGTGGCAACCTTCAAAGATCTATGTACATAGACCCCAAGATCCCTCTGTTCCTCCACCTGACTAAGAACCTTTATATTAATCCAGTATTCCGCATTCTTATTTGTTCTTCCAAAATGGACAACCTCACACTTGGCAGGGTTGAACTCCATCTGCCACTCCACAGCCCAGATCTGCATCATATCTAAGTCCCTCTGCAGCTGACAACAGCCCTCCTCACTGTCCACAACTCCACCTATCTTCGTATCATCTGCAAATTTACTGACCCACCCTTCGACTCCCTCATCTAAGTCATTAATAAAAATTACAAACAGCAGAGGACCCAGAACTGATCCCTGCGGAACTCCACTTGTAACTGGGCTCCAGGCTGAATATTTACCATCTACCACCACTCTCTGCCTTCGACCGGTTAGCCAGTTTTCTATCCAATTGGCCAAATTTCCCTCTATCCCATGCCTCCTGACTTTCTGCATAAGCCTACCATGGGGAACCTTATCAAATGCCTTACTAAAATCCATGTACACTACATCCACTGCTCTACCCTCATCCACATGCTTGGTCACCTCCTCGAAGAATTCAATAAGACTTGTAAGGCAAGACCTACCCTTCACAAATCCGTGCTGGCTGTCCCTAATCAAGCAGTGTCTTTCCAGATACTCGTAAATCCTATCCCTCAGTACCCTTTCCATTACTTTGCCTACCACAGAAGTAAGACTAACTGGCCTGTAATTCCCGGGGTTATCCCTATTCCCTTTTTTGAACAGGGGCACAACATTCGCTACTCTCCAGTCCCCTGGTACCACCCCCGTTGCCAGTGAAGACGAGAAGATCATTGCCAATGGTACTGCAATTTCCTCTCTTGCTTCCCACATAATCCTAGGATATATCCCGTCAGGCCCGGGGGACTTGTCTATCCTCAAGTTGTTCAAAATGTCCAACACATCTTCCTTCCTAACAGGTATCTCTTCTAGCTTAACAGTCCGTTTCACACTCTCCTCTTCAACAATACGGTCCCTCTCGTTCGTAAATACTGAAGAGAAGTACTTGTTCAAGACCTCTCCTATCTCTTCCGACTCAATACACAATCTCCCACTGCTGTCCTTGATCGGACCTACCCTCGTTCTCGTCATTCTCAGGTTTCTCACATATGCATAAAATGCCTTGGTGTTATCCTTGATCCTATCCGCGAAGGATTTTTCATGCCCTCTCTTAGCTCTCCTAATCCCTTTCTTCAGGTCCCTTCTGGCTATCCTGTATCCCTCCACTGCTCTGTCTGAACCCTGTTTCCTCAACCTTATGTAAGCCTCCTTCTTACTCTTTACTAGACATTCAACCTCCCTCGTCAACCAAGGCTCCTTCACACGACCATTTCTTTCCTGCCTGATAGGTACATACATATCATGGACACGTCGTATCTGCTCTTTGAAAAAGTTCCACATTTCCACCACATCCTTCCCTGACAGCCTATGGTCCCAACGTATGCTCCTCAAATCCTGTCTTAAAGCATCATAATTTCCCTTCCCCCAATTATAACATCTACCTTGTTGTGCGCACCTATCTCTCTCCATAACCAAGGTGAAAGTCACAGAATTGTGGTCACCATCACCAAAATGTTCACCCACTAAGAAGCCCAACACTTGTCCCGGTTCATTTCCGAGTACTAAATCCAATATAGCCTCCCCTCTGTTTGGACAATCTACATACTGCGTTAGAAAAGCTTCCTGGACACACTGCACAAACACCGCCCCATCCAATCTACTTGATCTAAAGAGCTTAAAATCAATATTTGGGAAGTTGAAGTCGCCCATGACTACGACCCTGTGGCTTCTGCACCTTTCCAAAATCTGTTTCCCAATCTGTTTCTCCACATCTCTGCTGCTATTGGGGGGCCTATAGTAAACACCCAACAAGGTGACTGTACCTTTCCTATTTCTGACTTCAGCCCATACTACCTCCAGAGGCAGATCCCCCTCAAACTTCCTTTCTGCAGCCGTTATACCATTTCTAATTAGCAATGCCACCCCCCCTCCTTTTTTACCACCCACCCTAATCTTACTGAAACATCTGTAACCAGGAACCTCCAACATCCATTCCCGTCCCTCATGTATCCATGTTTCCGTGATGGCCACAACATCGTAGTCCCAGGTACCGATCCACGCCTTAACTTCACCCACCTTATTTCTGATACTCCTTGCGTTGAAGTATACGCACATGAGCCCATCTCTGTGTCCGCAAGTAGTCCCTGTCAGTGCTACCTTCTCCACAGCCTCCTTACAGTCTTGGGCATCCTGACACACAGCTAGCTTACTTGCTGGACTACAAGTCCGGATCCCATGCCCCTGCCAAATTAGTTTAACCCCCCCCCCCGAAGAGTGCTAGCAAACCTACCCCCCTGGATATTGGTGCCCTTCTGGTTCAGGTGCAACCCGTCCTGTTTGTACAGGTCCCACCTTCCCCAGAATGCAGTCCAATTGTCCAAATATCTGAAGCCCTCCATCCTACACCATCCTTGCAGCCACGTGTTCAACTGCACTCTCTCCCAATTCTTTGCCTCACTGTCACGTGGTTTGTTGTTGAGGAATCTGTAGACTGTACTTTTTGAGTATCTGTTCTTCTCGAATACGTTGTATAGGTGGTTCTCTTCTGTTTTCCGAAGTTCGTCTGTGCTGCAGTGCGTGGTGGCACGTTGGAATACTGATCTGACGCAGCTTCGTTTGTGTGTGTTGGGTTGGTTGCTGGTGTAGTTAAGCACTTGGTCAGTGTTTGTCGGTTTTCTGTATGCGTAGGTTTGTAGTTCTCCGTTGTCCTTTCTTTCTCCTGTGATATTCAGGAATGCGAGTTTGTTGTCGGTTTCTTCCTCCTTGGTGAACTTTATGCCTGTGAGGGTGTTGTTGATGATGTTAAATGTCTTTACTACCTTGTTTCGTTTTGTGATCTGCGTAGCGGACCTAGATTTTGAATTGATTGTTGGTAGGGCTGTTTGTTCGAGTCTTTGCATTACCGCTTCTGCTATGAATCCTGATAGCAGAGATCCCATGGGTGTGCCATTGGTTTGTTTGTAGACAATGTTGTTGAAAGTGAAGTGGGTGGTGAGGTACAGGTCCACTAGCTTCATGATGTTTTCCTTGGTCATGTGATTGATGGTGGTTGGTGTGTGTGATGGTCTCTTCTAAAAGTGTGGGAAGTGTTTCCTTTGCCAGGTCGATGTTGATGAAGGTGAACAGTGCTGTTATGTCGAATGAGATCATTGCTTCCCCTTCCTCTACTTTGGTGTTTTTGATGATTTTTAGGAATTCCTGGGTGGAGTGGATGGAGTGCTGTGACTCTTCTATGAGGTATTTCAGTCTTGCGTGCAGTTCTTTGTCCAGTCTGTAAGTTGGTGTTCCGGGTAATGAGAATATGGGTCTGAGGGGGCTCCTGGTTTAGGGATTTTTGGTAGTCCGGTTCGACTTGGCCAACACATTGATCCTGGAACAGTCAAAGTAAAGACATGCCAGAGAATTCCAAGAGGCCTGGCACTCCAACCACAATGACATAAACAAACACTTAGATCTAAATGCCATCTACGAAATCCGCAGAAAACAAGCCGAAAATGACATCACCACCAGGAACCCCATCGAGGAGAAAGATAGAAATAGAAAGCAAGAGACAACAGCTTCGCTTCACTTGGAGGTCGCCACTGATGATGTGACCTAGCCAGGTAATGAAACGTCTGGATATCAAACCTACAGCTCAGCGAGCAAACCTACACCCTAAACCTCAACCTGAGCTACAAACTTTCACAAACCTTGTGATTTAAAGTGTCTTTATACGCATATCATTTATAGACATTTCGTTATTATACCCATCTGGTTGAAAGAAGAAGACACCACATTTCAAGATGGATGACAACGTTACCAATTTTGTTTTGAAATTGAGATCTATTTGATAATTTTACATAGTGAACAAGTTAATTTTAAATAAAGTAAACCTAATTCTCTCACCTGCAATAAAAGTGTAATTTCAATATAAACATTGTCCTTGCTAAGTCGCAGTTACTCAACATGAAAAATAGGATGTAATATTTATTAAGCATAGATCAATCAGCACCATTATCTTACTTCGGATTGACTGCAGTATGCACATGCTAAGTAAGGTTTAAGAAAGAATGACTTTTGGAAACAATGATTCGGTGGTGACTAAAAATAATATTAGGTTCTCATGATGCGGATATTCCACCAATGGCTCCAGTGGTGGAAATGTTCAGTGGGCAGTATTTCTATGATGGTATAGACGGATGTGAGCTGCCAGGGATGGGAGCTCCCACTTCATCTGGAGCAGCGTCTTTTGACGTGGACCAGGTAGCATTGTGGCATCAGTCTGGGAGTTCCAACCACACCTGGAGCAGCTTCTGTTGACATGGAGCAGCAGGGAGCATTGGCACATCTGAATGCAAGATCTAACCTCATTTGGAGCAGCTTCAGTTGACATGGAGCAGGGAGCTTTGCGAGATCCATCTGGGAGCTCCACTCTCACCTGGAGGAGCTTTTAATGACATGTAGCAGCAGGGAGCATTGGGACATCAGAGTGATAGATCCAACCTTCACTGGACCACTTCTATTGACATGGAGGAGGGAACATTATGACATCAGACTGGGAGCGTTTAATGACATGTAGCAGCTGGGAGCATTGGGACATCAGAGTGGTAGGTCTAACCTGAACTGCACCACTTCTACTGACATGGAGCAGGGAGCATTGGGACATTAGACTGGGAGCTCCAACTTCAAGTAGAGACGCTTCTATTGACATGGAGCAGCAAGGAGCATTGGAACGTGAGGTTGGGAGCTCCAACATCACCTGGAGCAGCTGGTATTTACATGGAAGAGGAGGGAATATTGGGACATTTGGCTGGGGGAATGGATGTTCAACTATTTTAATCTAAAATAAAATATGTTTCAACAGCTCAGATGTTAATTGATTGATGAATAATCTTTCCCTGGAAAATAATTAATTATTTAGATAGTAATGACAAGTCCTGCAAATATTCAACTCAGGAAAACGTATTGGTACAGAGAGAAATGGGAGTGATGTTTCATGTCTTTGTCTTTTCTTTTCTGGCCGACTCTGCACTGGATTACATCACCGGAAGGACGTTTTCACTCATTTCCTTCAAATACGGACAAGTCATTAACGTAATCTAAAGCTGAAAATTAATGGGAATATGCAATGTTAAGATTAGGCTGGAGTTTACCACAAATTATGGTGAAAACGCAGCAAAGTCAGTTGCAATTTCCAAGATCAGCAGTTACCTCATTGATTGGCTGATCAGATTGTCAATGGTCGTTTTTTTGAGGACAATTTGAAGTGAATCAATGATGGTGATTATCTTTGTTCTTTCTTCACCTTGTGACTGTTACTGCTATTGCTCATGTCCTTGTTAACACCACAGCTCTGCAGCGTGTAAATTCTCAGCTGTGCATCTGGCCAGTGGTACAACCATTTGTATAGCTGGCTATGGATCAGGTGGTTGTAGGTTCGACTTTTACTTTGCGCAAGCGCATTATGGAGATGCATCACACATCCAACCTAATCATTTTTGTTATGCTGAGGTGGGTACTATTTGAAATTTTCATCTCCACGAACGAAAATTCTTTCACTGTCTTCGACCAGTTAAACATTGCCAAGAGCTATCAGAGTAAAAATCACACAGCACCAGATTGTATTGAACAGACGTATTTGGAAGCACCAGTGTTCCATACACTGCTTCTTCATCAGGTGTTTGTCAACTGTTGGAATCTAAAATGGCTTTGTGTGATTATTAAATGTATCCACCCCAGTCCAACACCAACACCTCCACGTCATGGGTACCGTCGACACCACGAACGGTCGGTTCAAGTCCAGATGAACTTCCAAAAGATCGCGCATATTGACGTACACACCTAGTTTCTTCAGAAAAACACCCACCTGATGAAGGAACGGCTCTCCGAAAGCTAGTGCTTCCAAATAAACCTGCTGGACTCTGCCCTGATATTATGTAATTTTTAACTTTGTCTACTCAACTCAAACACTGGCACTTCCATATCATAGACAACATCAGTCATGTCCCACCGTTGTCAGAGAAGGCAATCCTGGAATAGCCCCACACATTGCTCATGGGTACGTTTCGTTTTCAGAAAGCAACGCACTCAATCGCTGCAGCTCCTATGTATGAAAAGACAGAAAAGAAATAGCTGAGACTCAGTTTTGACAATATTTTGAAACTCTTTGGGAAGTGGAATCAGAGGAGAATGAAGGATTAACTGTCTGACTGTGCAGAGAGAGGGAAGGCACGTTTCCCTTCTTTGATGAGCTGGGGTATTGACTGATCTAAGGCATTAAACAGATTCCTGGTAAAGCTGCTCTCGCTGCATCAGGAACAAGAAGTTCTGATTTCCTGAACGGTAATGAAACCCAGGCCACTCAGTTAAAGCGCTGAATACTAACTACTAGATCACCAGGGATGAGGGCAGAAGCAGTTGCACCGTTTCTTCATGACACAGTTTTTGGAATTATGTCACTGCAGATATGTTTCCCCTCAAAAATGATTTAATTATCGAGTGTTAACAGCACAGAAATGGGTCCCTTCATCTCATTTCCAAACACTTGGTCTGCAACCTTGTGAACTCTAACGTTTCACCTGAATGCTAATTTCTCTGGAACGTTTTATTCTCGTAAAACACAATAAATGGGATTAAAGTTTGAGATGGGAACTGAACCCCATTTTTACCCATAGACTGAAGCACTCAGACACATTTCCCCAAGTCGGGAGAAAACAAGCAGAAAGTAAGATTTCACCGACTGGTCTGATGTTGTCCCATTTCAGAATTCAGTACCAAAGTCTGGTTACAGCAAAGAAAGGAAGCATTCAGCCTCTCCCGTCCCAGTGTTCCTTGCCCATTGTTTCCCCATTACTCTGTGGTTTATACTAACTCACCTCGTTCTTGCTGCCAAACATCACTGCTCACGCCCACTATTTCCTGTCCTGCCGAACGGTTTGCCTCAAGTTCTTGGAATGAAAAACAGGAATGGCCTACTTCAAGCACTTTTCTAGTTTACAAGGACAGTGTTATCGCCACTGAGCAAGCACATTGCCAACTCAGAGAGAAGGTCTCATCCTTTAGAAACTGAAATGCAAAGATGATTGGATAGCCTCAGTATTGTAAACCAACCAACAAGACCAGAATAGGGCCGAGGGGATCACGCACAGAAGGATGGGTGAATAGAATGACGAATCTCATGGTTTCCTGGGTGATGTTAACAGAAATCTTCCCTAGTAGTATAGTGATGAGGATTCAGTGATTTCACTGTCATGGCTTGTTAAAGGTTAACCTTTACAGGAATCAATATGAAATACTGCCTGATATTTCGAAGCAGAATGATGTTGTGCAGCAGACAGAATCGTTTCCTTGCATGACGTAATAAGAGAGCTCAGAAGAGCCAGGAGGAGACATGAGAGCCAGGAGGAGACATTAGAAGTTGTTCACGGATAGGATCAGGGTTAACCCTCAGGCTTTCCATAGGTATGTCAGGAATAAAAGAATGACGAGAGTTAAATGAGGGCCAATCAAGAATAATGGTGGGAATTTGTGTGTGGAGTCAGAGGAGACATGGGAAACACTAAATAAATATTTTTCGACAGTGTTCATTATATAAAACGAAAATGTTGACGAGGAAGATACAGAGATACTTGCATCTCGATTCGAAGAGATTGAGGTTCACAAGGAAGAGGTATTTTAAATCCTGCAGAGTGTGAAAATAGACAAGTCCTCAGGGCCGGATGGGATCTATCCTAGGATCCTGTGGGAAGCAAAGGAAGAGATTGCCGAGCCTGTGCCATTGATCTAGAAATCATCATTGTCTACAGGAATAGTGCCTGAGGACTGGAGGATAGCAAATGTAGTCCCCTTGTTCAAGAAGATTAGTAGAGAAAACCCTGATATTTACAGACCAGTGAGTCTCATTTCAGTTGTTGGTAAAGCGTTGGAAAAGGTTATAAGAGATACGATTTATAATCATCTAGAAAATAATAATCTGATCAGGGACAGTCAGCACGGTTTTGTAAAGGGTAGGTCGTGCCTAACGAATCTTATGTGTTTTTTGACAAAGTGACCAAACAGGTGGATGAGAGTAAACAGGTTGATGTGCTGTATATGGATTTCAGCAAGGTGTTCGATAAGGTTCCCACAGTAGGCTATTATACAAAATGCGGAGGAATGGGATTGAGGGAGACAAAGGAGTTTGAATCAGTCATTGGCTCGCTGAAAGAAAACAGAGGGTTGTAGTTGATGCAACATGTTCATCTTGGTGTCCAGTTACTAGCGGCATTCCTCAAGGGTCGATGTTGGTTCCACTGCTATTCGTCATTTTTATAAATGACCTGGATGAGGGCTTAGAAGGGTGGGTTAGTAAATTTGCCGATGACACTACGGTCGGTGGAGTTGTGGATAGTGATGAAGGATGTAGTAGGTTGCAGAGAAACATAGTTAGGATGCCGATCTGGGTTGAGAGGTGGCAAATGGAGTTTAATGTGGACAAGTGTGAGGTGATACACTTTGGATGGAGTAATCGGAATGCAAAGTGCTGGGCTAATGGTAAGATTCTTGGGAGTGCAGACGAGCAGAGAGATTTCGGTGTCCATGTACACAGATCCCTGAAAGTTGCCACCCAGATTGACAGGGTTGTTAAGAAGGAAAACAGAGATTTGGCCTTTATTAATAGAGGGATTGAGTTCTGGAATCAGAAGGTTATGTTGCAGCTGTACAAAGATCTGGTACGGACACATTTCAAGTATTGTGAACAGTTCTGGTCATCGCATTATAAGAAGGATGTTGACGCTTTGACAGGGTGCAGAGGGGATTTTCTTGCATGTTGCCTGGTATGGAAGGAATGTATTACGAGAAAAGTCTGAGGGCCTTGGGTCTGTTCTCATTAGAGAGAAGAACATTGAGAGGTGACTTAATGGAGACATACAAGATAATCAGAGGTTGAGATAGGGTGGACAGGGAGAGTCTTTTTCCAAGTATGGGGACGGCAAACACGAGGGTCACAACTTTAAAGTGAGGGGAAATAGGTATAAGACATGTGTCAGAGGTAGTTTCTTAACTCAGAGAGTAGTTCGGGCATGGAATGCTTTGCCTGTAACGGTGGCAGATTCGCCAAGATTAAGTGCATTTAAGTCGTCATTGGAGAGGCATATGGACGAACATGGAATAGTGTAGATGGAATGGGCTTCAGATTCGGATAACAGGGCTTCGCAACATCGAGGGCCGAAGGGCCAATACTGCGCTGTAATGTTCTATGTTCTATATGCTACAGTTCCACATCAGCACTGACGTTCAATCAGTTTAAAACAAGAACGGAGGGGGCGTCAGGAAAACGGAAGGGGAACAGTGGTTTGTGAGAGTTAACTACATGCTTCATGGAGCCAGGTTCAATGTAGATAATGAATATTGGTTTTACTGTTTAACTTGGTATACTGATCACGACGGATGAATGACCCAATATTGTCTGCCCTTTGTGTGTGGTTCTTTGTACATTTCATCTCGGTTCAGTGCTCCGGGGGACCACGCTTTTTTAAATTTGGCACATTTTACTCAGGTCGGTTTTACAGCTTCATATTAAGGCCAACAATTTGAGGAACAGATAGACACCATTCAGACCATCAAGTCTACTCCGCTATTGAACGGTTTCATATCTGATCTGATAACCTTGAAACTGCACTTTCTTGCCTTTCCCCATAACGCTTGATGTCTTTGCTGTTTGAACACCTGCTGATCTCAGCCTCATTACACATAATGACACTTCCTCAACAGCTTTCTGCTGCAAGAAAGTCCACTGATACAGAACTGTCTGAGAGAATAAATGCTTCTTTGTCTCTATTTTAATTGTGAGATCCGCATTCTACTACAAAGTAAAAAATCGCACAACACAAGGTCATAGTCCAACAGCTTTAATGGAAGCAATATCGTTTGGAGAGCTGCTCCTTCATCAGTTGGCTGTGGAGTACACAGTGGTAAGGTGCAGAATTTAAAGCGAAAGGTTACAGTGTAATGTAACTGAAATTATACATTGGAAAAATACCTTGATTGCTTGTTAAGTCTTCCATTTGTTAGAATGACTATGTTAGGTTCATTTCTTTCTTATGTAAATCGAAAAACTTTCTTTTAACAGTTACATTCTCAGGTGGACTTTACTAATTAGTGTCAGCACAGATAATATGTTGAAGGTGTTAGTCCCTGTGTCCTTCGTCCATGCCATAATGTTTAGACTAACGCTAATCTAAAAAAAACAACACGCAGAAGGCAAGAATGCCTGAAGACATGGTACATTGGTGAAACCGAGCAGATGCGACAACAACAGAATGGGCGCTGTACATCAGTCAACAGACAGGTGTGCCCCTTCCCAGTTGGAGAGCACTTCAGTGATCCAGGACATTCGACCTTCCGATCTTCGGGTGACAATCCTCCAAGGCGGTCTTCGGAACAGGCAGCAGCTAAAAGTGCCCCCACAGAGACTGATAACTAAATTCGGTACCCATGGTCATTGAGCTTATGTCACAGTGCAGGTGATCCCATTACCCAATCTACAAACAGAGACCCTCCTACACACGCACACACACACACACACACACACACACACACACACACACACACACACACACACACACACACACACACACACACACAAACACACACACACACACATACGTCTGTGGGGTGAATTTGTACTTGCAGATTTACATTGTACTTTCCTCAAAAACTGGATGAATCCATGTAAGTCTCTGGTAACTCATTTTTATAAATTATAATCGGTCTAAACATTATGGAACAGACATCAGCCCGGGGGGAAAGACACCAGTTGTTAAACTTCACCTGAGAATGAAACATTAAAATAAAAAAGTTTTGCACTTTACATATGAAAGAAGTGAAGCTAACATGGACATTTCAATAGATCGGAGACTTAGCGAACAATCAAGGTATTTTTCAATGTACAATTTCAGTTACATGACACTGCAAACATATGCTATAAATTCTGTGACTTACAACTGTGGACTCCACAATCACCTGATGAATGAGCAGTGGTCCGAAAGCTAGTACTTCCAATTAAACCTGTTGGATTATAACCTGGTGTTGTGTGATTTTCAAATTTGCACACCCCAGTCCAAAACCGGCATCTCCAAGTCATTCAATAAAAGGTGTTCTGGTCACAGAACCAAACTTTCTGCATCCAACTTATTAAATCTTTGAAAATACCTTTCTGTTTCAATAAGGATCATTTTGTCGTACTGAGTCTGAGCAGCATTTCTTCCCATTTGATTTCATCTCCGATATGAAATTCTCACTGACTCTGACAGAACTGCTACCTTTGCTGTTTTGTGATGTCAGGAACTCATGTTCAATTTCAGATTTCCATAAGGAACAACAATTTTTTTTTCCCTGACTGGAAATCAACATTGGGAAATAGCAGTGAGACAGATGAATTTCACCATGTTCGCACCAAGGACGACATATGCAATGCTTGGAACTTTTCTTGATGACTTTGTTTTTGCCTATTTTGTTCAGTTGAAAAATGGCAGTTATCGAGGTTTTAAAAGCATGGCGAATGGCCCTTCAGCCTATTGCATCATTATCAGTTATCAAACATCTGGCTTGTAAACACAGTTTACAGCACGTGACTCATCGCCTGGTGTGTTCTCACATTCAAAGTCTTAGTTAAATTGTTATTCAATTTCTGAAGCGCTTGAGTGGAACAAAGAACATCTCTGTGAACTAACAGTTATGAAAGACAAACTCTTTCTCGGAGCCATTTGTCAGTTTTCCTCATGATGCTGCGGAAAATGTTTCTGCGCTGACATCTGAATTGGTTTACCCTGTTTCTTCCTCAGCTTCCTCCTTCTTTCTATTAAATGGTTTAGACTCCAGTACAGACACAAGGTGCAGGTTGCGGAAGTCATGTGTTTGTACTTTCATTGACACTCTGACTGGCCGCGAGCAGATTCAGACAGCACTCTCCCTCCTGTGATATTTCCCATGGAGAATGGAAGGACAGGCATTAATAACTCGCATTTGGAAACGGAGCGACAGTTTTAAAATATTTACACTGCCCCAGCCAGGAATTGATCTCCTAACTCCCGCATAACATACGGCGACACGAAACCACTATACTAGCAAGGACAAGTTTCAAAGGAGACACTTCAGCCCGTTGTGGTTGCATTTGTCAAAAGCAACTGCTTAACGACCATTTAGCCCATAGCCTTCCAGGTATTGGCAGAACATATTCACATCTGCATATTCCTTCAAGTTATAAGGGTTGCTGCCTCTCTGACCCTTACAGACAGTGTGTTCCAAATTCGAACACCCGCCGGCCTATACCGCTTTTCTACACATCTACTTAAACGTTTCTGTCTTTCTCATTAAATTTCTGCCCCACTGTGATCTTTCTTTCCATCGGTGGGAAACGCTTGTTTCAGTCTACCTTATCTATACCCCTCATAAACTCCTCTGCTCGCTGACAAACAACCCCAGTTTGTCCTGTCTCCCTTCATGCCTGAAACTCTTCAGCCTAGACACTATCCGAGTGAATCTCTCCTGCAACTTTCCCAGTGCGATCTCATCCCTGGACAATTCTAGCAATGATCCGAATGAACATATTTCTAGTCCGTAACAGCATCGGGCGTGGCTCTGCAGACCAGATAAGGATTGTCGTTTCCTTCCCTCAAGGACGTCAGTGAAACAGATGGGTTTTTAAGACAACGGATTCTTAATTCTAGGCATTTATTGCATTCATATACTAGCGTCGTCGTGGTGTGGTGGGAATCTAACCCGTCTCCACTGAACATTACCTGGCTTTGTTGTGTTAATAATCCAGCGATAATACCACTAGGCTATCGCAGAAAGGCCTCATGGGGGATCTTTCCCAATAGGGTCACTTTTCCCCAGTTATTCCCTATGGCATTTTATTGAGCCTCACACTCCAATAATCTCTGGTCCATGTCAGTAAAAGCTGCTAAAAGAGAATTGATCTCACAGCCACAATATCCAAATGGATCGAATGATTTGAAGGTGCCAATGAAGAGATTGGGGCAACAGTGAGTGCAACGGCACAGACTGGACGGTATCAACGTGCAAGTGTATGTTAGATTGTGTAATGCCTCAGTCAAATGGGACGAGGGACAGAAAAGAGAGCGAGGGAGAGTGCGAGGGAGAGACATCTTCGAGAACTTTTGGGTTTAAATCCTGATACGTGAAACGCAGAAATATCAGAGAACAAAATTCGATGGAAAACAGATCATCACCCCGGAGAATATTGTCTTATAAAAAAGATTAATTTCTGACCGTGTTTCACCAAAAGTAAAACTTTAAGAGAACTGACCGCCATGATGTGGATTCGAGCCGAGGTCGCTGCAATCACAACGCAGAATGCGAACTACTAAACGGTGACAGCATTCCACAGACCACACTTTTAAACTGCAACCCGGATGGTAGCAGAGGAAATGTCAGGAAGAATGTACAATATCAGGGCTTAGCGACAGGCATGTGGGAACGCAGAATGAACCGAATCTTTAACTTTAGCGTCCCCAGAGACTGTGGAGATTCCATGAATGAGAGTACAGGAGAATGGGATTAATGAAACTCTCCAAACTCTTGGCAGAGTGCAGAATATTGTTGAAACGTATGCTTCAATCGACTTATATTTGAACATCGGCAACTTCATCACTTTGCCCACACAAGGCAGGACCAATTGCTGCATGAAATCACACATAATCCTAGTTCCAGACCCGGAATCAGAGAAACTGTGTGAAGCATGCGCGAAGATCCAATTGGAAAGTGGAATGCAATGACAGGAGAGAGGCGCATCTATTTCCGAGGTTGGGACAGCTCCTGCTCAAAAGCGGGGAGGAAGGGAATACTTGCCCCCATTTATAATATTATGACCATATACAGCACATGTTGTTGAGACAGCCGATTGGCCCATCCAAAGCGTGTGGAGACTAACTTTGGGGTGGCAAGGCTCGAAATTTCATTTTCCTGTTTGGACCAGTGGTTTTGACATTGGCATCTACTTTTGCTCGCATCAACTCAGAATAAGCTTCTTGTTTCCAATAAATACTGCAACCTGGAGAAGGTGGTGTTGTGGTTATATACTAAACTAGTTATCCTTGGGGACTCACACACGGAACTGGTAATGTTAAAGTTCGACGAATAAAACCTGGAATGGAAGCCTGACCTCAGGAACAGAGAACATGCCTTTCATTTCCTGCAATCCCATTCATACATGTCACTTATACAGGGGATGCTACCATCTTTACCCAATCCTGCATACTTGTGTCTCCAGGACATGAACAAAATAGATGCCCCTTAATCCGAGAATGAAGACCGTGTGGGAAAGTAGGTCATTCGGCCCTACAAGTCGACACCATCCCTCTGAAGCACAACCTATCAGACCCACACTCCATACCTATTCCGTTCCCCTTCATTTCCCATGGCTGATCCCAGTAACCTGCACACCTTCGGACTGTGGGAGGTAACTCACACAACTAAAGAGAGAATGTGCAAACTGCACACAATCACACGAGACTGGGATCGAATCCATGTCTCTCGAGCAGCGAGGCAGCGGCGAATCAGGAAGAACAACATATGTTTTCCTGACCAGCGACATCCACACCCTGTGGGTATATCGGGAAGAATAAAAACACATTCACAACATGGACAACCGGACTTGCGTCTGCATGGACATGATTTTGAGCCAATCGTTCATCCTGTGTAGACACAAGGACACCGATATCACAGAGAAACCAGGGCAGTGAGGAATTCAATAACCTGCTGCAGTGGAACTCATCTACTCAGTCAAACTGCGGACAGACTGTTCAACAATCCCGTGTGTGGGAATGGCTCAGTGAGCAATAAAAACTCCAGAGTAACCAGCAAGATTACATATCTCAGAAGGAGATCAATTAAACTGTCAATGCTGCTGTTAATCCAAACCAGCTGCCAGTTTCATAGCGTCAAAGTCATAGACTCACACAGCATGAAAACAGGCCATTCACTCCTACCAGCTCATACTGAACATAATGCCAAATTAAACGAGTCGCATCTGACGGCTCTTTAACTGCTGAGGGTTAATAATGCCCTTGTGATATTATTACAGCATTGTTAATATGAATGTCCAGATATAATTCTGTGGACACGTGTTCAATCCCTGGCATGGCAGATGCTGGAATTTTATTTAAATAAATACCTCGAGTCTAATGATGATGCTGAATCAGCAGATCTGATTCACTAATGCCTGATAGGGAAGGAAACTGCCATACCTATCTGGTCTGGCTGGTGTGTGACTCCAGATCCATAATATAGTGGTTGATTCTGAACTTCGCTCTGGGCAATAAATTATGCACTAGGCATGAATGAATAGCTTTTGCTAATCCCACTGAAACTTTCCAACTTATTTATCGATCCAAATATCCTGTCAATATTGTAAATGTACTTTCATTCATCACTGCCTCAGGAAGTGAATTGCACACTTAAACCATCCTCTGTTAAAAAAGCCTCTCATGTCTTATTTTAAATCCCTCTTTTCACTTTAAACATTTGCCCTCTCGTCTTGAAGTCCCCCTCCTTGGAGGAAACACAGTTACAGTTAACTCGACCCGGACTGTTAATAATTTATAAATTTCTATCAGGTCGCCTTTCAAAATCCAGTGCTCGAGTGAAAATATTCTCAGCCTATCCAGCCTTTCGTTATAACACAAACCTTCCCCACTAGCCATACGCTGGTATACCTGTTCTAAACCGACTCCAGACGTATAATTTCCTTGCTTTTAGTGGGCGGCAAGAACTGGACACAGTATTCCAGAAGACGCATCACCCAATGTCCGATTCAACTTCAACATAACGGACCAACTCCTACGCTCAAAGGACTGAGCAACGAAGGCAGGATGGCATTTTTTTAACCATTCTGTCGACAAATGAAGCAAATTAAAATGAATTATGTACTTGCATCCCTGGCCTCTGTGTTCCACAACACGATGCAACGCCCGATCATTAATTGTATAAGCCCTACTCTTATTTGATGTAGCAAAATGCAATACCTTCCATTTATCCAGATTGAACTTCATGTGACATTTTTCAGCCCAAAGACGCAATGGATTAAGATCCTTCTGGAATCTTAGATCACCTTCTTTACAGTCTCCACTTCTGCTGTCCTCTGCAAGCTTATGAACTATGGCTTCTATGAGTTCTATTGTTTTCTCATATAGGTCAACGATTTTTAATTATTTGTCGTGGCCATCATTTAGCAGTTTGCAAATCATGTGACAATTAGTCATGTAGTTAACCATGAGGAAGAAAGCCATAGACTGCTGGGAGATTAGAAACAATTGGCAAGAAAATGTGCTGAAAGAAATTCAATCCAGTGAAGTGGGTGATAATGAATTTGGGGAGGAACAATGATAAAAGTGTGACTGTTAACAGTAACAAAAGAGAAATTGGAGTAGACATTCACGAATGTTTGAAGG
This sequence comes from Chiloscyllium punctatum, assembly GCF_047496795.1. Taxonomy (NCBI): domain Eukaryota; kingdom Metazoa; phylum Chordata; class Chondrichthyes; order Orectolobiformes; family Hemiscylliidae; genus Chiloscyllium; species Chiloscyllium punctatum. Next base: position 29,586,667 of record NC_092756.1, read on the forward strand.
TCATTGGACAAGGGATCAAGTGGTCTCGATGGGTTGGAGACACTTTCTGTTCTTGACAGCAGGTGGGAATATATAAGAGCAGGGAAATGATGCTGGAACTTTAGCAACGGCCTATTCAAGATCAATGGAGAGGGGAATCAGATGGACGGAAGTGCGTACTGCAGGTGCTGGAAATTAGAATCAAGATTAGAGTGGTGCTGAAGAAGCACAGCAGGTCAGGCAGCATCCGGGTTGCAGAAAAAAGTAACGTTTTGGGCAAACGCCGTTCATCGGGAATAAAGCTGGGAGCCTCGAGGGTGGAGAAATAAATGGGAGGACTGGGTCTGGGAAGAATTTAGCTGAGAGTGCAAGAGGTGGATAGAGTTGGGGTTAAAGATGATAGGTCAGAGAAGAGGGTGGAGCGTAGAGGTGGAAAGGAAGATAGACTGGTGGGACAGGTCAGTAGGATGGTGCCAAGTTAGAAAGTTGGAACTCGGATAAGGTGGCCGTGGGGAAATGAGGAAACTGGTGAAGACCACGTTGATTCCCTCGGGTTGAGGGTTCCGAGGTGGAAGATCTGGCGTCTGGTGGTGAGGGAATGGCGGTGGAGGAAACGCAGGAACTGCATGTCCTTGGGAGAATCGGGGGTGGGGGGTGGTAATTGATGTTTTTGGTCATGGGGCGTTGGAGTTGAATGTTGCGGGTTCGCTGGAAATGTTCTCTGAAGCGATCTCCGAGAATGTGTCTGTTGGCCCCAATGTCGAGGAGACCGCATCGCGAGCAACAGATGCAATAAATGACGTGTGGAAGTTCACATGCATATTTGCTGGATGTGGAAGGCTCATTGGATCCTTGGAAGGATGTGAGAGGGAAGACGTGGGTGCAGGTTTTGCAATTCCTGTGGTCTCAGGGGAAGGTGCCGTGAGGGGAGGGTGGGTCATTGGAGGGCCTGGACTTGACTAGGTAGTCGTGGAGTAAACAGTCTTTGTGAAAATTGGATAGGGGTGGGGATGGAAATATAAATTTCCCTGTCACTGCAGGAATTGCAAAACCTGCACCCACATCTACCTCCTCACCTCTGTCCAAGGCTCTAATGGAGGCTTCCACATCCATCAAATTTTCTCCTGCACTTCCACACATACCATTTCTTGTATACATTCCTGCCGATGCGGTCTCCTCTGAGTTGGAGAATGGAGATGTTTTCTCACACAACATTTCAGAGAATATCTCCAGGATACCCGCAAGAATCAACCCCAGTGCCCCATGGCCAAACATTTCAACTCCCCCTCCCACTCTCCCGAGGACATGCAGGTCCTGGGCCTCCTGTATCGCCACTGCCTCACGACCCGATGGCTGGAGGAAGAAAGCTTCATCATCCGCCTCAGGACCCTTCAACCCTATGGCATCAATTTGGACTTCACCCGTTGCTTTATTTCCCCTGTCCTACCTTACCCCAGATCCTACCTTCCAGCTCAACATCATCCGCCTGACTTGCCCCACCTGTGTATCTTCATTCCCACCTATCCACTCCACCTAGTTCTCTGACATATCATGTTCATCCCCGCCTGTATCCACTTACAGCACTCTCAGCTACCTTCTCCCCAGCCCCACCCCCTTCCCATTTATCTCTCCATCCCATGTGCTCCCAGTCTCATTCCTGATGAAGGGCTTTTGGCTGAAACGTCCATTTTTCCTGCTCCTCAGGTGCTGCCGGACCTGCTGTGCTTCTCCAACACCACTCTAATCTGGAGGGGAGTCAGTTGATTGAGAGGGTTTTCGGATATTTTCTATTGTTGACCACAGGCTGTGGATGATAGCAGAACTTTAGCAACCACCAGTTTAGGGAACAGCTAAAGTACTGAGTACAAGTCTGGTTACAGCATAAATCCACATTTTTCTTAAAATTGTAAGATAAAAGATGGAAGGCTGAAGTATGCAACTTTGCCCATTAAGACCGTTTCACCAATGAGTTTCTCACTGATTCATTTCCAAGTCAGGGTGCTATGGGCCTTGGAGGGTAACTTGAAAATGGTGGCGTTTCCTTACATCTTCCAACCTTGTCCTTATAGTCAGTACAGCTGTTGAGCTTTGAAGGTTGTCAAAAATGCCCGAATGACTTACTCCAGTGCATCTTATAGTTGGTGCACTCTGCTGCAATTGAGCCTTAGCGGTGAAGGGAATGAATATTGCAGGTGTTGAAGAGGTTACACACAAGTGACTGCATTGTCGTGGACGGTGTTCAGTTACTTAAGTGTTATTGAAGTTACACCCATCTAGGCAAATGGAGAGAGTTATATTCCACGTCTCATTTGTGCCTTGCAAACGATATAGGATTCACAGAACAATGAGTTGAGTTTATAATCAAAACATGTCTCAAGAACATGTTATTGTTGTCAATGTGTTTATGTAGCCAGTTTCTATAATTTTTCACCCGAAATAATAACTCTGTTGACGATTACACGGGGTAACTTGTTTACAGTAAAGTTATTGAAAGTCAATGACATATGATTAGATTTTCCTTTGTCACAGTGATCATTACTCTATTTCGTCCTTGTGTGGACCAATCTGATTCCAGTCACTGTCTGATTTCAAGTTCCAATTGCTGTCTGTGCTTGAAATTTCAACCGTTTCTTCGCATAAATGTCTCCTCCTGCTGTCATAATATGTAAGGACGCTGCAGGGGACAGCAGAGATTAATGAACACGTTGTCAACACTGGAGAAAATGGAGCTTCGTGGAATGATTGGTTAGGCTGGGATTATTCTCCTTGAAACAAAGGAGGCGGAGGGGAGCTCTATAATCACATAGTAACATTTATATACGTTCAATATTCATGGGATCTTGACATGGTAGATACGGTCAGTTGGTTCACCCTCTGGTATGAGGAGAGCACCAGAGGACATGAACTCAGAATTAGATGTTGCCTATTTAATTCAGAAATGAGGAGTAATTTCTTTGCTCAGGGGCCAGTGAATCGGTGGAAATCCTTGGCGAAATTGTTGTTGAGGCTGAGTTGTTGTGTATTGTCAAACTGTGCCAGACAGATATTTAACTAGACAGACGATGAAGCTTTGTCGAGGCAATGCTGGAGAATGGAGTTGAGGCTTATCAGATCAGCCATGAGTTCGTTGAATTGTGGAGCAGACTCGATGGGCTGAATGGACGATTTCCAATCCTGCATCAACTGGTCTAATGCCTTAATTTATTGATATCTTTAGAATTCTGAGGGATGGGATGAAGTGTTTAAAAAGGTTTCTCAAACTGATCAGACAGATCAGGAACTAAGCTCAAAAGTTCATGAACAAGAAATGTGCTGCGGCCTGGATCAAGAAATGGCACTGGGCACACCGCAGATGGGTAGGTGCAGATGTTGTGATTGCTAAAGAAAATTGTTGGATCTAATATTGTTGCCAACTTGGTGATCACGCTGGATGATGGATCGCGGTATGATTCACACAGCAAAAGGTTGTGAAAGAATGAAAAATTCCTTTCATTGGAAACATTTTCTGCGGTTCCAATTCAATTGACTGTTTAAAATACTGATCAGAACTTTATGTGGAATATTGCATTAAAATTCACAAGCCCATTGGATAAATTATTGCACCCGATCTCTCCTTATTTGTTCCCCTTTCATTCGATGTAAATTCATAGCAAGTCAAGATGGAATGAAAGGAGGAAAGAAACGTTGCCCTCCTTTTCATTATCCCAATGTAACTTACAACAGAAACAAATTGCTTTACTTCGACTCTGATGAAGTATCGATTTATCACAAATCCCCGGTGCAATGAAGGGCAAAAGCAAGATTCTCCATCCAATGTATCCTAAAGATGCGAGGCACAAAGGGAAACCACAGCTGCGTTTGATAGAAGTAATAGCCAGAGAAGGATTCAAATCCACACATGCGCAATGGAAGAGCAACCCATCGCCTTAACCTCTGGGCCACTTCAGCCCATTGCAAAGGGGTTCACATGTGACCCCGTCAAGATCACATATGGTGCTCCTAGGCGATAAGAAATTCCCTGAGCGGAATCGAATCCACACCATTATGTTTCTGCTTTCGACAGAATAATAATACCAGCAAAATCCAAGGGATTGACCATGTCCTTGGAAGGAATACCTTGTCCTTGATTTATTCCCAGGCGGAGCTGTCTCAGAATGAACCAGCAAACATGAAATTCCCGTCACATTCACACGCACATTTAGTCTTGACGCGTAATTACTTCAGACAGTTTCTCTCTCACGTGAAGAAGTATATACGGAGAGAGAAGTGAAAGTGGTGTTTTAGCTCGATGGTCTTTCTCATATGGCTGAATCTGAACTGGGTAAAATTCCCAGAAATTCAGTTTTGTTCGTTTCATTTTATTAACTTTGCTGCAACTTCACTCTGTTCTTTCCAATGATCGGAAGTGAATTAGACTTATATGATTGGAACGCTCAATGTTGTGTTCACTTTTGCTCCGAATTTATTTCAGCTTTCAGAAAATACTGATCAGAAAAACAGAAGATTAAACTACAAAGCAAGATGCCAGTTTTGATGGTCAGATACTTTGGCAGATTTCAGTGGATATCAAATGAACCCAACATCATGGCGATTGTCCTCCCACCTTTAAGCCATGGGATTAAGGCAGGAAATCGATCTCTCAGAGACGGGTCACTTCCTATTCATTATGGAATAGCTTGCCTTGACAATATACCAAATCTGCTCAGTTCCATTTACAATGCTTCATGTGGAAAATTAATAGAAATCTTTCAAAACTCTGAGGTTTTTTTTGCTGATTCTTACTCAGCTGCAGACGTTTCCGGTATTTCTTTGCATTTGAAGTCGTCCAAATTCGATATTGTTTCCTCGCACCTTCTACCCCCCACACCCCACTTGTACACTTTAACCTGGCCACAGGCTGTCTGTCTCCTGGTGAAACTCACTGCTTGTGGGTCTCTAAATGTACCTTTCCAAATATTTTGGAAACGGATTTACGGAGTGACAGAAATTCTTCTCCCATCATTTATTTGTGCTACATCCATGGTTTTGAAAGCCTGACGTTCAGAAATATATGAACTTGAAAGAGTGACTTTACCACATTTTAATCTCGCCAAACCTCAAATACTCTGGAAATCTTCCTTTCGGTTTTCCTTGATTCAGTGTCAAATTTTCCAGAACACAAATAAATAAAATTCCATCCCCACTGAACGCCGTCAGCATCGTCTCTAATGTCTTAACGGGCCTGTAAACGTTGGCAGTGTCCTCTCTGATAGAATCACAGATTCCCTACAAGGCAGAAAGTGCAGTTCAGACAATCAGGTCTGTAGGGAGACTCTGAACAGCATCTCAACCAGACCTCGCTCACTTCTCAATCCCTCCAGGCCTCTGGCTTGTGATTTCAAATAAACCTGCTGGAATAAAACCTGGCATCGTGTGACTGCTGAACTTATCACTGCGTTACCCATGGCTAACTCATTTAACTTACTGAATTCACTCCCTTGGCACATCAGCGCAACCTAACAGGCCAACCCACCTAACTAACAGACTTAACAGCAGTTCGAACCACTGAATAAATGTACCATCACATTGAACACTATCTGGATCATTTACACAATGGTAACTCAGCCGAGTGAAAGCAAGCTGCGCCCATCAACCTGAATTCAATGCATACAAACGCGGTTCTGTACTGTCCAACCTCAGTAGCTCTGCTAGAAATGTTTCTGCACTCAGGTCTGAATGGGTTTGCTCTTTTCTTCCTCAGATTCCTGCTTTAAATAAACACATCAGTCAGGAACAACTCTATATAATGGTTTTCATTGCAACACAAACACAATGTGCAGTTGGCTGAAGTTACGTGTTTGTACTGTCACTGACAATCTCTCTCCCCAGGAGCTGCAGACCTTCCCCACGCTGATTCAGACAGCACTGTAATTCCTGTGACATGTCCCATCGAGAATGGAAGGCCAGGCATTAATAACCTTCACTGGGGAACAGAGCGACAGGTTTAAAACCTTTACGATGCTCCCAGCGGAGAATTGAGCCTTGTGACAGGCGGGGACACGAACCACGATACTGTGGAGGAGGACAACATCGAAGGAGGCCCTTCAGCCTGTTGTGACCACACTTGTCAAACACAACTGCTTAACGACCTGAATCACGTATTCCATCGTTTAGCCCATAATCTTACATGTTTTGGCATCACAATTTAACATCTCAATTTTTTTTAAGATTAGAATGATTTCCGCCTCTCTGATCCTTTCCGCAAATCTACTCAAACTTTTCTGCCTTTTCCCGAAATCATTTGGCCCCAGTGTTCGATCTCTCCATCAATAAGAAACGCTTCTTTCAGTCTATCCTATCCATATCCCTCAATGTATTGTACATCTCAGTCATGTCTTCTCCAATCTCCTCTGCTCGGCGACAAACAACCCCAGTCTGTCCAATCTCTCCTCACAACTGAAACTCTTCAGCCCAGACAATATCCCAGTGAATCTCTACTGCAACGTTCCCAGTGCGATCACATCCATGCAGTACTCTGTATTGCAGAACTACACACAGTAATCTGGCTAGGGCCGAATGAACTTTTTTTTTCTATTCTGTTACAGTATGAGGGCGTCGCTGACAGCAACAGTGACCACAGCCACACAGACTAATCGGTATCAATGTGAGAGTCTGTATTAGATTCTGCAATGCCTTAGTTAAATAGGAAATGACTCCGCAAACACATCAGGAAAGAGCAGGGCTCAGAAAGCTAGTGCTTCAATAAAACCTGTAAGACCATATCCTGGTTTGGGTCATTTTTAACTTTGTACTCCATCGTCCAACACCACCATCTCCAAATTAATGAAAGGGGGGTATGGGATGGAAAGTTCGGTTAGTGATCGTAGGAGGGAAGAAATCACTGAGAACGGGTGGATTTGAATTCTGACATATGAAACACCGAGATGTGAGCGACCTTGGAGAAAATCAAAACTTTAAAACAACTGATTCCTTTGTGTTTCACAAAAGCCTGGGACACATAGAGCAATTACTGCCGTGACTTGGATTTGAACCGAGGTTGCTGCAACCACAACGCAGAGTACTAACCATTATAGGATCACAGCAAACCACACACGAACACGCTAAACAAATGTAATAAGTAAAGTATCATAAGAGATGCTCTTGTTCAGACCTTTTACAGTATACTTTCCCCATTCAACCCCCCAGGCATTTGCATCCGTGTACACAGTCTCGATTTCGATAGTCTGTTTCAAGTCCTTTACCTCTGTAATTTTTACGACTTTAAGGTCATCAGGAGGGGTGAAAGGTTGTGTCTTATTATCCAGTAGTTCTGCCCATTTTCCCTGCTCTCCGCTCTTCAGAAACAAAAGCCTGAGAAATCATTCCAGCTTGTTTTCATTTCTATCCCAAATGTTTCATTTAATTTTACCCCGCACACCCCCCGCCAAGAATTGCTTCGTGTCATGTGGTTTTTTTGATCGTTAAGTATATTGGGTTACACTCTATATCGGGACAATCCAGAGCTGGTCGGAAGGTGTCCCGGTGTACTGTGACGAGACCATTATACCAAGTACCATCCCCAAGGCCATCCCCATATGATTTAAGATGTATCGCTGAGCTGCAGTACTGTCTCTGATTATCTCCATCCCCACAATTTACGAAACTACATGAATCAGGTCTATTACTTGTGGATTACCAGACTCAGGGACCGTAAGTAACACGTATGAAAATGATATTTGACAAAAACCCAACAGTAAGAGAGCTAGCATCATAACTCTAAGCATCCCCATCAGTCTAAAGAAAGTGCTGAAGCACCAAAAGACTTAATATACAATCTTACAGAAATAATCCCACGCTCGCGTCACCACTGTATAATCAGTTACTCAAATTCGCTTTAGTCTGAGTTTCAGCGGATCTTGCGTTGATTCGGCTGTCCAGATTTCTTCCTCAACTGGAGGGTCCACTGGCCCTTTGATCCGAGTGCAGTGAGTCCAGCCTTTCCCCACCGTCCTTATTGCCGTTTCGGTTGTCAAAAGAGCCTGACACGGCCCTTCCCAGTCTGGCTGCAATTTAGTCTCTGTCCATGATTTTACTAAGACCAAATCGCCCGGCCGGATGGGATGAACGGTGAATTCAAGGGATGGAGTCTGTGCCAATAAACCCTGTTCCCTGAGGAAAGACAAAGAGGAGGACAAGCCCAGTATATAGTTCTTTAAGAAAACATCTTTAGTTTCGGGAATTGGCTATTCTCCATTCCTTCGAAGATAAGGTAATCCAAATAAGATTTCAAAGGGGGATAGTCCCAAATCTTTCCTTGGGACTGTTTGTACTCCCAAGAGAGCTATAGGTAAACATATGGTCCAAGGGAGTGTGGTTTCTATTATCAATTTAGAGAGCTGTCATTTGAGTGTTTGGTTCATTCTCTCAACCTTTCCTGATGATGGCGGGTGCCATGGAGTATGGAACTCCCAGGAAATTCCCAACCATTTCGTTACCCCCTGTAACACTTTAGAGATAAAATGAGTTCCTTGGTCGGAATCTATATTGTTCCCTAGCCCATATCGGGGAATTATGTGCTCCAATATTGTTTTAGACACCCCACTCGCAGTGGCAGTAGCTCGGGGGTATACCTCAACCCAACCAGATAGATGATCTACTCCGACCAGCATATATTTTAGTCTTCCTACTCTGAGTAGTTCAGTACAATCTACTTGTATACTCTGGAAGGGTCTCAATCTTGGTCTCTTCCTCCTGAGGTCTGTTTTCTCAAGACTTTCTTATTTACCTTTCTGCATATTATACATCCCTCACATATTTGTTTAGCAATCGTATATATTCCTTTACATCCATATTCTCTAAGAACTAAATCACACATGGCTTGTACTCTCCAATGGCTGCCATGATGTGGGACAGCCGTAATTTCTCGCATCATCATTTTGTTTGACCTTTTACCTTCCATCAGGTAACCTCCAATGCCCGTCAGCTGTTTTTACAGCCCCTAAATCTTGCAATTCTTTTTCCTCTCTTTCAGTAAATGTAGGAGCTTCCCGAGGACCTGGGACAGGAGGTATTAGGGAATGGATCACCACTTCTTATGGGCTCAGGGCTGCTTCCTTAGCAACTTCATCAGCTAACCTATTCCCCCTAACTTCTGGTTCATTTCCTTTCTGATGACCATTTACATGCACTACCGTTATTTCTCGGGGGAGTAATAGGGACTCCAAGACCCGTTTAATCAACTCCTCATATACTAATTCCTTCCCCCGGCTATTGATCAGTCCTCATTCCTGCCATATCTTTCCGAACGTGCCAACACCAAATGCATATTTCGAGTCAGTGTATACTGTTCTCTCTTTATTTTCTAACGCCCTAAGGCACTTTCCAATGCATAGAGTTCGCAGGTCTGTGCTGACCACCCATTTGACAACCTTCCTGCCTCTACCACACTACATTCCATCCCATCTCCGACTGCATACACATTATGTCTTTTCTCTTCTGTCACCCGGGATGATCCGTCTATAAAATGTGGAGCTTCTGCATGAAGCGGAACATCTCTCAGGTCCATGCGGGCCTTAGTTTGGTATTCTATAATGTCAAGGCAGTCGTGCTCTGGATTCTGAGGAGATTCTCCTTCCCCTTTCCAAAGAAAGGCAGCTGGATTTAAACAATTGTCAGTGACCAACACTAGATCATCCTTTTCTATTAATATTGCCTCATATTTCAGAATCCGCAAGTCAGTCAACCATCGCCCAGCTTTTTGGTTTAGGATCGTTCTCACTTGGTGTGGGGTGCTTACTCTTATGGCTCCCCCAAATGTAAGCTTTCTGCTTTCCTCCACCAACAGTGCAGAGGCAGCCACGACCTGCAGACACTCAGGCCACCCCCGGGATACTGGATCCAATAGCTTCGAAAGATATGCTACTGGCTGTCTCATTCCTCCCCACCTCTGGCTTAATACTCCCAAAGCCGCTCCCTTATCTATGGTAGCAAAGAGGTGGAAAGGTTTATCTAGAGAAGGTAAGGCTAACATGGGGGTTTGGACCAGATCTCTTTTGAATTCTTAGATAGCTTTTCCTTTTCTTCCCAACTCAGACACTTTGGTTCCTCCTCTCATAGTTTGAGATATAATTCATTCGTCTTTTGAGCATAAGAATCAATCCACAATCTGCAATATCCCGTTAAACCCAAAACATTACGTAATCCCCGTTTGCTCGTGGGCAGCGGAATCCCCATTATTCCCTCTTCTGTTTCGGCCTTATCTTTCGCTTCCCCTCACTAACTAAATGTCCCAAGTATTTCACTTCTTGCTCCACATATTGTAGTTTATTTTTAGATACCCGCAGTCCTTACTGACCCAGGAAATTCAATAATTTGTTAGTTGCTTCTACTACTCTTTCTTTTCTTTTTCCTATTACGAAGAAGTCGTCTACATATTGCAACAGGGTAGTCCCCTTGGGGCTGCTAAATTTCTCCAATATTTGTTCTAACATCTGTCCAAATAAATCCGGGGATTCCATAAACCCCTGGGGAGCACGGCCGACCGGTATTGCTGTTTCCATCCTGTCTTGGGATCTTCCCATTCAAAGGCGAACAAATTCCTACTTTCCTCCACCAAGGGACAAACCCAAAAGGCATCCTTTAAATCTATCACACTAAACCATTCGTGGTCATGAGGGATCTTACTTAATAATGTATAGGGATTTGGCACCACTGGGTGCCTGATCTGTACTATTCAATTCAATGTTCTCAAAACCTGCACCAACCGATAAGTTCCATCGGATTGTCGCACTGGTAGATTTGGGGTATTAATAGGAGACATATATGGCTCCAACAGTCCATCTCTCATCAGTCCCTCAATTACTGGCTGCAGTCCTCCTTTACCTTCTATGGAAATGGGACATTGTTGCTCATAAACAACGTCCCCTTTCCTTTGTAAACTTATTTCTAGAGGACGGATCTGTATTTTTCCATGATTCCCTTCTCTAGCCCATACAATAGGGTCTATCTCTCTCTCCACATCTTCTGTCAACATTGTCATTTGTACAACTAATTCTTTTTCCTAAATTCAAATCTCCAGTCCTAAGAGGATAATTAAGTCTCTCCCGAATAAGTTACTGCCTCTCTCAGGGATATACAGCGGTTCCCCTGTGACTCTATCCTTAGGACTTTTATCATCATAGGTTCAAATTCTGGAACAGTAAATCCTTCCCCTTTTACCTCGGAAACAGTAATTGACCGTGTTGACATTCCTTCTTTCTTTGGTTTAAAATTCAGCGATGACTGTGCTGCCCCCGTATCTACGAGGAAGACTACCTCTTCTCTACAGGGTCCCTCTTTCAGGTTTATCAAGGGGTCCTGGTCGGCCCCCGAGGGCAGGAACCCCTGACAACCCTATTCTTCAACAAAATTCATAAGCGGAATTGACCTTTCTTCCCTGTGTAGATCAGGACACTCCAGCTTAAAATGCCCGGGTTTCTGCAATAACAGCATCCTGCCTGTGGAGACTTGCATCTCTGCCCCTGTCGCCCGAAACCTCTATCAAATGATCCCCCTTTTCTTCTCCTTCTCCCTCTTCCTCTCTTTCCTACATGATGCCACCTACCGCTCCAGTTGCTCACTATTGGTTCCATTCTTTTCTTAACTACCTCATCAACCGTAGCTACCATCATTTTTGCCTTCTGTTTTTGTCTCTCATCCTCTCTCTTTGCAAACACTTTCTGTGCCTCTCTTAACAGTTTATCTAATGGTATTTCACTCCTCCCTTCTATCTTCAGTATCTTTCTCTGTGTCTTGCCATGCCTTTGTCACAAAACATACTTTCAAAAGACCCTGTGTCACTGGGTCCTCAGGGTTCATTCCAGAGTATTTCCACATTGAGTCTCTTAATCTTTGCAAGAAAGCTGAGTGTGTCTCATCTTTCTCCTCTTTAACTTTAAAGGATTTAGTCAAATTCTGCGACTTCGGAACTGCCTCTCTTATTCCTTTTAGAATCAGGTCTTTCAATTCCTTCATTTATTTCCGATGCTCCGGGTTTTGATTTTCCCACTGGATGTCACTGAGGGGAAACTCCGTCTCTCCCTGTCTAGTATCCCCATCCCCAATGGGAAGTTCCCATATTTTAATGGCTGCTCCGGGTATAAGTTCCCTTTCTTCCCCAGTAAATAGTACATTTAAAATAGACATTAACTCAGTCCACGTATACAGACTGGGCCCCAAGAATTGATCAATTTGTTCAGACAACCCTACCGATCCTCAACCAGGACCTTCATCTCCTTTTTAAATATTCTGACCTCCGCACTGGTGAGGGGGACAGTTTCAAACCCAAACTTTTTGTCCGCTATTCGTACCTCCCGAAGGGGATAAGTCTTTATATTCTTCCCCTTTTTTTGTTTTTGTTTTTCCCCCTTAGGCTTTCGTTTAGATACTCTAGAGGCCTCCTCTACATCTATTTTATCTTCCCTTCCTTTTGTTGCGAATTGATAGTCGGGAACAATAACATCCCCGTGCACAACCCCTTCGTTCTCCTCTTGTGGGTCATCCGTTCTCTGTCCCTGTCTGTCTGTCTATGGTCCTCCCCCATTTTCACCCAATATGCAAACAGGCAAAAGGATCCCAGGGACTGGGTCGGGTAGAGGGGGAATCCCTTGTCTTCACTACCATCATTCCCAAGCTGCCCTTCCAACAGGACGCTTTCTCCGCCTCTTCTTGACTAAAAGTTTGTTTTTTATTCACATGCATTCTTAAATACTGACAGACCCAATCCTCGTCTGAACCGTACTTTGGCCAGAAGACAGCCAGACAAAGGATTGGGTCTTTGGTCCATACTAAACAACAATATTTCATCATTTTCTTTTTATCTTTTTCCCTTGTACAAGTGTTACTTGTCCATTCCTTCAACATCCTCCCTAACGGACATTCAGGACGAATATTACCAGGGACTTTTTCTTCCTTTACTCAGTGACAGTTCGACTTTCTCTGCATACACCCCATTTCTTGGGGGCCTCACCAATCACTCAGTGATTAAATACCCCTTTTCCCGTCCACCAAGTTTATACTTTAAAGTCAGTTTTCTGATGTTGGTTTGTTCACAGAGTTGCCTGGCCCCGTTTCTCCATAATTTTTATCGACCTTGTTTCACTGTCTGATTCAAATGTCTCTCTTGTGGGATTCGTACCTGTCACCCAGGGGGAGGACAAAACTGGGACAAGAAACCGCTCCTCAATTTTGAATGGAAGGCATCTTCCCAGTGTCCAGGGCCAGCCACTCCCCCCGGCGATGGAAGAATATCCAGGATGATCCCGCAATTGCGAGAAACTTAGCCCACTCACTTCAATAATTTCAGTGCGAGACAAGATCTGAAGCAATCAGTATGTTTATTATACGCTTGCAAGCGTGGTGCCTGAAATAGACTCGCAGAGTTTAGCAAGTACATAGGATTCACTACTCCAAACCCGGTGCCCATTACTATTGTTTCTCTCTTGCCTTACCCGGCCTTGTGCATAACAAAGTGCAGGTTTTACTTTGTTTTTTCACCACATCCTGACTGTGGTCAACTGTAAGGTATATCCTCCTTCACTGTGATCTATTTCCCCCACTTGTGACATTCCCTCCCTTTCCCGAACCATATTGAAACTTACGAACTTTTAATTGGGATTTGGTTTTTGTTTTTGCAGAAACGGGAAACAAATGCTTATAACTACTGCTCGTACAAGCATATCTGGCTTAACCTACATCCTCACAGCACCTTAACTATTTGTCTGTACCATATACTATTGCTTGCAGACACCTTTCATTCTTGTATGCACATTTTAGCTAATATGAAAACAAGTATATATTTCCTTCATGTAGGTTTCATTCTTGTTGACTCAGCTCTTGGTTGAGACAATTACACACTGGTGTGAGCTCATTTACCTTGCATAAGTAATTATGATTGCAGAAGTAACACTACTTCACCTGAAACCCATAGTTAGTAGTGCAGTGAATAAAGAAGAACAAAGAATACAGTGAATGTGCAGCCCAGGAACAGGCCCTTTGGACAGCCGAGCCTGAGCCGGTGCAAATCAACGATCTAAACATGTCGTCCAATTTCTAAGCATCTGTATCCCTCTGCTTCTCACTTACTCATGCATCTGTACAGGCGCACCTGAAATGAATCTACCATGCCTGCCTCTACTACCTCTGCTGGCAACGCATTCCAGCACCTACCACCCTCTGTGTAAAATACTTTCCATGTCTATCTCCCTTAAAAGTTTCACCTCTATCATTGAACGCATGACTTCACATTATTGAATCCCTCATCTTGGGAAAAAGCTTACCTCTATCCACCCTGTCTGTACCCTTCATGATATTGTCGACCTCAATCAGGTCCCCTCAATCTCGTTTTTTTCTAATGAAAGCAGAAGTAATCTACTCAACCACTCTTCAGAGATTGCATCTTCCATATAAAGCAACATCTGCATAAACCTTCTCCGCATTCTCTCCTAAACGTCGACATAATTTTGGTAATTTGGCGACCAGAACTGTACAAAGTATTCTAAACGCGGCCGAAACAACTCTTGTACAATTTTAGCTGGACTTGCCTGCTCTTATACGTAATGCCCTATCCGGTGAAGGCAAACATACCATGTGCTTTCTTGACCACTCTATCCACCTGTGAAGTCACCTTCAGGGTACAAAGGACCTGAACACCCAGATATCTCTTCTCATCAAGTTTACCCGAGTCTCTTCCGTTTACTGTATTACTTGTCTCTGGAATTAGACTTCCCCAAATCATCACCTCACATTTGCTTGGTTAGAACACCATTTGCCACTTCTCTGCTCAAGTCTTCTGTCTATATTCCCCTTCATTCTTTGACAGTCCCCTATGTTTTCTGGCTACTCCACCAATCTTTGTGTCATCTTCAAATATAGTGGTGATATACTGGACTATCAACTTTTGGAGATTGGAACATGGCAGTTGTTCATCCCATGCAGCAAGGAACCATGTTTTGATGCTTTTTCCTAGTGAAGTACCACTGTTTCCTGATGTAGATCAATAATTCAAAGTTTTTTTTATTAGGAGTCATGATTTAAATGTTTACTGATGATACATAGTCTTGTAGTTGACTCTGATGAATAATGTCAGGGACCGCAGGGATGTATCCTTCAGGTGGAAAGGCAACATGGTGAATGGAATTGAATCCAGACCAATCAGTGGTGGTGAATTTGAGGAGTTGTAACAATAACAGTGAGGATTCTGATAGGTGAACAGGAACAAAGAGATCTTGGAATGGGCATTCACAGATCCCTGAAGACAGGGACAAGGAGATAATTTGTTCGAGAGGTTTTTGGATATTTTCTACTGTTGCACACAGACTGTGGATGATATTCGATCTTTAGCAACCGCCAGTTTAGGAAACAACTAAAGGAATGAGCACAAGTCTGGTCCATGCAATAATCTACATTTTTAATAACTGAAAGATGAAAGATAGAGGGCTGAAGTATCAATCTTTGCCCATCAAACTACTTCACCACTCAATGAATTTATCACTGATCCCTCTCCAAGTCATGCTGGTATGTGCCTTGGATGGTAATTTGCAAATGGTGAAGGTTCAGTGCATCTTCAACCTTGTCCTTATGGTCGGGACAGCTTTTGAGCTTTGAAGGTTCTGTCAACAAAGCTTGGATGACTTACTCCAGTGAATTTTCTAAGTGGTGCACTCTGCTGCAATTGTGCCTTAGCAGTTAAAGGAATAAATATTCAGGTGTTGAACAATATACAGTTAAGTGACTGCATTGTCGTGGAGGGTGTCCAGTTCCTTAAGTGGTATTGAAGCTACACGCACCTCGGCAAATGGAGAGAGTTCTGTTAAACATCTAATTTGTGCGTTGCAGACGATGTAGGCTTCACGAAGACAAGAGTTGAGTTAATAATCAAACAAAGTCGACCCACGGACAGGTTTTTGTCGTCAACTCCTTTATAGGGGTGGTCATGTTCCATTTTACCTTCATAACAGCTCCAAGGACGATTACACGGAGGAATTCAGTTACATTGAAGTCATTAAATGTCAATCGAATATGATTAGATTCTCATTTGTCAGAGTTATCTTCGCTGTATTTGGTCCTTCTGTGGGTCAATCCGATTCTAATCGCTTTCTGATTTCAAATTCCAATTCCCATCTGCGCCTGAAATTTCAACCCGTTTCCTCGTCGAAATTTCTCCATCTGTCTTAATAATATGTAAGGGACAGCACAGACTTACTAACATGTTGTTAACTCTGAATACAGTAGAACATCGTGAAATGATTGGTTAGGCTGGGATTACTCTCCTTCAAACAAAGGAGGAGGAGAGGAACTTTATAATCACATAATAACAATTATAAATGTTCAATATTCGTGGGATCTTGACTTGTAGATACGGGCAGGTGGCTTGCCCTGTGCTCTGAGGAGAGCAACAGAGGACATAATCTCAGAATTAGATATTGCCCATTTAATTCGGAAATGAGGAGCAATTTCTTTGCTCAGGGGTTAAAGAATCTGTGACATTTTCCAATAACCGCTGTTGAGACTGTGTGGTTGGGTACTTTCAAACTGTGCCAGATAGTTAATCAGAAAGATGATGACACTTTGTCGAGCTAAGTGAGCAGAAAGAAATTCAAGATTATCAGATCAATATGTTAAAAATCACACAACACGAGGTTATAGTCCAACAGGTTTAATTGAAAGCACATTAGCTTTCAGAGCGACGCTCCTTCATCAGGTGATATTCAGGTGACTATCACCTGATAAAGGAGCATCGCTCAGAAAGCTAGAGCTTCCATGTAAACCTGCTGGACTCTAACCTCGTGTTGTGTGATTTTTTGCTTAGTCCAACACCGGCATCTCCAAATCAGATCAACCATGAATGGTTGAGCAGACTCCTTGGGCTGAATAGCATATTTCCACTTGGTTTAACATTTCGTCTAAGGCTTTATTTTATTCATAGGTTCAGAATTGTGAGGGGATGGGATGAAGTGACAGGAAAGGTTTATTAAACAGATCAGACAGATCAGGAACAAAGCTCATAAACACAGGAAAAAGAAATGTGCTGTGACCTGGGGGCAACAAACGACACTGGGCCCCAGCACAGGAGGCTGTGTACAGAAGCTGTGATTGATGAAGGAAGGTGCTAGATCTTATACAGTTGGCAAGTCAGTGATCACGCTGGACGACAGATCGTTGTATGATTGACACACAGCAGAAATTGGTGAAAGAATGAAATGTTTGTTTCATTGGAGAAATTTTCTGTGGTTCCAATTCGGAGTGACTGTTTGAAATACTGATCAGATCTTTGTGTGAAGTGTTAGGTTAAAATACTCATGAACAACCTCACTGGATACACTTGTGCGCTCGATCTCTTGTAATTATTTTCTCTTTGTTTCGATGTAAATTCATAGAAAGACAAGATGGAATGTAGGGCAGAAAGAAAAATGCATTCCTTCTCATTACACCAATTTCATCTACAATTGAATAGAATGACTGCTCTCACTCTTCATTTCGACTTTAATGTGGTGTCGATTATTTGTGAATCGCCCGTGCAGTGAAGGGCAAGAACAAGATTCTCGATCCAGTGTATACCAGAGGGTGAGGTGCAAAGGAAAACTGCTAGAGCGGTGCGTAAAGTTAGCAACCAGAGTGTGACTCGAACTCGTGAATGTGGAGCACAGCGGTGCAATAAAACAGCACCGTAATCTCAGTTTCCTCTGCACATTTTGTCGTGGGGTGACATGTGACCTCATCAGGTTACATGTGGTGAAAGTCATGGATGAGAAAGTTCCAGAGCGGAATCAAATCCACACCATTGCGTTACTGCTTTCACTAGAATTATCATAACAGCAAATTCCAATAAATAGCCAAGCTGGTCAGAATGAATAGCTGTCATTAATACATTCTGAGTCAGAACTGAGTGCTAGATCTTATAATCAGAATGAAACAGGACAAGTATTTTCCGTCATATTTACACCTACATTTGACTCATAATTTCTTCAGTCACTTTCTCTTTCACGTGAAGAAGCAGCCATGGTGAGTGAAATAAAGGCAATGTTGTTGCTCAATGGCGTTTCTCATATGGCTGAAGCTGAATTGAATTCAATCGCAAGAAATGCTGATTTATTCGTTTCATTTTAATTTTGCTGAAACCTCACAAGTTTCATTGTAATAATCAGAAGTGAATTAGATATATCTCATTGGAACGATTAATGTTGTATTCAAATTTGCTCTGACTTAATTTCAGCTTAAGGAAAATACTGCTTAGAAAAACAGAGGGTTAAAGTGCAAAAGAAAACCCACCAGTTTTGTTGCTTGTTACTTTGGCAGATTTCACTGAGTATTAAATGGACCAAATATCATGGTGTTTGTTCTCACATCTTTAACGCATGTGATGAAAGCAGGAAGTCGATCTCCAAGCAACTGGTCACTTCCTATTCATTATGTAATATCTTCCGTTCACAATAAATAAAAATCCAGTCAGTTACATTTACAATGCTTTAGGTGGAATATTATGCCAAATCTTTCAAAATGCAGAGTTGTGGAAGCGAATCTTATTCAGTTTTGCACACATTAAAGAAATTTCTTTACATTTAATGTCAACCAACTTCGACATTGTTTCCCGCAACTTCCGAGACTACACCCCACCTCTGCACCTTTACCTAGCCACACGCTGTCTCTCTCCTTGTGAAATTTATTCCTTGTATGTCACCAATTGTGCCTTTCCAAATATTTTGAAAAACAGATTCTTGCAGTGACAGCGAATCTGTTCACATCATTTCTTTGTCCTTCCAAGGTTTTATCAAAGGTATTGAAAGCCTGTCATCTCGATGTTTACTTACTTGAAAGAGGGAATTTTCCACCTATTTAGTCTGTTCAAACATTTCATAACCTGAAAAAATCCCATTAAGTTTTCCTTGGTTCAGGGATAACTGTTCTCAATTTTCCAAGAAGACAAGTGAATAAAATCTCATCCTCAGTACAACCCCATCAGCATCTTCTCTAATGGCTTTACACCCCAGTAAACACCGTCATTATCAATTCATAGAATCAAGGAATCCTACAGTGTAGAAAGAGCATTTCAGTCAATCGAGCCGGTGTCGACTCTCTGAAGAGCATCTCACCCAGACCTAGCTCCCCTCCCTATTTCCTTATATTTCACCTGAAGAAGGGGAATCCCTCCCCCATATGATTTCAAATAAACCTGTTGGAGTATAACCTGGCGTCATGTGACTTCTAACCTTATCCCCACGTTACCCATGGCTAATTCACCGAATTTACTTAATTCACTCCCTGGACACGAGAGGGCAATTTAACTTTGCCAATCAACCTAACCCTCCCTCTGAACAGCAATGCGAATTACTGAGACAATGTTCCATCATACTGGGCAAATGATGTATCATTTTTTAATGGTTTTCTACACTGGTAACAGCCTCATCAAAACAAATGAACCCAAATTCAATTTCATTCGTGCTGCGGGAAATGTTTCTGCACTCATATTTGAATGCGTTTATGTTGTTTTTTCCTCAGCTTCCTGCTTCTAGTAAACACTTCAATCCGGAACAAGTCTGTCAAATGCTTTTCTTTCCAGCACAGGCACAAGGTGAAGTTTGCAGAAGTCACGTGTTTGGCCGTTCACTGATACTCTGCCTCCCTGAGAGTTGCAGTCATTCCCCACCTTTAAGGAGAAAGTGAGGACTGCAGATGCTGGAGATCAGAGCTGAAAATGTGTTGCTGGAAAAGCGCAGCTGGTCAGGCAGCATCCAAGGAACAGGAGAATCGACGTTTCGGGCATAAGCCCGTCTTCAGGAAACAGGATTCCTGAAGAAGGGCTTATACCCGAAACGGCGATTCTCCTGTTCCTTGGATGCCGCCTGACCTGCTGCGCTTTTCCAGCAACACATTTTCAGCTTCCCCAACATTATTCAGGCAGCCCTGTCCTTCCTGTGACATGCCCCGTCGAGAATGGAAGGGCAGGTATCCATACCCACACTTGGGAATGGAGCGACAGTTTTAAAATGTTTACATTGTCCCCAGCGGAAAATTGATCCCTGTGTCAGGCGGGGACATTAACCATTATACTACTGAGGACAAGAATGTCAAAGGAAGCCCTCCAACTAAATGTGGCCACACTTGACAAAAGCAACTGCCTAATGAACTGAATCCCATTTCACAATGCTTACCCCACAGCTTTATATGCCTTGGTATCAAAAGTTCGCATCTGACTTTTATTCAGGTTATGAAGGATTCTGCCGCTTTGAAAAATGCAGGCAGTGTATTCCAAACTCCAATCACCCACTGGCTGATAAAGGTTTTTCCCACATCTTCTCAAACCTTTCTGTCTTTCTTTTTAAATCTCTGGCCCCTGCTGATCGATCCCTCCATCAATAGGAAACACGTTCAGTCAACCCTGTCCATACTCTAACTCAATCATGTCTTGTCCACATCTCCTTCACACTGCGACAAACACTCCACTCTGTCCTGTCTTTCTTCACAAATGAAACTCTTCAGCCCAAACAGTATCCCGGGAAATATCTCCTGCAATTTTCTCAGTGTGATCACATCCCTGCTATAATGTGACTTGCAAAACTGCACACAAAACACTTGTTTGAGGCTAATGAGCATTTGTTTTAAAATTTTTGGATTAGTGTGAGGGCTATTCTGGCGAAGCAGATTTTATTACCCATTCCGAATTGCCCAGAGGGCAGTTGAGACTCTACCATATTGCTATGAGTCTGAAATCGCAAGCAGCCCAGACCAAGTCAGGATAGCAAATTCCATCCCGAAATGACATCAGTGAAACAGATTTTGTTTTCAACAAATGTCAATGGATCTATAGTAGTCATTAGATTCTTCCTTGCAGATATTTTTTGAAAGCAAATTTGACAATCATGGCATGGTGGGATTCAAGCCCGAGGACCCAGACTATTACCTCGGTCTCTGGATTATCAGTCCTATGAAATTACCACAAGACCAACGCAGAAAGGCACAAAAGCTGATCTTTTCCAATAAAATGTCTTTGCACCCAAACTGCCCTGCGTATTTTCCATGAGCCTGACGCTCCAATTGTCTCTGGCCTATGTCAGTAAATGTTGCTACATGGGGATTGATTTCACAACCGCGGTATCCAAATGGATCGACTTGTTTGAAGGTCCCGATGGTGGGACTGGGGCACGTTCACCCAACAACAGTGACCGCAGCAGCAGCACAGACAGAACAGTATGAATGTGAAAGAGAGTGATAGATTGTGCATTGCCTCAGAGAAATGGGGGGAGGGACGGAAATGAGGTTTAATGATCGTGGGAAGGAGAGGAGTCTCCGACAACGGGTGTGTTTGAATCCTGATAAATGCAACGCAGAGATGTAAGAGAGCGGAATTTCAAGGTAAAACGATTAATTTCTTAGCATTTGTCACAAAAAGGACAACGGAGAGAATACTAAGTGCCGTGATTTGGTTTCGAATCGGGGTTTCTGTGCTCACAATTCAAAAAACCGACAACCACGATCACAGTAACCACAGAACATGATGCTTGCAAGCAGCAATAAGTATACTAGCAGAGGAAATGTTCGGAAGAACAGCACATGTTCAATATCAGTACCCAGGGAACAGTGACAGACATGTGGGAACTGAGAATGAGCTGTATCTTTCAGTTTGATGTCCTCAGAGGCTGTGGAGATCCCTTGAATGAGAATGTTGAAAGATGAGTTTGATCGATTTCGACAAAACATCAAAGACTCGGGGGACAGTACAGGATATTGTTGAAATGTATGCTTCAATAGCATTTTAGCTTAACATCGGCACAGCCGTCCCAGACCGAACCGGAAATGGGGATGGGAATGTATGCACGGAGTTATTCTCTGACTCCTGTGATGAAATAGGTGAGCGTCCTGTCCTTCTGTGATGGTATAGAGGCGCAAGAAATTCCTCGGTTGAGTGTGCTCCTGCTCAAGGGAATGGTTCTCCCCGTTTATACTATCATAGCGATTTCCGGTTCATTTTTCTAAGACAGCTGAGTGGCACAAGTGGAGCGTGTTGAGTTCTTAACTTTGCAGTGGTGTGCTTAAAAGATGATTTTGCTGTTTGGATCTGTGTTTCCGACACTGGCGGTGGCAGCTACATTTGCTCGCATCAGCTCAGTATCAGCTTCTTCCACACAGTCAAGACTTCAACCGCGAGAAGGTGGCGTTGGGGTGATATTTTAAACGAGCCATCCTTGGGGGTTGGGACATGGAAACGGTGATGTTTACGTTCGACGAATAAAACATGAAATACAAGCCTGACCTCAGGAACAGAGATCATGACTTTAATTTACTGCAATCCCATTCATTCATGACCCTTATGTAGGGGATTCAACCATCTTCACCCAGCCATGCCCACGAGAGACTCCAGGACCAGAAAAACATGAGCTTACCCTTAATTCAAGAATCTCCACAGTGTGGGGAAGCAGTCTAATCGGCCCTTCCAGTCCACACGGTACATCAGAAGCGCATCCCACCAGACCCCAGGGTATTCTCTGTCCCATAAGCCTGCATTTCCCATTGTTGATCCATGTAACTGGTACATCTTTGGTCTGAGGGAGAAATGAAAGCGCAAACATACAGAGAATGTGTAGAGTGCCCACAGACAGACACCCGAGGCTGGGATCACAACCCGGGTTTGTGTTGAAGCCAGACAGCAACGAACGAGGGGCGAAGAATAAATATTGTTCAGGCCAGTCATACTCACACCCGATAGGTTAATGAGGAAGAATGAAAAGACATTCACAACATGAAATGTTTGTATCTGTGTGGACACAATTTGAAACGATCATTCACCCTGTGTGGAACAAAGGACACTGATACCACAGAGAAAGCAGGGCAATGTGGGATCTGTTGGAAGGGAATCAATTAACCGCAGAAATGGAAACTCATTTAATCAGGAACACTGGGGAGAGACCGTTCACCAGTCCCGCGTGTGGGAAGGGATGACTGAGCAAAACAACCTCCGGAGACTCCAGCAGGATTACATATCCCATCAGGTGTTCGGTTATGCTGTCAATGCTGCTGTTCATCCCAACCAGCTGCCTGCTCCATAGTGTCAGTCAGAGTCATAAAGCATGTAAACAGGCCTGTCAGTCTAACCAATCCATGCTGGGCATATTGCCAAACTAACCCATTCCCGTCTGCCTCCTCCTGTCCCCGCTGAGTGGTGATAATGCCCGCTGAGTGGTGATACTACTGTGTTGCTAATCCAAAACCCAGGCAATATTTTGGGGACAAGGGGTTCAGGTCCTGGCATGACAGATAGTGGAGTTTGAATTCAATAAGCACCTGGAGTTGAAGAGTCTCGTGGTGTCCTGAATCAGTTGTGTGGAAAATCCCATCTGATTCACTCATGCCAGTTCGGGAAGCATCCTGCCATATTCATCTGCTCTGTCCCACAGGAGACTCCAGATGGATAATACCGTGGTTGACTCTTAAATGCCCTCTGGGAAATAACAACTGCACTAGGCATGAAGAAATTTATTTTAAAAATCCCACTTTCCCAATCATGTTTGGAATTAATTGTCCATTAAATGTTGCAAACATACCCTCATCCATCACTTCCTCAGCAAGTTAATTACACATGTAAAACACCGTTCCTAAAAAAATGCCTTCTGTCTTTTTTTTAAAAAATCTCTCTTTTCAAGTTCAACATCTGCACTCTCGTCTTGAAATCCCCCTCCTGGGAAAAGGCAGCTATCGTTAACGCTAAACTTCCCTCTCAATAATTCATAAACTTCTGTCAGGTCGCCGCTCAAAACCCTAACCTAGAGTGAAAACACTCTCAACTAGGAGAAAGTGAGAACGGCAGATGAGAGATCAGAGTCAAGAGTGTTGTGCTGAGAAAGCAAAGCCGATCAGGCAGCATTTGAGGAGCAGGAGAATCGACGTTTCGGGGAAGAGCCTGGTGAAGGACACTTGCGCGAAAAAAAAATTGATTCTCCTGCTCCTGGGATACTGCCTTACCTGATGTGGTTTTCCAGCACCCCGATCTCGAATCTGAAAATAGTCTCAGCCTATCCAGCCTTTCATTAGAACTCAAACCTTCCACAGGCAACAAGTATGTATACCTTTTGTGAACCTACTCCAGCTGAATAATATCATTCCTGCAACTGGGCGACCAGAACTGGACATAATATTCCAGAAGAGGCCTCATCAATGTCCTGCAAAACTTCAACATAACGTCCCAACTCCTATACACAAAGGACTGAGCAATGAAGGGAAGTATGTTAAATGCCTTTGAACCATCTTGTCTGTTGGTAATGCAAATTACAAGGAATTATGTACCTGCACACCGAGCTTCCCTGTTCTCCAACATAGGCAAAGCCATACTCTTTTTATTGTACCAAAATGGAATACCTTCCATTTATCCAGATTGAACTCAATGTTACATTTTTCAGTCCAACGACTCATTGGATTTTGATCCTTTTGAAACTTAGATAATCTTCCTCACTGTCTACAATTCTGGCGTCGCCTGCAAACCTACGCTGCATGCCTGCTGTGAGTTCCACTGTTTTCTCATATAGATCAATGATTCATATTTACTTGTAGTGGCCGTGATTTAGCAGTGTGCAGATCATACAACAGTTAGCCATACCATTAACCATGAGGAAGAAAGCGGCAGACTGCAGGGAGATATCAAACAATTTGAAATAAAAATGGTGAAAGCAATTCATTCCAGGGAATTGGGTGATACTGAAGCAAAATTAAACTTCAAACCAGCTGCCCACGCTCCAGCTGTGGCACTCAGCTGTCTCAGTAAGATGCACTGTAGATTGCTGTTATTATAAACGGGAACAAATGTTCCCTTCTGCACCGCCTTTGACCAGAAGGACTCCCAACCTCGGAATTGCTTGCGCCTCTAAACCATCATAGAAATACTGTACATTCTCCGGTTGCGTCACTTGAGCCATCGAGTATCTCTGCGACCTCATTCCCATCTCGATTTCAAATTGGTTATTCACGACTGCGCCTCTCAGTTCATCTGATTCTGGGGCTAGGAACTGGGACTATGTGGCAGCACTGGTTACTTCCTTGTGTCGGGAAACTCGAGAAGTAGCCGATGTTAAACTGCATTGTTATTGAAGTATAAATTTCAACAAAAGCTTGGTATAAACAATGACTGCAGATGCTGGAAAACAGATTCTGGATTAGTGGTACTGGAAGAGCACAGCAGTTCAGGCATCATCCGAGGAGCAGTAAAATCACCGTTTCGGGCAAAAGCTCTTCAACAAGAATACAGGCTGAGAGCCTGAAGAGTGGACAGATAAGTGAGAGGAGGGTAGGGGTGGGGAAAAAGTAGCATCGAGTACAATAGTTAAGTCGGGGAGGGGATGAAGGTGACAGGTCGGGAGGGAGGGTGGAATGGATAGGTGGAATAGAAGATAGGCAGGTAGAACAAGTCAGGACAAGTCATGGGGACAGTGCTGAGCTGAAAGTTTGGAAATGGGGTGAGGTGAGGGAAGGGGAAAGGAGGAAACTGTTGAAGTCCACATTGATGCCCTCGGGTTGAAGTGTTCCGAGGCGGAAGATGAGGCGTTCTTCTTCCAGCTGTCTGGTGGTGAAGGAGCGGCTGTGAAGGAGACCCAGGACCTCCATGTCTTGGGCAGAGTTGGAGGGAGAGTGGAAATGTTGGGCCACGGGGTGGTATGTTTGATTGGTGCGGTTGTCCCAGAAATGTTCCAGAAAGCGCTCTGGTAGGAGGCGCCCAGCCTCCCCAATGTACAGGAGACTGCACCGGGAGCAACTGATTCAATAAATGATATTGGTGGATGTGCAGGTAACAAAAGCTGCACTGTCCCCGGAGTCTTTGATGTTATGGAGAAATCTATTTATCTCAGCGTTCAACACATTAATGATGGAATCACCACAGCCACTGGGGGAACCGATGTTAAACGGTCAGCCCATTCTGAGTTCCCACATATCTGCCACTGGTCGCTCAGCACTGATATTGTGTATTTGTTGCTCTGCCTAATATTTCTTATGATACTTTGCTTATTCTGAGCGTTTTGCGTGTTCGTCTGTGGTTTGCCGTGATCGTATAGTGGTTAATATTCTGCGTTGTGGCCGCAGCAACCTCGGTTCGAATCCGAGTCATGGCAGCAATTGCTCTATGTGTCCCAGGCTTTTGTGAAACACAAAGGAATCAGTTGTTTGCAAGTTTTGATTTTCTCCAAGGTGATATTTTTTTCCTTCAAGCTCTGCTCGCTCACATCTCTGTGTTTCATATGTCGGATTTCAAATCCACCTGTTCTCAGCGATTTCTTCCCTCCTACGATCACTAACCGAACTTTCCATCCCAGACCCCCACCTCATTAATTTGGAGATGCTGGTGTTGGATCATGGAGTACAAAGTTAAAAATGACCCAACACCAGGTTATGGTCTTACAGGTTTTATTGAAGCACTAGCTTTCGGAGAGCTGTTCTTTCATCATGTGCTTGCGGATTCATTTCCTATTTCACTCAGGCATTGCAGAATCTAATACAGACTCTCACATTGATACCGATGAGTCTGTGGTCACTGTTGCTGGGTGAACGTTCCCCAACCCCACCATCGGGACCTGCAGACAATTTGATCCATTTGGTTACCACTATTGTGAGATCAATACTCATGTAGCAGCTTTTACTGATATAGACTAGATATTAATGGGGGGGGGGGGTGGGGGGAGTCCAGCTCAGGAAAATGGCACAGAACAGTTTCGGGGAAAAGCGACTTAATTGGATAAGATCAGTTTCACTACATTTCTGCAATGGCCAAGCGCTATTACCACTGAACACTGAACTGTTAATTCAGACACCACGGACCTGGATTTGACTCTGACCATGTTAGGTGGTAGAATTGGGATTCAATAAATATCTGGAATTATGAATCTAATAACTCCTATATATCCATGTTCAATTGTTGAAAATAAAACAAAACAAACTGACGTCATTTAAGGAATGAAACTGCCATTCTTACCTGCTCGGGTCTCCATGTAACTCAAGACTCACTACAAGATGGTTGAGTCTCAACTACCCGCTGTTCAATTAGGGATAGCAATCAATACTGCCGAGCCAGCGACGCCTTCATACTGTAACAGAATAGAAAAAAAAGGTTCATTCGGCCCTAGCTAGATTACTGTATGCAGTTCTGCAATTCAGAGGACTGCATCGATGTGATCGCACTGGGAAAGTTGCAGGAGAGATTCACTGGGATATTGTCTGGACTGAAGAGTATCAGTTGTGAGGAGAGATTGGACAGACTGGGGTTGTTTGTCGCTGAGCAGAGGAGATTGGAGAAGACATGACTGAGATGTAATAAATACTGAGGAATATGGATAGGATTGACCGAAAGAAGCCTTTGTTATTGATGGAGGGATCGAACACTGGGGCCAAGAGATTTCGGGAAAAGGCAGAAAGGTTTGAGGTCACGGGGCTCAATTCTCCGCTGGGGGCATCGTGAATGTTTTAAGCCTGTCGCTCTGTTCCCCAGTGAAGGTTATTCATGCCTGGCTTTCCATTCTCGATGGGACATGTCACAGGAAGGACAGTGCTGTCTGAATCAGCGTGAAGAAGGACTGCAGCTTCTGGGGAGAGAGAGTGTCAGTGAAAGTGCAAACACTTAACTTCAGCAAACTGCACATTGTGTTTGTGTTGCAATGAAAACCATGAAATAGAGTTGCTCCTAACTGATATGTTTATTTAAAGCAGGAATCTGAGGAAGAAAACAGAATAAACCCATTCAGATCTGAGTGCAGAAACATTTCCAGCAGAACTACTGAGGTTGTACAGCTTCGAACTCCGTTTGGATGCATTGAATTCGGGTTGGTGGGCGCAGCTTGCTTTCACTCGGCGGAGTTGCCAGTGTGTAAAGCCGGTGTGAAACAGATAGTGTTCAATATGATGGTACATTTGTTCAGTGGTTCGCACTGCTCTTAGGTCTGTAGGTGAGGTGGGTTGGCCATGTTAAATTGCGCTGATGTGCCAAGGGAGTGAATTCAGTAAGTTAAATGAGTTAGCCATGGGTAACGCAGTGATAAGTTCAGCAGTCACACGATGCCAGGTTTTATTCCAGCAGTTTATTTGAAATCACAAGCCAGAGGCCTGCAGGGATAGAGATGGGAGCGAGGTCTGGATGTGATGCTGTTCAGAGTCTCCCTCCAGACCTGTTTGACTGAACTGCACTTTCTGCATTTTAGGAAATCTGTGATTCTATCAGAGAGGACACTGCCAGCGTTTACTGGGTCGCTAAGACATTAGAGACGATGCTGACGGCGTTTAGTGGGGATGGAGTCTTATTTATTTGTGTTTTAGAAAATTTGACACTGAACCAAGGAAAACCGAATGGAATTTTTCCAGCGTACTTGAGGTTTGGAGAGAGTAAATATATGGAAAATTCACTCTTTCAAGTTCGTATATTTCTGAACGTCAGGCTTTCAAAACCATCGATGGAGGGCAAATAAATGATGGGAGCAGAATTTCTGTCACTCAGAGAATCCGTTTCCAAAATATTTGGAAAGGCACATTTAGAGACACACAAGCAGTGAGTTTCACCAGGAGAGAGACAGCTTGCGGCCAGGTGAAAGTGTAAAAGTGGGGTGTGGGGGGTAGAAGGTGCGAGGAATCAGTATCTAATTTGGACGACTTCAGATGCAAAGAAATATCAGAAACGTCTGCAGCTGAGTAAGATTCAGCAAAAAACCCTCAGAGTTTTGAAAGATTTATATTAATATTCCATATGAAGCATTATAAATGGAACTGAGCAGATTTGGCATATTGTCAAGGCAAGCTATTCCGTAATGAAAAGGAAGTGACCCGTCTCTTAGAGATCGATTTCCTGCTTTAACCCCATGCCTTAAAGGTGGGAGGACGATCGCCATGATGTTGGGTTCATTTGATACCCACTGAAATCTGCCAAAGTAACTGAGCATGAAAACTGGCATCTTGTTTTGTAGTTTAACCTTCTGTTTTTCTCATCAGTATTTTCTTTAAGCTGAAATAAATTCCGAGCAAAATTGAACACAATATTGAGCGTTCCAATCATATAAGTCCAATTCACTTCCGATCATTGGAATGAACAGAGTGAAGTTGCAGCAAAATTAATAAAACGAAACGAACAAAACTGCATTTCCGGGAATTTTACCCAGTTCAGGTTCAGCCATATGAGAAAGCCCATCAAGCTAAAACATCACCTTCACTTCTCTCTCTGTACGTACTTCTTCACGTGAGAGAGAAACTGTCTGAAGAAATTATGCGTCAAGACTAAATGTGCGTGTGAATGTGACGGGAATTTCATGTTTGCTGGTTCGTTCTGAGACAGTTCCGATTAGGAATAAATCAAGGACAAGGTATTCCTTCCAAGGACATCGTGAATCTCTTGGATTTTGCTGGTATTATTATTCCGTTGAAAGCAGAAACATAATGGTGTGGATTCGATTCCGCTCAGGGAATTTCTTATCGCCTAGGAGCAACATATGTAATCTTGACGGGGTCACATGTGAGCCCCTTTGCAATGGTCTGAAGTGGCCCAGAGGTTAAGGCGATGGGTTGCTCTTCCATTGCGCATGTGTGGAATTGAATCCTTCTCTGGCTATTACTTCTATCAACCGCACCTGTGGTTTCCCTTTGGGCCTCGCATCTTTAGGATACATTGGATGGAGAATCTTGCTTTTGCCCTTCATTGCACCGGAGATTTGTGATAAATCGGTACCTCATCAAAGTCAAAGTAAAGCAATTTGTTTCTGTTGTAAGTTACATTGGGATAATGAAAAGGAGGGCAACGTTTCTTTCCTCCTTTCATTCCATCTTGACTTGCTATGAATTTACATCGAATGAAAGGGGAACAAATAAGGAGAGATCGGGTGCAATAGTTTATCCAGTGGGATTGTGAATTTTAATGTAATACTCCACACAAAGTTCTGATCAGTATTTTAAACAGTCAATTGAATTGGAACCGCAGAAAACCTTTCCAATGAAACGAATTTTTCATTCTTTGACAAACTTTTGCTGTGTGAATCATACCGCGATTCATCATCCAGCGTGATCACCAAGTTGGCAACAATATTAGATCCACCAATTTTCTTTAGCAATCACAACATCTGCACATACCCATTTGTGGTGCCCAGTGCCATTTGTTTTATCCAGGCCACTGCACATTTCTTGTTCATGAACTTATGAGCTTAGTTCCTGATCTGTCTGATCAGTTTGAGAAACCTTTTCTATCACTTCATCCCATCCCTCAGAATTCTAAAGATATCAATAAAATAGGGCGTTAGACCAAATGATGTAGGATTGGAAATCGGCCATTCATCCCATCAAGTCTGCTCCACCATTCAACGAACTCATGGCTGATCTGATAATCCTCAACTCCATTCTCCAGCATTGCCTCTACAAAGCTTCATCATCTTTCTGGTTAAATATCTGTCTGGCACAGTTTGAAAATACACAACATCTCAGCCTCAACAACAATTTCGGCAAGGAGTTCCACCGATTCACTGGCCCCTGAGCAAAGAAATTACTCCTCATTTCTGAATTAAATCGGCAACATTTAATTCTGTGTCCATGTCCTCTGGTGCTCTCCTCATACCAGAGGGTGAACCACCTGCCCGTATCTACCCTGTCAAGATCCCATGAATATTGAACGTTTATAAATGTTACTATGTGTTTATAGAGCTCTCCTCCGTCTCCTTTGTTTCAAGGAGAATAATCCCAGCCTGACCAATCATTCCACGAAGCTCCATTTTATCCAGTGTTGACAACATGTTCATTCATCTCTGCTGTCCCCTGCAGCGACCCTACATATTGTTAAGGCAGGTGGAGACATTTATGTGAAGAAACGGTTGAAATTTCAATCACAGACGGGAATTGGATCTTGAAATTAGACAGCCACTGGAATCAGATTTGTCCACACAAGGACTAAATAGAGTAAGTATCACTCTGACAAATGAGAATCTAATCATATCTCATTGACATTCAACAACTTTACTGTAAACAAATTACCCCGTGTAATCGTCCATAGAGCTATTATTTCGGGGGAAATACTTATAGAAACTGGCTACATAAACACTTTGACAGCAACAACATGTTCTTCAGACATTTTTTGATTATAAATTCAACTCATTGTTCCGTGAATCCTACATCGTTTGCAAGGCACAAATGAGACGTGGAATATAACTCTCTCCATTTGCCTAGATGGGTGTAACTTCAATAACACTTAAGGAACTGGACACCGTCCACGACAATGCAGTCACTTGAGTGTATCCGCTTCAAAACCTGCAATCTTCATTTCCCTCACCGCTAAGGCGCAATTGCAGCAGAGTGCACCAACTATAAGATCCACAGGAGTAAGTAATTCGGGCATTTTTGACAAGCTTCAAAGCTCAACAGCTGTACTGATGAAAAGGACAAGATTAGAAGATGCAACGAAACCCCACCATTTTCAAGTTACCCTCCAAGGCCCATAGCACCCTGACCTGGAAAGGAATCAGTGAGAAACTCATTGGTGAAACGGCCTTGATGGGCAAAGTTGCATACTTCAGCCTTCCAACTTTTATCTTCCAATTTTAAGAAAAATGTTGATTTATGCGTGACCAGACTTGTGCTCAGTCCTTCAGCTGTTCCCTAAACGGGTGGTTGCTAAAGTTCTGCTATCATCCACAACCTGTGGTCAACAATAGAAAATACCCGAAAACCCTCTCAATCAACTGACTCCCCTCAAGATTAGAGTGGTGTTGGAGAAGCACAGCAGGTCTGGCAGCATCTGAGGAGCAGGAAAAATGGACGTTTCAGGCAAAAGCCCTTCATCAGGAATGAGACTGGGAGCACATGGGATGGAGAGAGAAATGGGAAGGGGGTGGGGCTGGGGAGAAGGTAGCTGAGAGTGCTGTAAGTGGAGGCAGGCGGGGCGGGGGTGAACATGATATGTCAGAGAAGTAGATGGAGTGGATAGGTGGGAATGAAGATGCACAGGTGGGACAAGTCAGGCGGACGGTGTTGAGGTGGAAGGTGGGAACTGGGGTATGGTAGGGGGAGGGGAAATGAGGCAACAGGTGAAGTCCAAATTGATGCCATGGGGTTGAAGGGTCCCGAGGCGGATGATGAGGCTTTCTTCCTCCAGGCATCGGGTCGTGAGGCAGTGGCGATACAGGAGGCCCAGGACCTTCATGGCCTCGGGAGCGTGGGAGGGGGTGTTGAAATGTTTGGCCATGGGGCACTGGAGTTGATTCTTCCGGGTATCCTGGAGATATTCTCTGAAGTGTTGTGTGAAAACCCATCTCCTCTCTCCAACTTAGAGGAGACCGCATCGGGCGGAATGTATACATTAAAAGGCATGTGTGGAAGTGCAGGAGAAACTTTGATGGATGTGGAAGCCTCCATTAGAGCCTTGGACAGAGGTTAGGAGGTACATGTGGGTGCAGGTTTTGCAATTCCTGTAGTGACAGGGAAATTTATATTTCCCTCCCCACCCCTATCCACTTTTCACAAAGACTGTTTCCTCCACGACAACCTAGTCAAGTCCAGGCCCTCCAATGACCCACCCTCCCCTCACGGCACCTTCCCCTGCCACCACAGGAATTGCAAAACCTGCACCCACATCTTCCCTTTCACATCCTTCCAAGGCTCCAATGAGCCTTCCACATCCATCAAATGTGCATGTGTACTTCCACACGTGTCATTTATTGCATCTGTTGCCCGCGATGTGGTCTCCTCTACATTGGGGACTACAGACACATTCTCGGAGAGCGTTTCAGAGAACATTTCCAGGTCACCCGCAACATTCAACTCCAACGCCCCATGACCAAAAACATCAATTACTTCCACATCACCGCCCCCCCACCCCGTCTCTCCCAACACATGCAGTTCTCCTCCACCGCCATTCCCTCACCACCAGACGCCAGATCTTCCACCTCGGTACCATCAACCACAGGGCATCAAAGTGGTCTTCACCAGTTTCCTCATCTCCTCACGGTCACCTTATCCGAGTTCCAACTTTCTAACTTGGCTCCATCCTACTGACCTTTCCCACCTGTCAATCTTCCTTTCCGCCTATCCGATCCACACTCTTCTCCGACCTATCACCTTTAACCCCATCTCTATACACCTCTTGCACTCTCAGCTAAATTCTTCCCAGACCAGTCCTCCCATTTATCTCTCCACTCTCGAGGCTCCAAGCTTTATTCCTGATGAAGGGCGTTTGCCCGAAACGTTATTTTTTTTCTGCAAATCGGATGCTGCCTGACCTGCTGTGCTTCTTCAGCACCACTCTAATCTTGATTCTGATTTCCAGCACCTGCAGTACGCACTTCTGTCCATCTGATTCCCCTGTCCATTGATCTTGAATAGGCCGTTGCTGAAGTTCCAGCATCATTTCCCTGCTCTTATATTCCCACCTGCGGTCAAGAACAGAAAGTATCTCCAACCCATCGAGACCACTTGATCCCTTGTCCAATCACCTTCAAATATTCGTGAATGCCTACTCCAATTTCTCTTTTGTTATTGTTAACAGTCATACTTTTATCATTGTTACTCCTCAAATTCATTATCACCCACTTCACTGGATTGAATTCCTTACAGCACATTTTCTTGCCAATTGTTTCCAATCTCCCTGCAGTCTATGACTATCTTCCTCATGGTTAATGAAATGACTTGATTGTCACATGATTTGCAAACTGCGAAATGATGGCCACGACAAATAATTAAAAATCGTTGACCTATATGAGAAAACAATAGAACTCATAGAAGCCATGGTTCATATTTTTGCAGAGGACAGCAGAATAGGAGACCGTAAAGAAGGTGATCTAAGATTCCAGAAGGATCTTAATCCATTGCGTCTTTGGGCTGAAAAATGTCACATGAAGTTCAATCTGGATAAATGGAAGGTATTGCATTTTGCTACATCAAATACGAGTCAGGCTAATACAATTAATGATCGGGCGTGGCATCGTGTTGTGGAACACAGAGACCAGGAATGCAAGTTTATAATTCATTTTAGTTTCCTTCATAGAAAGACAGAATGGTTAAAAAAATCATCTTGCCTTCGTTGCTCAGTCCTTTGAGCGTAGGAGTTGGTACATTATGTTGAAGTTGAATAGGACATTGGTTGATGCGTCTTCTAGAATACTGTGTCCAGTTCTTGTCGCCCAGTAATAGCAAGGACATTATTCAGCTAGAGTAGGCTTAGAACAGGTATACCAGCGTATGGCTAGTGGGGAAGGTTTGTGTTATAATGAAAAGCTGGATCAGCTGAGAATATTTTCACTCGAGCACTGGAGTTTGAAAGGCGACCTGATAGAAATTTATAAATTATTGAGACTTCTGCTTGAGTTAACTGTAACTGTCTTTTCCCCAAGGAGGGCACTTCAAGACGAGCGGGCAATTGTTTAAAATGAAAAGAGGGGTTTAAAATAAGACATGAGAGGCTTTTTTTTTAACAGAGGATGGTTTATGTGTGCAATTCACTTCCTGAGGCAGTGATGAATGAAAGTACATTTACAATATTTACAGGATATTTGGATCGATAAATGAGTTGGAAAGGATCAGTGGGATTAACAAAAGCTATTCATTCATGCCTAGTACATAATTTATTGCCCAAAGGGAAGTTCACAATTAGCCATGATATTATGGATCTGGAATCATATGCCAGCGAGACCAGATAAGTATGGCAGTTTCCTTCCCTATCAGGCATTAGTGAATCAGATCTACAACAACTGATTCAACATCATCATTAGACTCATCAACACTAGGTATTTATTGAAATAAAATTCCAGCATCTGCCATGCCAGGATTTGAACACGTGTCCAGAGTTTTATATCTGGACATTCATATTATAAATGCAGTAATAATATTACAAGGGCATTATTAACTCTGAGCCATTACAGGAGCCGTCAGATGCGATTCGTTTAGTTTGGCATTATGTGCAGTATGAGGTGGAAGGAGTGAAATACCTGTTTTCATGCTGCATGAGTCTATGACTTTGACGCCATGAAACCGGCAGCTGGTTGGGATTAACAGCAGCATTGACAGTTTAATTTACCTCCGTTTGGTATATGTCATCTTGCTGGTTACGCTGGAGTTTTTATTGGCCATTGAGCCCTTCGCACTGGACTGTTGAACAGTCTGTCCCCAGTTTGACTGAGTAAATGAGTTTCCACTGCAGCAGGTATTTGAATTCCTCATTGCGCTGGTTTCTCTGTGATCTCGGTGTCTTTGTATCTACCTAGGATAAACGATTGGTTCAAATCATGTCCACGCAGACATAAGTCCCGTTGTCCATGTTGTGAATGAGTTTTTATTCTTCCTGATGCACCCACAGGGTGTGGATGTCGCTGGTCAGGACAGCATTTGTTGTTCATTCTGATTCGCTGCTGCCTCGATGCACGAGAGACATGGATTCGATCCCAGTCTCGTGAGATTGTTTGCAGTTTGCACAGTCTCTCTTTGCTTGTGTGAGTTTCCTCCCATAGTCTGAAGGTGTGAAGGTTACTGGGATCAGCCATGGGAAATGAAGGGGAACGGAATAGGTATGGAGTGTGTGTCTGATAGGATGTGCTTCAGAGGGATGGTGTCGACTGGAATGGCCGAATGGCCTGCTTTCCCACACGGCCGTCATTCTCGGATTAAGGGTAAGCCATTTTGTTCTGCACCTGGAGTCACAAGTAGGCAGGATTGGGTAAAGATGGTAGCATCCCCTGTATGAGGGTCATGCATGAATGGGATTGCAGGAAATTAAAAGCATGTTCTCTGTTCCTGAGGTCAGGCTTCCATTCCAGGTTTTATTCATCGAACTTTAACATTACCACTTCCGTGTCTGATTCCCCAAAGATGACTCGTTTATTATATAAACACAACACCACCTTCTCCAGATTGCAGAATTTACTGGGAACAAGAAGCTGATCCTGAGCTGATGCAAACATAAGCAGCTGCTACTGCTAATGTCAAGAACACTGATCCAAATAGGAAAATGAAATTTCGAACATTGCCACCCCAAATGTAAAGGTCCAACACGCTTCAGATGCGCCAATCGGCTGTATCAACAACATGTACTGCTTATGGCTATAATGTAATAAATGGGGGCAAGTATTCCCTTCCGCCCCGCTTTTGACCAGGAGCAGTCTCAACCTCGGATATACACGCGCCCCTCTCCTGTCATTCCGTCCCAACTTCCAGTTGGATATTCGTGGCTGCTTCACACAGTTTCCCTGATTCCGGGTCTGGAACTGGAATTAAGTGTGATTGCCTGCAGCAGTTGGTACTGCCTTGTGTCGGCAAAGTGATGGAGGAGCCGATGTTACACGATAATGTTATTGAAGCAAACGTTTCAACAATATCCTGCACTGTCCCATGAGTTTGGAGAGTTTCATTAATCCCATTCCCCAGTACTCTTATTCATGGAATCTCCCCAGACTCTGTGGACGTTAAGGTTAAAGATTCAGCCCATTCTCAGTTCCCACATGCCTGTCATTAAGTCCTGATATTGTGTATTCTTCCTGATATTTCCTCTGCTACCACAGTGGCTGCAGTTTGGAAGTGCGGTCTGTGGAGTGCTGCAACCATTTAGTATTTCGTTTTCTGCGTTGGGATTGCTGCGACTTCGAATCGAATCCACATCATAGCGGTCAGTTCTCTCAAAGTTTTACTTTTGATGAAACACGGTAAGAAATAACTCGTTTTTCCATGATCATGTTCTCGGAGGTGATGGTTTGTTTTCCATCGAATTTCGTTCTCTGATATTTCAGCGTTTCATGCATCAGGATTTAAACCCAAAAGTTCTCGAAGACATCCCTCCCTCCCACTCGCCCTCACTTTCTTTTCCGTCCCTCGTCCCATTTGACTGAGGCATTGCACAATCTAACATAAACTTGCACGTTGATACCGTCCAGTCTATGCCATTGCACTTACTGTTGCTGGGCGACCATGCCCCAATCTCTTCATTGGCACCTTCAAGTCATTCGATCCGTTTGGATATCGTGGCTGTGAGATCAATTCTCTTTGAGCAGCTTTTACTGACATGGACCAGAGATTATTGGAGCGTGAGGCTCAATAAATGGACACAGAGAATAATTGGGGAAAACAGACTCTATTGGAAAAGATCAGCCATGACGACTTTCTGCAATAGCCGACTGGTAATATTGCTGGATTTTAACACAAAAGGCCAGGTCACATTCTAGAGAGACGGGTTCGATTCTCACCACACCACGCCGGTGGTAGAAAAGAAATGCAAGAAATACCTCCAATGAAGGAGCCGTTGTCTGAAAAGCCCATCTGTTTCACTAAAGTCCTTGAGGGAAGGAATCTGCCGTCCTTAACTTCTCTGGCCTCCATGTGACTCCAGACTGCTCGGCAATATATGCTGCAGACCAACACCGCATGCTGATGCAGGATGTCAAAAAAGGTTCATTTGACTCTACCTAGACAATTGTCTGCAGTTCACAGGAGTCCAGGGTGTGATCACACTGGGAAAGGTGCAGGAGAGATTGACTCGGATAGTGTCGAGGATGAAGAGATTTGGTCATGAAGAGAGACAGGACAAAGTGGGGTTGTTTTTCAAGGTACAGAGGCATTTGTGAGAAGGCATGCTTCAGATATACAAAATAATGAGGGGTATGGATAAGGTAGACTGAAAGTAACGTTTCCCATTGACGGAGAGATCCATCACGGTGGGGGCGGGGTGTTGGGCAGAAATTTAATGAGAAAGACAGTAAGGTTTAGGTAGATGTGTGGAAAAGCGTAAAAGGTCGGTGTGTGTTGGAATTTGCAACACTGTGTCTGTGAGGGTCAGAGAGGCAGGAAACCTGAGAACCTGAAGAAATATTCAGATGTGAATATGTTCTGCCAATAGTACAAAGCTTTGGGCTAAACGTTTCGAGTCGTTAAGTAGTTGTTTTTGACAAATTGAGTCACAACGGGCTGAGGGGTCTCCTTTGAAACTGTTGTCCTCGGTAGTATAGTGGTTAATGTCGCCGCATGTTATGTGGGAGATAGGTGGTCAATTCCTCGCTGGGGCAGTGCAAATGTTTTAAAACTGTCGCTAATTTCTCAAATGCGGGTTATTAATGCCTGTCCTTCCATTTTCCATGGGACATGCCACAGGAAGGACAGTGCTGTCTGAATCAGCGTGGGGAGGGACTGCAGCGCCTGCCGAGACAGTGTCAGTGAAAGTACAAACACGTGACTTCTGCAACCTGCACCGTGTATCTGTATTGCAATCTAAACCATTTAATAGAAAGAAGAAGGAAGCTGAAGATGAAACAGGGTAAACCAATTTTAATGTGAGTACAGAAAGATTTTCCACAGCATCTTGAGGAAAACTGACAAACTGCTCTGAGAAAGAGTTTCACTTTCAGAACTTAGTTCACAGAGGTGTTTTTGTTCCACTTAAGCACTTAAGAAATTGAATAACAATTTAACTGAAGACTTGAAACGTTAGAACACACCAGACGACGAGTCACGTGTTGGAAACTGTGTTTATAAACGAGATGTTTGATGACTAATAATGATGCGATAGGCTTAAGGGCCATTCGCCATGCTTTTAAAAACACAATGACTGTCATTTTTCAACTGAACCAATAAGTCAAAAACAAAGTCACCAAGAAAATTTGC
Source organism: Chiloscyllium punctatum (assembly GCF_047496795.1). NCBI lineage: Eukaryota > Metazoa > Chordata > Chondrichthyes > Orectolobiformes > Hemiscylliidae > Chiloscyllium > Chiloscyllium punctatum. The sequence continues at coordinate 29,625,226 of NC_092756.1, forward strand.
AAACCTTGCATATGTCTTCCTTGGTGCGAAAGTGTTCAAATTCAGCTCTCTCACTGCTATTTCCCAACGTTGATTTCCAGTCAGGGAAAAATATTTTTTGTTCCTTATGAAAGTCGTAAATTTAACATGAATTCCTGACATTACAAAATAGCAAAGATATCAGTGCTGTCAGAGTCAGTGAGAATTTCATATCGGAGATGAATTCAAATGGAAATAAACGTTGAAAGCAGTTGCCTTTGCCGGCTCAGACTCAGTACGACAAAAATAATGCTTACTGAAACATTTAGGTTTTTTTCAAGGATTTAATAAGTTGAATGCACAAAGGTTGGTTCTGTGACCAGAGTGCCTTGGATCGAATGACTTGTAGATGCTGATTTTGGACTAAGGTATGCAAATTTGAAAATCACAGAACACCAGGTTATAGTCCACCAGGTTAAATTGGAAATACTAGCTTTCAGACTGCTGCTCATTCATCAGGTGGTTGTGGAGTACACAGTTGTAAGACACAGAATTTAAAGCACAAGTATACAGTGTGATGAAACTGAAAGTGTACGTTGAAAAATACCTTCATTGTTTGCTAAGTTTCCCATCTGTTAGAATAACCATGTTAGCTTCACTTCTTTCATTTGTAAAGCGCAAAACTTTTTATTTTTAACTTACATTCTCAGGTGAGCTTTAAGAATTGGTGTCAGCCCCCGTGTGCTGTTGTCTGTTCCATAATGTTTAGACTGATTCTAATTTTATAAAATGCGTTAACAGAGACTGACATGGATTCATGCAGTTTTTGATCAAAGTGCAATGTAATTTTGCAAGTACACATTCACCCCACAAACGTATATATGCGTGTGTCTGTGTGTGTGTGTGTGTGTGTAGGAGGATCGCTGTGTGTCGATAGGGCATTGGGATCACCTGGACTGTGACATGAACCCAAGGTCACAGTTGAGGCCCTCCCCATTGGTTCCGAAATTTGCTCACAGCCTCTGCTCGGGCCCATTTAGCTGCTGCCTGTGTCGAAGTCTACCTTGGAGGATTGTCACCTGAAGGTCCGAGGTTGAATGTCCTGGACCACGGAAGTGCTCTCCAGCTGCGAAGGGGCACAAATGTCTGTGATTGATGTGCAGTTCCATTCATCTGTTGCTGTACCCTTTGCTCGGTTTCACCAATGTACCATGCCTCAAAACATCCTTGCCTGCAGCGTGGTATTTTTTTTAGATTAGATTACTTAAAGAGTGGAAACAGGCCCTTCGGTTCAACAGGTCCACACCAACCCGCCGAAGTGCAACCCACGCAGATCCATTCCCCTTCACGTCACACTCCGGGCAATTTAATATGGCCACTTCACCTAACCTGCACATTTTTGGACTGTGGGAGCAAACCGGAGCACACCCACACAGACTCTGGGAGTATGCGCAAACTCCACACAGTCAGTCGCCTTAGGCGGGAATTAAACCTGGGTCTCTGGCGCTGTGAGGCAGCAGTGCTCACCATTGTGCTGAGATTAGCGTCAGCCTAAACATTATGGTACGGACACAGCACCCAGGGACTAACACCTTCAACATATTATCGGGGCTGACACTCATTGTTAGAGTTCACCTGAGAATGTGACTTTCAAAAACGTTTTGCAAATTAGATAAGAAAGAAGTGAAGCTAACATGGTCATTCTAACAGATAGAAGATTTAACAAACAATCAAGATACTTTTCAATGCATAATTTCAATTACATCACACTGTAAACTTTTGCGATAAGTTCTGTATCTTATAACTCTTGTACTCCACGAACACCTGATAGAGGAGCAGGCCTCCAAAAGCTAATGCTTCCAATTAAACCTGTTGGACTGTGACCTGGTGTTGTATGCTTTATAACTACGTATTAGAATACGGATCTCACAATTAAAACAGTGATGAAGAAGCATTTATTCTCTCTGACAGTTCTGGATCAGTGGACTTTCTTGTAGCAGAAGGCTGTTGAGGAAGTGTCATTAGGTGTAATGAGGCTGAGATCGGCAGATCTTCAAACCGCAAAGACATCAAGCGTTGTGGGGAAACGCAAGAAAGTGCAGTTCAAGGTTATCAGATCAGAAATGAAACCATTCAACAGCAGAGCAGACTTAATGGTCTGAATGGTGTCTTTCTGTTCCTAAAATTGTTGGCCTTAATATGAAACTGCAAAACCGACCTGAGTAAAACGTGCCAAATTAAAAAAGCATGGTCCTCCCGGAACACTGAACCGAGGTGCAATGACCAAAGAACAACACAAATGGCAGATAATATCAGTAATTGATATGGAGTGGTCAGTATACCAAGATAAACAGGAAAACCGATATTTAGTATCGACCTTGAACCTGGCTCCACGAGGCATGCAGTTAACTCTCACAAACCTCCATTCCCCTTTCATTTTAGTGACGCCCCCTCCGTTCTTGATTTAAACTGATTGAACGTGAGGCAATTGCAGCTGACGTTGCTGATGCGGAACTGTAACATACAGGGAAGCGGTTCTGACTGCTGCACAACATCATTCTGCTTCGAAAGATCAGGCAGCATTTCATATCGATTACTGTAAACGTTAACATTTAACAAGCCATGACAGTGAAAGCATTGAATCCTCATCACTATACTACCAGTGAAGATTTCTGTTAACACCACCCTGGACACCATGAGATTCATCATTCTGTTCTCCCATCCTACTGTGCATGATGCCCTCGATTCAATTCCAGTCTTGTTGTTTGGCTTACAACACTGAGGCTAACCAATCATCTGTTGCATTGAAGTTTCTAATTTATGAGACCTTACCTCTGAGCTGGCAATGTGCTGGCTCAGTGGTGATAACACTGGCCTTGTAAACTAGAAAAGTGTTTGAAATATCCCATTCCTGTTTTTCCGTCCAAGAACTTGAGGAAAACCGTTCGGCAGGACAGGAAATAGCGGGCGTGAGCAACGATCTAGTTTTGCTGCAAGAACGAGGTGAGGCAGTATAAACTACAGAGTAATGGGGAAACAATGGGCAAGGAACACTGGGACGGGAGGGGCTGAATGTTTCCTTTCTTTGCTGTAACCAGACACTGGTGTTGAAGTCTGAAATTGGACAATATCAGCCAAGCGGGCGAAATCTTACTTTCTGTTTGTTTTCTCCCGAGGCCTGTTTTACTCTTGTGGAAATGTGTCTGTGTGCTTCAGTGTTTACGTAAAAATGGGCTTCAGTTCCCCGACTGGGTGTGAACATATTTTCCCCATCTCAAACTTCCATCCCATTTATTGCATCTTACAAAATAAAACGTTCCAGGGTAATTAGCATTGAGATGAACACGTGAACATCAGAGTTTACAAGGTTACAGACCAGGTGCTTGGAAGGGAGACGATGGGACCCATTTCTGTGCTGTAAACATTTGATAATTCATGCATGTTTGTGGGGAAACATATCTGCAGTGACGTAATTTTAAAAACTGTGTTATGAAGAAACGGTGCAACAGTTTCTGCCCTCATCCCTAGTGGTCTAGTGGTTAGTATTCGGCGCCTTAACTGAGTGGCCTGGGTTTCATTACCGTTCAGGAAATCAGGACTTCTTGTTCCTGACGCAGCGAGAGCAGGCCTACCAGGAATCTGTTTACTGCCTTAGATCAGTCACGACCCCAGCCCTTAAAAGAAGGAAAAAGTGCCTTCCTCCTCTCTGCACAGTCGGACAGTTCATCCTTCATTCTCCTCTGAGTCCACTTCCCAAAGAGTTTCAAAATACTGTCAAAACTGAGTCTCAGCTCTTTCTTTTCTGTGCTTTTCATACACAGGAGCTGCAACGATTGAATGGGTTGGTTTCTGCAAATGAAACGTACCTATGAACAATGTGCGTTGCTCTTTCAGGATTGTCTTCTCTGACAGCGCTGGGACATGACTGTTGTTCTCTATGATATAGAAGTGCCAGTGTTTGAGTTGGTAGAGAAAGTTAAAAAATACACAACATCAGGGCATAGTCCAGCAGGTTTATTTGGAAGCACGAGCTTTCAGGGAGCCGTTCCTTCATCTGGTGGGTGTTTTTCTGCAGAAACTTGATGTATGTGTCAACATGCGCAATCTTGGAAGATCATCTGGACTTTAACCGATCGTTCGTAGTGTCGAGGGTACCCCTGACTTGGATGTGTTGGTGTTGGACTGGGGTGGACAAATTTGAAAATCACGCAAAGTCAGATTAGAGTCCAACAGTTGTCAACCATCTGACGAAGAAGCTGTTGCTTCCAAATACGCCTGTTCGATGCAACTTGGTGCTGTGGGATTTTTAACTCTGATTGTCCTTGGTAATGTTTATCCTATCGAAGACAGTGAAATAATTTTCGTTCGTAGAGATGAAAATTCCAAATATTATCCACCTCAGTGTAACAAATAAAATTAGCTTGGATGTGCTGTGAATATCCACAACGCTCTTGCGCCAATTAAATTTCGAACCGATAACCATCTGATCCGTAGCCAGGTATATGAATGTTTGAAACACTGGCCAGATGCACAGCTGAGATTTTACACTCTGCAGAGCTGTGGTGTTACCAAGGACATGAGCAATAACAGTAACATTCCCAAGGTGAACAAAAATCAAAGATAATCACCATCAATTATTCACTTCAAGTTCTCCTCAAATAAAACTACCATTCACAATCTGATCAGCCAATCAACGAGGTCACTGTTGATCGAGGAAACTTCAACTTATTTTGCTGCGTTTCCACTATAATTCGAGGTAAACTCCAGCCTAATGACAATATCGCATTTCCCACAATTTTCAGATTTAGATTGCGTCAATGAGCTCTTATATTTGCTGGAAATAAGTAACATGAAATGAGTGAAAAAGTCCTTTTGGTCATGTAATCCAGTGTATAGTGGGTCAGAAAAGAAAAGTCAAAGACCTGAAACATCACTCGCATTTCTTTCTGTATTAGTGCGTGTTCCTGAGTTGAATATTTGCAGGACTTGTCTTCAATATCTAAAGAACTTTTTTTTCCCGCGACAGATTCTTCGCAAATCAATTACCATCTGAGGTGTTGAAACTTGTTTTACTTCAGATTAAATTGGTTTAACATCCTTTCCCCCAGCCTAATATCCCAATACTGCCTCCTCTTCCATGTATATACAAGCTGCACCAGGTGAGATTGCAGCTCCCAACGTGACGTTCCATTGCTCCTTGCTGCTCCATGTCAATAGAAGCTGCTGCAAGTAAGATTGGAGCTCCCACTCTGATGTCCCAATGCCCCCTGGTGCTCCATGTCATTAAATGCTGCTCCAGGTGAGAGTGGAGCTCCCAGACTGATCTCGCAAAGCTCCCTGGTCCATGTCAAATGAAGCTGCTCCAAATGAGATTGGATCTCGCAGTCTGATGTCCCAATGCTCTCTGCTGCTCCATGTCATGAAAAGCTGCTCCAGATGAGGGTGGAGCTCTCAGACTGATCTCGCAAAGCTCCCTGGTCCATGTCAAAAGATGCTGCTCCAAATGAGGTTGGATCTCGCAGTCTGATGCCCCGATGCTCCCTGCTGGTCCATGTTAATAAAAGCAGCTCCATGTGTTGGTTGGACCTCCCAGTCTGATGTCACAATGCTCCCTGTGCCATGTCTACAGACGCTGCTCCAGATGAGGTGGGAGCTCCCATCCCTGACAGCTCCCTCACCTCTATACCATCATAGAATTAATGCCCACTGACCATTTTCACCACTGGAGCCATTGGTGGAATATCCGCCCCATGATACCGGAATGTTATTTTTCATCACCACCGAATCATACTAAAATTCTTCCTTTCTTAAACCTTATTTAGCATGTGCATATTGCAGTCAATCCGAAGTAAGATAATGGTGTTAATTGACGTAAGTTCAATAAAAATTACATCTTAGTTTTCATGTTAAGTAACTGCTACTTAAAAAGGACAATGTTTGTAATGAAATCACAGTTTTATTCCGTGTGAGTGAACGTGATTTGTATTATTTAAATTGAACTTGCTCGCTGTGTAAAATGATGAAGTAGATCTCAATTTCAAAACAAAATTGGTATTGTTGTCATCCACCTTGAAATGTGGTCATAGAGATGTACAGCATTGAAACAGACACTTCAGTCCAACCTGCCCATGCCGACGACATGTCCCAACCCAATCTAGTCGCACCCGCAGCACCCGGCCCATATCCCTCCACACCCTTCCTCTTCATATTCCCATTCAAAGCCTCTTAAATGTTGCAATTGTACCAGCCACCACATCCTCTGGTAGCTCATTCCATACACCTACCACCGTCTGTGTGAAAACGTTGTCCCTCAGGTCTCTTTTATATCTTTCCCCTCTCACACTAAACCTATGCCCTCTAAGTCTGGACTCCCCGATTCCAGGGAAAATACTTTGTCCATTTATCGTATCCATGCCCCTCATAATTTCGTAAACATCTATAAGGACAGCCCTCAGCCTCCACTGCACCAGAGGAAACAGCTCCAGCCTGTTCAGACTCTCCCTAACGCTCAAATCCTCCAACCCTGGCAACATTCTTGGAAATCCTTTCCGAACCCTTTCAAGTTTCACAATATCTTTCCAACAGACAGGAGACCAGAATTGCATGCAATATTCCAACAGTGGCCTAACCAATGCCCTGTACAGCCGCAGCATGTCCTCCCAACTCCTGCACTCAATATTTTGAACAATAAAGGAAAGCATGGCAAAGACCTTCTTCCCTTCCGATCTACCTGCGACTCGACTTTCAAGGAGCTATGAACCTGCACTCCAAGGTCTCTTTCTTCAGCAACATTCCCAAGCCCTTATCCTTATTTATATAAGTCCTGCTAAGATTTGCTTTCCCAAAATGCAGCACCTTACATTTATGTGAATAAAACTCCATCTGCCATTTCTTAGCCCATTGGCCCATCTGGCCAGATCCTGTTGTAATCTGAGGTTACCCACTTCGTTGTGCACTACACCTACAATTTTGGTGTCATCTCTAACTTACTAACTGTACCTCTTATGCTGATATCCAAATGATTTATGTAAATTATAAGAAAGTAGAGGACCCAGCACCGATCGCTGTGGGACTCCACTGGTCACAGGCTTCCAGTCTGAAAAACAACGCTCTACTGGCACCCTCAGTCGTCTAACTTTGAGCTAGTTCTGTATCTAAGTGGTTGGTTCTCCCTTTATTCCATCTAACCTTCCTAATCAGTCCTCCATGAAGTCCATATAGATCGCATCTTCTACTCTGCCCTCATCAATCTTCTTTGTTACATCTTCAGAAAACACAATCAAGTTTGTGAGACTTGGTTTCCCATGAAAGCCATGTTAGGTATTAGAACGAAACGTCTGTTAATGACATTCGTTTAAAGACACTTTAGATGTTTATGCTGCATTAATCTGTGGTTATTGATCCACATTTTACGTTCACTTCCTGCAGTTAACATGCTGACTTCTCCATAGTTCAACTGGAGGGAGCTTGCTTCCCACATCTTGTGTTTATCTGTGTCTTATATCCAACCTTCATCAATGGCAAGAGCAAGGGGGAAAGGGCGAGATCAATGTGTAAGTCTGTCCATGCCAATCACGGCACCCACATTGGCAATTCTCTACTGTGCATTTACAGCCAGTTTTCTGTGCCGCTACACCCACCCCCTGCACCTTTTGAAATATCTCTATTATTTTGTGGTGTCTCTCTGTGCTCTTATCACCAAGATGAATCACTTCTACCGAACCTGCTTCAGATTTCATGTGACAAAACACTCATTAAGAATCCCATAGCATTAAAGATGCACATCGCATCTCTCGTTATTTGGTTTCCCTGGATCTCTTTCATAAGATTAACGTTCACAGCAACTTGACTTGGAACAGAAAATCGCTTTCCTTTTCATTATCCCATTTCAGTCTACATTTCGTTAAGTTAAGGCATCAGTCTCAAATTATTCTTTGAAGTTTTATAATCTGGTCGATGCAGATAAACTAGCCATTGGAGTTCCAATTCCAATAAGACAGTGTGATAATCCAAAAATAGCGACGAGAGTGGGATTCGAACCCACGCGTGCAGAACACAATGGATTAGCAGTCCATCGCCTTAACCTCTCGGCCACCTCGTCGCACATGCATGAAAGGATATGGCATAATCTCCCAGACCATCACAATCTCATCACCTTTGGGGAATCTCCCATTCACAGCCTTCAACCTCATTGTCTATGAACCCCACACTGCCCGATTCTACCTTCTTCCGAAGACCTGCTGTCTCCTCCTGCGCCTGTTTGACCCAACTCATCTCTTCCTACCTCAACACCTTCCTGTCTCCCCAGTCCAGGAAATTCGCACCTCCGTTTGTGACACCACTTATGTACTTAATCTCACTAAAGACTTTTATTTCCCTGGTCGACAACGCGTCATCTTCACCTTGGAGATCCAGTCCCTCTGCACATCCATCTGCCATGACGAAAGTCTCCAAACCCTCTGTTTCTTCATCTCGCCCCATCCCAACCAGTACCCTTCCACCGACACCCTCATCCAGCTGGCTGAACTGGTCCTCATCCTCAACAACCTTTCCTTCCAATCCTCCCACTTCCTCCAAACCAAAGGGGTAGCCATGGGCACCCACATGTCACCGAGCTATGCCTGCCTGCCTGTTTGTCAAATATGTGGAATTATCCGTCTTTCGCAGTTACTCTCGCACCTCTCTCCACTTGTTCCTCTGCTACATTGATGAATGTGTTGGGCGTCATTTCGTGCTCCCACGAGGAGGTTGAACAGTTCACCAACCGACCCCTTTCACCCCGACCTCAAATTCACCTGGATCTTCTTGGCAACTCCCTTCCATTTATGGAATGACCAATGACAGACATATATTACAACCCCACCGAATCTCACAGCTAACAATACGACACCTCCTCCCACCCCACCTCGTGTAAAAACAGAATCCCTTATTCCTAATTCCTCCGCCTCTCGGGCATTTTTTCCCAGGATGACTAATTCCACCTCAGAAAGTCCAAGTTGGTCTCCATCCCACGTGTTTGACGATGCCCGCCAGTGCATCTCCTCCACTTCACTCACAACCGCCCTTAAACCCCACCCCTCCCGCAACAAGGACAGAATCCCATGGTCCTCAACTTTCACCCCACCAAACTCAGCATAAATCATATAAGACTCCACCACTTCTACAATCTCCAAACAGACCCCACTGTCAGGTATATATTTCCCTCCACACCCCGATCAGCATTCCGAAAAGACCATTTCATACACGAACCCCTAGTCAGGTCTACAACCCCCAATAAACACACACCCAACTTCTGGCATCTTTCCCTGCCACCGCAGGAAGGGTAAAAGCAGCTCCCACGCCACTCCACTCATCTCCGTCTAAGGCCCCAAGGGATCCTTCCACTTCAGTTAGAAATTCACCTGTACAACTTACAATGTCATCTACTGCATCTGTTGAATCCAGTATGGTCTCCTCGACAGCAGGGAGACAGGACACCTTCTTGCAGATCATTTCAGAGAACATCTTTGGGACACCCGCACCCACCAACTTCACCGTCCAGTAACTGAACACTTCAACTCCCTCTTTCCACTCCGTCAAAGAGTGCAGGTCCTGGGCCTCCTTCAGCGCAAAACCAGAACCACCCAATACCTGGAGGACGAACGCCATATATTGCGCCTTGTGACTCTGTCACCTCACGGGATAAGTGTGGATTTGAACAGTTTCCTCGTTTCCCTTGCCTCAAGTCCCAAGCCTCAAACTTGGAACCGCCCTCTGGACCCATTACATCACTGCTCCTTCTGAACTATCATCTTCTGCCTCACCTTCATCCAACCACCGCTTTCCCCCATCCCCCCATTCCCAAATCCCTTCCAATTATCTCTCAGTCCCGACTCACAAGCCTTATTCTTGTTGAAGGGCTTATGCCTGAAACGTGGATTCTTCTGCTCATCAGATGCTGACTGACCTGCTGTGCTTTTCCAGCACCACACTCCAGACTCTTATCTCTAGCATCTGCTGTCCGAACTTTCTCCGAGGAATAATCAATGACCTCGAAGTGAAGATGTCCCTGGATTGCATTGATCACAGTGTGTCTGAGTTTTGCGTTATTTTGGGTGAGGGCAGGCTGGATCTGAGACGAGCACTTAACACCCAGACAACGGGAATGGTATCGGATACCGACGTTAGGGCGGGCTGAAGTGAAGTGGAAAATTCTGTCAGAAGGTGGATCAGTACAGATGCATCAGATCACCCAGACTGTAAAAGACATGCAGAAGGAGCAAATCAACTTCAGTGCAGGCACAATAACAGGTAAATTGGAAAGAAGACAATACAATACACTGAGATGGAGTGGAATCATTTATGAGAAAGAATTAAATATTTAAGCTATTTTACATACAGACTGTTGTCACATTGGAAAAAGGAATTTCCTGCATTGTAACGGTGATATTTGCCTGTGACATCACAATTCCGAGAGACACTGATATATTATCAACTGTAGTAGCGTGGCCAAGTGAAAGCATGATCGGCCCATCAATCAGAATTCAATACTTCAAAGCTCTCCTCTGCGCTGTACAACCTATTTGCTGCTCCTGTCGTCAGATCCCAATCGCTTCACAGTGTATCTTTTTCTGCTTCCTGCCTCACGTAAACACTTGAAATATGATCCAATCCCCAGTGTTTCCGCTTTAACCCATATTTTATAACTCCCGAGCTGACACAGGTACGAGTGACCAATTGGCCTTATCGAGCGCTCTCACTCTGTATGATCTGTGCACTGTATCTGATCCGCAGGACACATTGCAGAAATTATCCCATCCCAGCGGACCGAGCTGCCTCCATTGATAGAGCTGTCTCCATTGGTGGAGTATCACACAGTCACAGCGAACATCTTTTGATGTCATCCTCGAAGGTACTTTCTCCAAAAAAAAACGGAAGACTGCGGGAAAATGCTGTCATCAGCGCGATGTACAGAGGCCCATAGGGAGACTAGTGGGCCCATCAACCAGAAATCAATGGATAAAAAGATTCTTCTTTTTAGAAGAATCCAATTCAGACCATCAAGTGAACACTTCCAGGGGAGAAAATGGATGTGGGAGAGCTGACAGTCTCAACTGGTTCCAGCATTTACAATCTTGGTCCTTGTGACAACAAAAGCAGAAACCTGGAACTGTTTATCTTGCTTCTGAAAAACAGGTTAGTAAATTTTGAAGAGCATTGATATTTCTCCCTGATGTTCATGAAATGATCAAGAGCAGAGTACTCGTTCCCTGTGTATGGTCTGACCTCTGGGTTATGGACTGTGATATTCTGCTCACATGATCTGAACACATACAAAGAAATGACTCAGTGACAAGATCTGCTGAATCGGATTCTGTGAAGAACAGAAGCTGATGGAATGAAAAGAGCCATAAGAGCGGGAATGCAGCAAATTGTTTTCCAGACTCGAGGAGTGTTCATAGTGCTGTTTCCAGGGGTCAATATCTGTACAAGTTGACCGAAACAGCGTTGGGTGGTATTGTACTGCATCTTTTGTATAATGGTGCAAAAGCACGGAACTTTTGTATAGAGAGGATAACTTCAAAATCCCCAAAGACGCAAAACACACAAATGAGGTAAACAACAAAGTAACCACACAAATTGGTGTTACGCCATGGAGTAAACTTCCCTGCTCAAATTTCATTCAAAATCGCTCTCTGTCTAATTCCTAAGACTGATATTCGAACAGTGAATGTTCTATGTCAATAAAGACTTCTCTGATCTCACAACGTCAGCATTTCATACCTAACCGCTTAAGTATGACTGGCAATAGTAATTGATCCCTCACTGTGTTACTTCAGCACACGTAGAGAACAAATAACTATAAGAACAACAGTCATGTATGTGACTGGGATTTGATCCGATTCTGTGACAACCAATCAATTCAGCTGCAATTGAAATTTTTTCTACCGTTCCTGTGTCGGTTATAAGTTTGCATAGCTTAGTGGTGAGTTTTCATTCATTGAATTGGACCCAGCATCCTTTCTCAGGTTGAAATATACAGGGATATAAAGACATGATGAAAGACACGGGCAGTGTTTTCTGGACTATAAAGACGTTAGGAATGACATGGCCATGCTACCATGTCGTTATAAACGATGGAAATGAGGTTTACTGGGAGATAAAGCCACTAGAAACGAAAAGAGGGGGTTTAATGGGATGGTAGCATTGAATAAGGAATAATGCGGGAGAAATCAGGAAAGACTTAGTTGTGTCCGAAGAGAGGTTATCCAGCTGATGTGAAGTTGTTACGAGTAAACACGAGGGAAATTCCGTCGTTTAGATGAGTGGAAACTAGACGTTAGAACTTCAAACCCATCGGGACATGAGAAAGAAGTTTGGAGTAGGTATTTTTATTCTGAGAGTTATTGAATTCGGAGATGAATTTTGAGAAATAGAATCATTTTACGAGCTGATTAAAGAATATTTGAAAAGCGAATGCAAGCAGACAAGGAATGAATTATATTAGATTATCTTAGATTAGATTAGATTACTTATAGTTTGGAAACAGGCCCTGTTGAGCAACAAGTCCACACCGACCCGCTGAAGCGCAATCCACCCAGTTACATTTTCCCCTGCCCCTAACAGTACGGGCAATTTAACGCAGCTAATTCACCTAACCTGCACATGTTTGGACTGTGGGAGGAAACCGGAGCACCCTGAGCAAACCCACGCAGCCACAGGGAGAATTCAACAGCGACAGTGATTCTGGACTTCCTGGATGGGGATGCAAAATGGAAACATTCTCGAATTGGTTAACATTCATAGGAAAGAAATTGCATAACACCTGCAAGTGAAAATGTTAAGTATAAGAAGAGCTGGTGGAGTTGGAAGGTGCAGCAACTCATTCGACATGAAATATTTACTACTGTAAAAGCACTGAGCTGTTTGGTTTAGCTCTGCATTGAATGGAAGTCAGTTAGCTCAGTCCACTGACTAACTGGTTTATGAGAAAAATGAGACCAACAGCGTGGGATTAATTCTCTCACTGTCTCAGGTTTCCACAAGGATCATCATGTCCCTCGCTCACCTGGTCTGTAATACTGTGGTGACTCTAGTGAGCAAGATTTGGCCTGTCGATGTAAAACATTATTATCATTGCCATCTGTTGTCTTGAACATTTGGTCATAATCAACCGAAAGGGGAGTGAGTCCATTTAATACTCTTTTATCTCCGCTTGAAAAATCCTGCGCTAAGACTCAACATTATTCCAGATGGACCCTTTGTTCCTCCCAACAGCAAAACTACTTGCCCAGATCCTTTACCAGGTTTACTGACAACAGTCAAACTCCACAAGTAGTTAAATCTAATACTTTCGATTGATTGAATGAGCTGTGCAGCTTGCAGGAAATTGTATGATGTGAAACGATTTTTACAGACTTTCCCAGGATGTAATCTAGTGCTGGGTCAGCAATTTTAGTAAGGTCATCATGCTAAAACTTCACCTCTGGTTCTGTATACATAGATGGATATTCACCTGGGGAATATTTGCAGATTTTCTGTTAATAATTGGCATATTTAACAAAGGTAAAATATTTCCCCACGTCAGAAACTGGAATTTCCAAGCAAATGCTACTTTACTCAACATTGTTTCCAACTGCGCTTCAGTCTGATGCTTCAATAATCCCTGGTAAATATCAGTAACAGCATCTTTAGATAAGCATTGAACTTACAACCTTGGCATGTTATGCACCTTTAAGTATTCGGCGCTGACGAATTGCGTGACTGGAACCGCAGACAGCGAACCTGTCATGTGACCTTCACGTACCTTGGGAACTGTAACTCAACTGCTCTAGTTTTGCTGTGATTATTATATTCCCTACAGTATGGAAAGAGATGCTTCGGACCCAAATGTCCACACCAACCCTCCGAAGAGTAACCCAACCAGAAACATTTACCCTCTGACAAATGTACTATGGGCAATTTAGAATGACAAACTCACCTGACCTGCACAACCTTTGGACTGAGAGAGGAAACTAGAACACCCGGAGAAAATCCACACATTCATGGGAGAATGTGCAATCTCGACACAGACAGTCCACCGAGGCTGGAATCGAATTTTACAACTTGTTGAGGCAGCACTACTAACAACTGAACCACAACACTGTGGGATCTTTGGTGGTGATTTACTTCCCCAGTGGTACCTCAGTCACTCACCCTGCTTCATTTCCCAGAACTGTCTGGTTCTGAAATTAAAGCTATTGCAGACAAGGTGAAACTGACATGAACCTGTGATTATTGAAGCATCAGGTTCACGAAAAGGATACAAAAGGGACACAAAAAATGTGAAAAAAATACACGACATTGCAAAATGGGTTTCTGTTGGTTCCTGCGTTGCTTACAGACAATGTTACATTGCCGCTGTCACAGAGCTTTTCCTTCGATCGGCTTCATTCAGCACAGAATTCGAATCAATGAAACTTCACCAAATTACTTCTGAAAGTTCATACAGGTAACATGAAATATTTTGCGTTCAGTAATAATCTTCACTATTCCTACATCCAAGAACACGTTGCACAGTTTGCATGAATACTGAAGATGTAAGAATATTATGCAATAACAAAAATCAATTACATTTAAAATCGTAAAGTAGGAAGAATACACAGAAAGTCTCAGCATGACAGAAATTCACGTGACCAGAACTGCAGCCCTGCAGAACGGAAATCTGTCCCTGAATCCCAATATCCACACGTTTGCTTGCTCCATGTACCCAGTTGGAAACCTGTGTGAAGGAGCATGCAGTCTGACAGAGCACCTGAGAGAATCCTTCGCTGTCTGATCTAAAGCAGCAATACGAGCTGTCTGTTCTGGCTGTGCGTGCGGTGGGGTAAAGGGGAGGACTTTGATATTCCGTAGTGTAGATTCACATTGCCCCCATCAGGTTAATTTTGAAAACCTTCTGTAAGAAACAGCACAGAAAGACAGGAACAGGAGGAGGCTATTCCAAACACGTGTCCTAAACACCGTTTGATATCATCATGGCTGACCAAACACGTCAATGTCTTTTCCCAGCTCATCCATAACATCCTGCCACAGAACGGGATAAAGACATTTAAGCAATCGAACATTTCTGTGCATTTGGGAGAGAAATGTGTTGAGAGACAATGGGTTTCTGCACGAAATTTGCAGGTTTTGCGAGTGAGCATCTGGTTCTGGTCTGATCATGATTCCGTAAAAACTCACAACCAAGAAGGTAAGGAATTGCCTCTGGTCAGTTGCAGGGACAAGAACTCCAGAAGACAGGAATTGGCGATGAATCAGCACAACAATCAATGATTCAGCTGTAAACTGAACTAAACTCCAATTCTGGTGTGGTTCAAATTCACAAACTTTGTGGTGCAATGAAAAGCGTGTTAGATTTCTTCAAATTTAGTAAATTTGCTATTCTCAGTCGTGATCACACTGCAGCCACATCTCCATAATCGCAGCTCAACCTGACTGGGTTCACACGATATAAAGCTACCATTTCACAGGCCTCATTGAAAAGTTCCAGCTTCATTCTTGCCCCATTGAAGGCTGCTCTCAATCAACTGTTTCTCCATCTCAATTATTGCATATCATTCTAAACCATCATCTTGAACTTTACAATAAAATGAACGCTGTGCCCAAAACCATCCCCTACCGAAAGTGGATCCACTTGCACCACCTCCTTCCCAAATTGCAGGTCTCTTGGGCTCTCCTGGGCTGGACACATACTCCTGCAGTGAGCTCTCTTCCATGTAATCCTGGAACACTTGCCCCACGTGACTCTTTACCACCAGTATCTCTGTCTTTTTCTGGATAAATTAAGTTTCTCGGTAGAACTAATCTGTAGTATTGTTATCGCTCTGAAATGACCCTGCATATTTATTCTCTCCATCATTTCATTGGTTGCTGGCCGACAGACTGTACCTCACAGTGTAATTGCACACTTTTTGTTCTGTAGCTCCAGCCAAATTCATTCTGTCCTTGGACGGATCGTCTGTCTCTTGGACTCCTTAACTAACGCTAATCTAAATCAATACTTCTACCTTCATCCTTTCCCTTCCATTCTATCATTTTGGAATCCTTTATACTCAGCAATATTTAACACCCAGTCCTGCCATTCTTGAGCCAGCTCTCGGTGATCAGTCCATCAGAGTTCCACACACCAATCTGCATCTGGAACTCCCCACACTCCGAGTATTCATGTCTATGCAGAGTACCTTAGATTAAGGCTTTCTTTCTTACTCCATTTTCCACTGATAAACCTGTTGCCGTAAATTAGTACCAACTGCATCTCCCATTATTTTGAGAATACTGGTAGGTTCCTCTACGATTCTTTTTTGGATCCTAAGCACACACCAAGTTATTTTCAACCCCTCCCACACACCCCGTATGACATTTTGTCCCAGCTCTGTCACGTTAGCCCATCCAGCTTGTACAGTTGCTGCCTTCCCCAGAACCAGTCCCAATTTCCCAGAAATCTGAAACCCTTCCTGCTGCATCATCATTCCAGTCACACTGTCATCGACCTAAAACTCCGAGTTCTGTTCTCACTTGTACACGGCACTGGGAGTATTCAAGGGATTGCCATATTTGAGGTCCCGCTTGTAACCATCCACCGAGCTCCCTAAATTCTGATGCCCAGTCCACTTCACCCTTCCTACCCAGGTCATTCCGACCAACTTGGACTTGACATTTGACTGCTCACTGGCCCTCGGACGAATGTCCTGCAGACACAGTGACATTTGTAACCCCACTATCCTGGAATTATATACATGCTGACATCTTCTTCAATTTCCTGTCTCCCCAGTGCCTTTTGCTCCTCCTTCCTCTCCTGTATATTTAGGCTGCTTGTGGTACCACAGACATGGCTCTGACTACACTCACCTGAGCAGCCAACACCTACATCAGCTTCCAAACTGGGAAACTTAATTGGGAGGGAGACATCAGGCTATTTCTGGATTCCCTGACTGTTTCTCTTCAACTGCCTAGTCCCCTATTCCCTTCCGTATTCCAGGCCGTCATGTCTGCAGTGTGATCTGCTCTGTGTGTGTGCTATCCCCCTAACTCTCAAGCATAACACAGTCTCTCGTCACTGTCTGAGCTCCAAGACCCAGTGTTCATCCAGGACATCAGCAGGGGCTATGACTTCCCAATGTAACCGAATACATTTTCCAACTGACAAATATGTCTTGCCATGTCGTGAAATGCAACATGTCGAGAGAACTTAACTAATTACTTAGAATGAAGTTAACATCAGGGAAATAACAATATGGTTAAGTCCCTTATTCAACTGTGGCTTACTGAGGGAAATTTACTATACTGGCTCAGAATTTCACTTTGCCCTCTTATTTCTGTGTTCAACCCTTATTTCAGAAGTTGAAAAAATAAATTTGCTAACTTGTAGCAATTAACGTACAGTTGCTTATAGCGGTGTATTTATCAGCCAATGAACTTACAGCCTTTTCTGTGATAGCTCTTGCACTTCTGTCAAACTCAGTGCAGGCAGGTCCCAGCAGCAGAAAGTTATCTCTGTGACTCCCAGGTAGTTATAATCCCCCAGCTCCCACTCCACTCTGCTCCCTCACAGGGTCACCCTCTCTGTGACTCCCAGGTCCGTGTAATCCTCCAGCTCCACTCCACTCTGCTCTCTCCCAGGGTCACCGTCTCTGTGACTCCCAGGGACGTGTAATCCTCCAGCTCCCACTCTACCCTACTCCCTCACAGGGTCACAGTCACTATAACTCGCAATTACGTGTAATCCTCCAAGTCCCATCCACTCGGCTCCCTCCCAGGGTCACCGTCTCTGTGACTCCCAGGTACGTGTACTCCTCCAGCTCCCACTCCACTCCACTCATTCACAGGGTCACCGTCTCTGTTATTCCCGGGTACGTGTAATCCTCCAAGTCCCATCCACTCTGCTCCCTCAAAGGGTCACCGTCTCTGTGACTCCCAGGTACGTGCACTCCTCCAGCTCCCACTCCACTCCACTCCTTCACAGGGTCACCGTCTCTGTGATTCCCGGGTCCGTGTAATCCTCCAATTCCCATCGACTCTGCTCCCTCAAAGGGTCACCGTCTCTCTGATTCCCAGGTACGTGTAATCCTCCAGCTCCCACTCCACTCCACTCCCTCACAGGGTCACCGTCTCTTGACTCCCAGGCACAATTAGGCCTCGATCCTCAGTGCTGATTTATATCCTCCCACTTTACTGCCTCCAACTCCCAGGTATGAGTTAGCCTCAAGCCTCTGCTCCAAGTTGCTCCCTCACACAGTCACTCCCTCTGTGGCTCTGCTGATTTTAAGCCTCCTGCTCTGCTGTTTCTCCAACTCCAAGTCCTAGTCAGCCTTGATCCTCGTTGCTGATGTATATTCTTACGCTTTGTGCTGCTTTCACTCAGGTTCCCTCCCTTTGCGACTCCCAGGCAATGTTAGGCCTCAAGCCTCATCTGAGATTTATAATGTCCCATTCCACACTGCTCTCTTATAGTGTCGCTGTTGTGCCTGGAAAACAGTGGAAACGAGGAGGATTAGACAGAGCAGATGGTGTTACAGTGATTGAGCAAGCTGTATGGGATGGAAAAAGGTTATGTGGGGAGCAAGGCAGACCTGCAGCAACTAAAGAAGTTTACTAAAGAGACAGTGAGAGTTTCAGACATCGAAGAAGGCAAAGGAAATAGAAAGATGGTAGCTTGTTCATGACGGAGCTTTGTAGAGCCTAAAGGGCTTTTTCAGAACTGCTTACAGAGATGTGCAGACTTCAACAAATGCAAATTGACATCCAGCAAGTGTTGACTGGTCCTGGAGACTTGGATGTGACAGAGTGAGAAGACTTGCAGTTACTGGGGGTAATATAAACCTTTGGGGCACTGATAGTTTTCAAAGACCCTCAGGAATTGAGGAGGTGCAGAGAATGGGAGCATTCCAAATAGTGGGATTGTGGGGGCTGGAAGTCCTGAGATGGATAAGGAGGATGGAAAGTGTCAATGTTACACAAACAACCATTGTAATTATAGAGATTTAAGGAAGGGAATCTGTGCTGCCATTGATTACAGTGATATGAAGAGTTACAAAAACAGAAGAGGTACAAATTTTAAAAAGGAGAGAGTTTGGGCGATCAGATGTTTAAACAAGATTAAAGAAATTTTAGAGATCTCAGGCACAGATGTGAATGGAGGAGGTGAGATATTGTGAGGAATTGTCAGATTTATAATGCGAGGAGAATGTCAGTTATGAAAGGGAGAGCTGCATTGTCTGTCTGCAGTTAGAGACATGAGGAGTGTTGTAGCGCCTGCTGGATGGGACACAGATAAAAAAAACAGCTCCAACGGCTGGTGCAGTGGCTCAGGAAGGCAGCCCACCACCACCTTCTCAGGGACAACTCCAAATCAACAATAATACTGGTCCAGCCAACAAAGCTCATGTTCATGAATGAATAAAAGATCTACAAGTAGCACTGAGGTCACTCAGGAAGAGTCTTTCAATAGCACTTCACAAACCCGGAACCACTACACCCGGGAAGGACAGGAGCTCCGGATGCATGGGAACACCAGCATTTCCAAGGTGCCCCCTCCAAGACACGCTCCATCCTCCCAGCATTGTGTCTGTCCCTACACCCAAAGGACTGCAGTGGGTCGGGAAGGCAGCTCACCACCAACTTCTCCAGGGAATTACAGATGGGAAGGTAATGGGGAAACTCTGCTGTTTATAGCCAGAAAGAAAAATAAATCCAGCAGTGGGTGTGAAATAAAATTTCCGTTTCAGAACAACATGCTTAACATGGATAGAGGATTTGTCTGATTGGCACAAGGCAGAGAGTGTGAAGAAAGGGGTCTTTTTGACGATGGAAACTGGTGATGAAGGGAGCTCCGCAGGGGTCAGTGTTGGGACTACACTCTACACGTTAATCATTCAGAGTCTGGACAAAGGATGTGAAGGGGTACGAGAAATGGGTTTCCAAGAAGTATCCCAGGGATGAAATTCGTGCCATATGAGGACCAGGTGAAGTCTCTGGGTCTGTACTTGATGAAGTTTCAGAGGGGGCGGCAGAACGTCATTCAAACTTACAGAATACTGAGGGGCCTGAATGGAAAGGACGTGGGGAGTATGTTTCCACTAGTACGAGAGTCTAGGGTCGAAGGGCGCTTCTTCAGAGTGAAGGAATGACCCTTTGGTATGTAGATGTGGAGGAATTTATGCAGCCAGAGGGTGATGGACCTGTGGAACTCACTGCCTCATGGGGCTGTGGATGCTCAGTGATTCAGTGTATCTAACTCCGAGATAGCTCGGTTCTTGAGGAGTAAGGGGATCAAGGGTTACAGGGAGTAAATGGGAGAATGGTGTTGAGAATCAATTCATCCATATTCGAATAATGGAATAGACCTGATGGAATGAATGCCCTAATTCTACCCCTGAACATGATGGTCTTATGGACTGCGCTTATTGCATGGGTTTCTAAGTGTGCAGTTAGCATTTCTGGCATATCTTTTACCATACATTCCAGTACTTTCCTGATTATCGCTGTCACCTCTTGGTTTCAGATCAACCGCAGAAAGCTCCACCACTGAGTAACGTGGGAATCCTTGTGTATAAATCTCAGAAAAGTGGAATACAGGGACAACAGGTCATAGAGAAGGTAAGTGGAATGCTGGCATTGATTTCAAAGGGAATGGAGAATAAAAATAGGGGAACCTTGTAATAAATATAGAGGACTCCAGTCAGCCCACACTGACAATACGGTGAACAGGTTTGGTCCCCTATATAGACGGAAAATGTCTTTGCATTAGAGGCAGCCCAGAGAAGGTTCACCAGGCTGTTCTTCAAAATGGAGGGATATTGATGAGAAGAGGTGGAGAAGGTTGAACTTGCAGTCGTTAAAATTTATTAAATGAGGCAAATTTATTGATACACAAAAGATTCTTTTGTTCTTACAGATTCGGTACTGAGACATTGTTTCCCTGAAAAAGGATCTGTAACCGGAGATAAAGGGGAATACAGTTACCAGAGAAGATAACAGAGAAAAGCTTGGTTGGAGAGACTGGAGGATGTTACAGAGTTCGGGTGGTTTGAGATCACTGTTGGTAGTGAGAGATCAGATCGGTTGTCGAGCTGAAAGATGTCAAGGAGAGTTACAGGGTTATCAATTCTGAAGGATTTACAGAGATCAAGAGGAATATAGGGACTAGAGATTACACAGTACTAGTTGGAGCTACAGAAGTGTTTAGAGAAAGGGAGGGTTATAGGCAATGTGGATTAGACAGATTGGATGGTATTGGGAGCTACAGGAATTTATAGACAAAGGGGAGGGTTGGACAGACTGGAGATTACACTGATAGGGGTGGTAGTTGGAGCTGCAGGAGTTTATAAAGACCGGGAGGATTGTTGTTGCTGGGAATTACACTGACATGGACAATAGTTGAAGTTGCAGGAGTGAGTGAGATAGGGAGGGTTGAAGGGGCTGGAAAAGTTCACACAGCCTGGGAGAAGTGTCGGGATTGGAGGAGCCAGAGATACTGAGGGTTGTAGGGCAAGCAGGAGTTCAGAGAGTTATTGAGGACTGTGAAGGCAGGTTTGCAGCATTCCCATCAATTACACAGAGGTGTGGAGTGCTGTTTTGGAGGAGGTTACAGAAATCAACAGGGTTGCAGATACTGGAAGATATTACAAATACAGTGAGTTGTAGTATTTGAGGAGGTTACAGCAACAGGGTGTATTGAAGGGTTGGAGGCTGCTGCAGGTATTAAACATGCTGCAAGGGATCAGCAAACTTACATCGACCAGAGGGATTGGAAGATCTGGAGATAAAGAATGAGAATTGCAGTAACTGAAGAATATCACAGAGATGGTGAGAAACAGATGATTTCGAGGAGTTATAACATGAGATGAGCTGTATTCAATGGAGTCAGGAAAGATACATGCAGATCTGAAGGGGCCACAGGTGATCAAAAGGGCAGTGAGGCTTCTCACTATAGGATTGGGGTAGTTTGCGCAGACAGGGGGTATTTTGTGGAATGGTGCTATTTACAGAGATTATGAAGTTGTATGGAATTGAGGAACGAACAGAGATAAGAAAGGCTGTAGTTAATGAAAACATTTGTTGATGTCGGATGCTGAGGTTCTGGAAATTAATTGGACTGGAAAGCTGGACAATCTGTCAGAGCTTACAGAGACAGGAACAGCAATAGAGCCTGGAGACACGAACACAGATAGGGAGCATTGCACACACTGGAGGAGGTTTCTGCTTTAGGGATGGTTGTAGGGGAGTGTAACGTTTACACAGATCGGGGTGTAAGAGCTGGAGAACGTTATGGAGATGATTAGATTGATGGGGGAACGGAGGAGCTAACATTGACAGGGCTGGTGATAGTGACAGGAGGATGTAAAAGAGATAGTAAGTCTTGTAGAAACTGATCGGGGGAGTCACAAGCATTGGAGTTGGTTCCACAGATCGGGGGTTTTACAGGGACCTGAGAGGATTACGCAGATGGGGAGGATAGCAGGATGTTCACATTTTCAGTGTTCCAGGACTGGAAACGTTTACACAGTTAAGGACGGAGCAGTGGGAGCTCGCAGAGACTCGGAGGTTTGAAGGGTTTGGGGCTGTTTATGGATAGATGTATATATTTAGAGACAGTAATATGGAACGCAGAGGGAGAGTTTAGATTAGATTCCCTTCAGCATGCGAACAGGTACTTCAGCCCAACAAGTCCACAACAACTCTCCAAAGAGTAACCCACCCAAACCCACTTCTCTCTGACATTGCAACAAACATTTTGGGCAACGTAGAATGGCCAATTTACCTGTCCTGTACATCTTTGGCCTGTGGGATGAAACCGGAGCACCCAGAGGAAACCCACACAGACACAGGGAGAATGTGCAAACACCACAAAGACAGTCACCCAACGAACCTGGGTCCCTGGCGCTGTGAGGCACCATTGCTCACCATTGAGTCACCGGACTGCCCCAAATTGCAGAATTACACAAAGAGAGGGTGTTTGAGGTGCTGAGAGGGATGTAGGGAGTGGAGGAGCAAACAGAAATGTGGAGTGCTGTTGTTGTTTGAAAAGTGTTTGGAGGTGTTTATATTGATAAGGAGCGCGGTAGGGATGGAAGAAGGTTACTGTGATCGTGTGGTGCTGCAGGCCAGGAGGCAGGTGTGTTATTGGGCCTGCAGAACGTTACAGTGATATCATGTTCTCCTGGGGCTTGAGGAAGGTAGACAGGTGGGTATCTTGGTCCAGGCTGGAGGATTTAATAGAGACGGGGGCACTGTAAATATTGTTCAAGACTACAGAAATAGGCATTATTGTACCGAGTGCAGAATGAGATTATTGAGATTGGGCATGTTACCGAAACTGAAGCAATTTACATATAGGGAGAGTCGTCAGCATTGGAGTAGATTTGAAATATACAGTGGGAATATGGGAGGGTGGAGATTATAGAAACGTGAAATTTTCTGGGAAGTACAAGTATTCAAGACACTGGCGCAAATGAGTTGGACCGAAAGGTATGTCTCCTTGCTGTATGACTCTATCACACGACAAGAAACAGCAAGAGCGGGAATATAGAACAGAAGGATCCCAGGTTTCAATGCTATCTACTTAGGGGAGGCCTGCTTTCCCCTCTGTTGTACTGATTCTCACTAAGACAGCACAGACCTGGATTGATAACTGTCAACTTCCCATATTGACATGGCAAGGCTCAGTTCAGCAGTGATGAAAGTAAACAAGAGGGTGGGGATTGAGCCTGGAAACCATCATGCACAGATGTTCGTGTTTCAACACTGTATCGATGTCATGTCTTCCGGACCAAAGTTCGATATCTTACAGGCACACTGCTCGGTTCACTGTGAGTGATCTTACCTATCTGCAGAATTTACTGAAGGCTCCAGGTCTCTCTCTCTCCTTCTCTCTGGCTGACCAAATATCTTCAGTGTGGTGATGAACGAAACAGGAATTGGGATTCTGCTGAGTCAGAAACATCCTGATTACCTACAGGAGTCAGAGAAATAGAGAGAATGGGAAATTAGACTGATGCAGTGAGGGTTACACATGGAGAATGGCACTGAGCCCCACAAAGATCTGGAATATCCCAGTCTCCGTCCCTGGCCTGTGCTACCTCGTCTCCCTGGAGTGGAGAAATCTGTTGGCTCAGGATCTTGAGTAACTGGCATCAATTAAACCCTCACGGTGACAGATATCACATGGAGAGCTATCACCAGAGTGCAGGAAGGTATCACGATGAAACCACGGTCACGAAGACGGTGCACTGGGATCAGCACTCACGGATGAGGGAGTTTTCAGTGGGCCAGGCAATGGCCTCGGGTAACTCACTCGACTGTTAATCCAGAATTTAATCCCGGTAGCAGGGATACTGCACTGACTACTTAATACCCTTTAAGTAAGGAAAACTGTTATAGGTTACTGGTCTGGATTACATATGAATCCAGATCCAAAGCAAAGGGTTTGACTCTCAAATTCCCTCTGAAATGATCTGGCAATCCACATGGCTCAAAGGTTGGTCAGGATGGGCCTGAGATGCTGCTCAGCCATAGACAGCAACATGTAAAGATGAGGCCAGTAGAAGGAAGGATTGGGAGGATGATTCAGGAGAAGAATGAAAGTAATAGGGTGGTTGTAATGGGGGACTTTAACTTTCCTGATATTGATTGGGAAAGCTATAGCTCGAGTTCGTTGGATGGGTCGGTGTTTGTTCTTGGGGATTTATCCACTTTTATGTGTTTCAAGACATCCAGTACATCCTCCTCTTTAAGATGAATGTTTTCAAGTTGTCACCATCTATTTCCCCACATTCTTTCTCTTCCATTTCCTTCGCCACAGTAAACACTGATGCATAACACTTGTTTAGTATCGGACCAATCTCCTGCATCTGCACACAAAGGCTGCCTTGCTGATCTTTGAGGGACCCTATTTTCTCCCTCCTTACCTTCTTGTCCTTTATGTATTTATAAAAACCCTTTGGATACTCCTTTACCCTATTTGTCAGAGCTATCTCGAGTCCCCTTTTTAACCTCCTGATTAGCCTCTTTAGTACACTGCTCCAGCCTTTATAGTCTGAGGATTCACTTGATTTCTCGAGTTTATACGTGACAATTGTTCCTTCTTTTTCTTAACCAAAAGCTTAGTTCTCTCGTCATCCAGCATACCCTACACCCACCAGCATTTCCTTCCACCCTAATCGGAATACTGTATACTGTCTCTGGAAAGCCGTAATCTCATTTTTGAAGGCTTCTCATCTTCCAATGATAAAGGTTTCATTTTCCCAATCCCCAATTCCTGCATCTCACGAAACTGCCATTTGAATATAATGAAAAAATAAAGCACATTCTAAATGAAGGCTTTGATGAGGTGAGCTCTGGTCAGCCATGTAGATCTGGAGACCACCAGATGCACGGAGAGTGCTTTCTATCAGAGCAGCACCAGGTCAGTATCAGGCACACAGACAGAATGGGCAAATAGATACACATCTGAACTCATATCTCCCAGCCTGGCAATCTGAAGTTGTCCACAGACATTCTGGTAAACATCTCCAAAATTAGGTCATCAAGATCGGCCTAAAAGTCTAATAAAAAATAAATCAGTCATTCAGACTAATATATCCTTCAGGTTCCACAACCCATTCCCGGTCTCATCCTGCAGGTTCTATGAATCTCGCTCCCTCTAACGTGTTGCAAGATCCCTATCCCCTCCTATATTTGAACCACCCTCCAGATTCTGCAGTCCTTCCGACATCGTATCATGACCCGTACTATAAAACTCTTCCTTCTTCTGCAATATTCGCTAGAAGGGTTCTGTAGGATGGTGGAGGTTACAGAGTTAGGGAGGAATATCAGAATTGGACGATTTTGTAGTTATTGGTAATATTGAAGTGGCTAAAATTGGCTTCGATAATTTTAACAGTTCTCGCTAATAAAGGAGGTTACAGAGCTAAGGGGGATTGTAGGCACTGGAAGCCGTTTCACAGTTTGTGGGTTTTGTGGGGATTGGAGGAAGGTACCAAAATAGGGAAGGTTTAAGATTGAAGGTTTCTGCTGAGAACTTCTATTGGGTTAAAGGCAGGGTTCTCGGTAGTGTGGAGTAAGAGAAGAATCTTGGGGTCCACGTCCATAGATCTTTCACATATGCCAGCCATGTTGAAAGGGTGTGACGAGGGCATGTGATGTCTTAGCATTCTTTAGCAAGGGGATTGAGTTTAAGACATGTGACGTGAGGCTGCAGCTCCATATACCCCTGGTTAGTCCACTCTTGGAATATTGTGTTATGTTCTGGTCGCCTCATTATAGGAAAGTTGTGGAAACTTTGGAGAGGGCGCAGAAGAGATTTATCAGGATGTTTTCTGGATTGGAGGGTAGGGATAATGAAGAAATGTTGGGGAAGCCAGGGCTTCTCCCATTGGAATGAAAAGCATAAGAGCTGACTTGATTGAGGAGCACGAGATGATGCGAGGCATACAGAGAGTGGGTGTCCCGAGAATTTTCCCATCGTGAAAATGGCTATTACGATGGGGCATAATATTAAGGTAATTGGAGGTGGGTTTATGGGAGATGTCAGAGGTAGGTGCATTATGCAGAGTGGTGGGTGTGTGGAATGCACTGCCATCGTTGGTGGTAGAGATGGTTACATTAGGGACATTTACTTAACTTTTGGACATGTACATGGATTATAGTAAAATGAATTTCTCAAAATGGAGACCAGTGCCCAATGCTGTTCCACAAGAATCCGTGCGGGATCCACTGTTGTTTGTGATATACATAAATTATTTGGAGGAAGGAATAGTTTGCCTGATTAGCAAGTTTGCAGATGACACTAAGGTTGGTGGAGTAGCAGATAATGCAGGGAACAGTCAGAGAATACAGCAGAGGAGAGATGGGCAGAGAAATGGCAAATGGGAAGCCCAATCTAGGCAAATGCAAGGTGATGCATTTCAGAAGATCCAATTGATGACCAAAGTAAATGGAAAAGTCCTGGTGAAATCTGACGTACAGAGAGATCTGGGCATTCCAGTCCATTGTTCCTTGAAGGTGACAACGAAGGTAAGTAAAGTGGTTAAGGCAGCATACGGCATGATTTCCTTCATTGGATGGGATATTGAGTAAAGGAGTTGGCAGGTCATGTTACAGTTGTATTGGACTTTGCTTCGACCACATTTGGAATAATACATGCAATTCCGATCACCACGTTACCAAAAGGATGTGGATTCTTTGCTTTGGAGAGGGTGCAGAGGAAGTTCAACAGGATTTTGTCTGGTATGGAAGGGGCTAGTTATTTAGGAAGTTTGAATAGATTCGGATTATTTTCATTAGAAAGACAAAGGTTGACTGGGGACCTGATTGAGGTCCAAAAAATCATTGGATGTACAGACAGGGTGGAGAGCAAGAAGCTTTTTTTTTCCCCAGAGTGCGGTGAATGGAACAGATGACAGAGATAAAGCGGGTTGTATAGACTGGAGGACCAAACAGAGAGGGGGAGGGTGGTCGTGATTGAAGATGTTCATAGATATAGGAAGGTTTACTTTTGCAGATTATTTAGACATGGAGGGTGTGGAGTCTGAAGGATTTTTCAGAAGGACGGTAATATTGTTTGGAGACAGTTTCACAAATAAGGGAGCATTAGTAACCATCTCTCATTTGGTCAAAGTGGGAAGGTTTGTAGGGGAGGGTGACATTTACACAAATAGAGGTGTAAGAGCTGGAGAAGGTTATGGACTAAATGCATAGAGATACAGGAGGAACTTACATTGATAGGGTGGGTGCTGGCCACAGGAGGATGTCGCACAAATAGTGAGTCTTGTCAGAACTGGATTGGGAGAGTCACAGGCTTTCACTGGTTTCTGAAGATCGGTAGTGCTGCAGGGTCCTGAAAGGATTGTAGACTCTCCAGCGAGTGATCCTGTCTTTAGGACTGGAAGAGGTTACGTTGATAGAGAAACATTGAAGACAATGTATGCCGTTTTCTTTTTTCTTGAACAGAGCATCAATATCCCTCACGAGCCAGGGATCGCTAAACCTGCCACCTTTTCCCTTCACACTAACAGGGACACACTGACCCTGGATTCTTGATATCACACTTTTAGAAGTCTACAATTTGTCAGTCATTCCTTTTCCTTCAAGCAGACTCACCCAGTTGATGGGAGCATGATGTGGAGCAGCCTGTGTTGGACTGGAATGTACAATGTTATAAATCACACAACACCAGCTTCCAATCCAATAGGTTTATTTGGAGTCAATAGGTTTCAGAGAGCAGCTTCTTCATCAGGTGGTTGTGGAGCCATAGAATTTAGAGCAACAGTGTCCTAGTGTCGTGGAATGTAAAATCAAACAAATTTAGTGTTAATTTTATCTTTCAGGTTGATCGCCTGCGCTTTGAAAGCTAGTGTTTTGAAATAACCCGGTGTTGTGTGATTTTTAATTCACTCAATCGACCCCTGCTCGATCCTGCCTAATGGACCCAAACCTGGCCCTGCTCCAGTTAAAGACCTTAATCTGTGGAGATGTCTGATCTTCTTCCATAACTATGTTAAAACGAAGACAGTTGTGGTCACTGGACCCAAAGTGCTCTTCGATTGACACTTTATTCACTTGCCCGACTTCGGTTTCTGAGGGGAGGTCCAGTGTTGCTCCCGCCTGAGTAGAATGGGGCCTCTGGTGCCTCCTATATATTGATCTGGGGAAATTTCTTGGACACATTGAACAAATTCCACCCGATACGGGCCTTTTACACTCTGAGTGTCCCAGTCAATACAATGGAAGTTAAAATCTCCAAACAGCACTATTCTATTATTTCTATAGGTACCTGCAATATTTCTACACATCTGCTCCTCAAGCACTCGCTGACTCTTTGGGGGTCTAGAGCACCATCCTAGTAGACTGACCATCCCCTCTTTGTTTCTAACTTCTCACCATATGTCCTCATTTTATGACCCCTTAAGAGTGTCCTCTCTAAGCACTGTTTTTATGTCCTCCCTTATCAAATTGACAACTCCCTCTCCTCACTTACTTGTCCCTCTATCACGCCTGTAGCTTCTGTATCCTGGGACAATGAGCTGCCAGTCCTGCCCTTCTCTCAGCCCTGTTTCTGTTATGGCTATAATATCCCAGTCCCCACAGTAATCCATGCTCTGAACTCGTCAGCCTTACCAGTCAGGCCTCGTGTGTTGAAATGAATGCCCTTTAAACCAAATGTCATTTCCCTCCCTTGACTGTGCCCCAGAATATCCTGAATATGAAACTTGCTTTGATGGCTAATGTATTTTCCCCTGACTTTTCAAAAGTCTCTCTCTTATTAAGAGAACCAAACCCCTGCCTAACTAGTTTATACATTCCCGAGTAACACTACCAAATCTCCCTCCAGTGATACTGGTGACCCTCTGGTTCAAGTCCAACCCATCCTCTTGTCCAGGACACCCCTAACCCAGAAGAGATCCCAATGATCCAAGATTTGAAAACCCTTGCCCGTACACCAGCTCCTCAGCCACAAATCCATCCGACCTATCTTTCTATTTCTCTATCCACTGGTGAGTGACACTGGGGGCAATCTGGAGATCACTACCCTTGAGGTCAGCTTTTTAACTTCTTACCTAACGCGTGATACTCATTTCACAGGATCCCATTCCTTTTGTCTACCTCTGTCATGTGCACTGATCTGCACAATGACCTCTGGCTGTTCACTCTCGAACTTCAGAATGTTCTGTAATCGCTCAGAGACATCCTTGACACTGTTACCCGCGAGGCAGCACACCGTCCTGGTTCTGCAGACACACAATTTCCTGTCTGTCCTCTTCACAGTGGAGTCTCCTGTCATTACTGCTATCATTAGACAGGATCTGACAAACAGAGACTGGGAGGAAATGCCTGCAGTTGGGGCTTAATTTGCAAAGTGGGAGAATTTTAAAGTGATACCGTGAGGATCCATGGCCAGTGTGTTCCTTGTAGAGTGAATGGCAAAGGCAGCAAGTTCAGCAAATACTGATCAAGTGATATCGTGAGTTTGATAAATAAAATACAGTGCAATAAACACAGGTGAAGCCCTTTACAAGTATAGAGAGGGCAAGGGGGTCCTTAGAAAAGAGGATCAAACAATGGTCATGAAATATCCTTGGCAGACAGTGTTATGGAAAAGCCACAAGGTATTTTACCAGTACAGTTAGAGTCAGAGGATTACTGGTGAAAGAGTGAGGCCTGTGAGAAACCAAAGGGACGATCTGTGCATGGAGCCAGAGGAAGTAGGTGAAGTCTTCAATGAATAATTCTCATCTGTATTCACACAGGAGAAAGGCATTGTAGCTTTAGATTTCAGTTGAGATGGTGAGGTTGTGGAACATGTAAAGATCAATCAGGAGGAGGTACTAAAAGTTTGAACAGGCATAAAGTTGGAGGAATCCCCAGGGCTCAATGAGATCCATCCCAGGGTATTGTGGGAGGTAAGGGAGGAGATTGCTGGGGCCCTGGTTGATATATTCAATACTTTACTGGCCACAGGTGAAGTGCAGAATGACTGGAGGATCGCTAATGTGGTTCAGTTGTTCGAGAAGGGCAGCAGGGATAGGCCAGGTAATTACAGAGCAGATAGTCTGACATCAGTGGGAGGGACATTATTGGGAACAATTCTGAGGGACAGGATGTATCAACACTTGGAAAGGCAGGGATCAACTTGGCTGCATCATCACGGATTTGGTAGAGGAAGATGCCGCCTCAGGAATTCAGTTGAATGTTTTGAAATGGCCTTTCCATGGAATAAATGCTGTAGGAAGGATGGAACGGGAGGCAGAAGAGGAGCAGCGGTGATGGGTTTGATTGGGGGAAACATCACAGCAGTATTTAGAGAGAATATTCACGTGGAATTATCCAGTTAAACAATATTAGTGGAACTGAGAAAAAATGTTCATCAGTTTGCTATGATTGTACTGAAATTGTACTACAGCGGTGGTTAGTGGGAGATGGAACAGCCATTCTGTCAGGAGATCTCAGATATCTGTTAGAATAAGAGAGTTGCAATCGGAGGGCATTTCAACCTTTCCAAACCTGGACTCGCATTGCTGCAGTGTTAAACATTTGGATGGAAAGAATGTTATGTGCGTTCCAGAAACTCCAGTCATTATGTAAACGGCCCAACTGGAGAATGGGGCTAAATCTGCCCGCTCCTTGGTAAACAAAGTAGGGAACGGGACTGAGGTGTTAGTGAGGGAGCACTTTGGAAAGTCACCACAATTGTATTAGATTAGAAATAGCTTTGGTGAATCACAGGGCTGGTCCACAAGTTCATATTAGAAAATTGAGCAAGACCAGTCTTGATGTTATTGTACATAATGATTTTTAAAAGGGGAATCTATTTGCAGGTAAAGGTAAGTCGAGCAAGTGGGAATATTTTAAATTAGAGAT
Organism: Chiloscyllium punctatum; assembly: GCF_047496795.1. Taxonomy (NCBI): domain Eukaryota; kingdom Metazoa; phylum Chordata; class Chondrichthyes; order Orectolobiformes; family Hemiscylliidae; genus Chiloscyllium; species Chiloscyllium punctatum. The sequence goes on from NC_092756.1 coordinate 29,656,561, forward strand.
AAAATGCATGGTCCCGTTTGTGTGCAGCTCTATGCTGACAGAATTAGGAAACACTGGCTGACTGGTCAAGCTCTGGTCAAGAACAAGAGAGCACATGTCAGGTAGAGCCAGCTGGATCAAGGGATTCCCTGAGGATCACAGGGGCTGCATGAATACACTTTGGATGGAAATCAGAAATGCAAAAAGGGTCATGAGATAGCTTTGGTAGATAAGGTTAAGGAGAATCCAAACAAAGTTTACACATGTGTTAAGAGCAAAAGAATAGCGAGCGAAAAAACCAGTATCCATAATGATCAATGAAGCCAACGGTGTGTGAAACCACAAGACCCGAAACAAATATTTCACTTTGCGACTTACTGTGGATTAAGACTGAGGAGCTCTGGCAACTAAACAGTTTTTGGCTTGAGCACTTCTGGAATACTGTGTGCAATTCTGGTCTCAGTGCCATCAGAAGGATGCTGTGGAACTTGAAAAGGTTCAGAAAAATGAGTAATGATGTTGTCAGGGTTGGAAGGTTTGAGCCAGAAGGAAATACTTAATTAACTGGTCGATTTTCACTTGAACATGGGAGGCGGAGGAGTTATCTTATAACGGTTTTTAAAATCATGATGGGCGTGAATAGTCAAGACATTTTCTCCCGACTTGGGGAGTCCAAACTACAGGGAGTAACTTTAAAAGTATGCGTGGAACAGTTAAAAGCGACCGAAGAGACAGCTGGTTCCCACAGAGGGTGGCACATGTATGGAATAAGCTGCCAGAGGAAGTAATGGAGGCTGGTACAGATTTAATATGCATCTGGATGGATATATAAACAGGAAGGGTTTACAGGGATTTTGGCAAAATTCTGGCAAATGGGACTAGAAACATCATGCAGGAGTTGGTACGAAGGGTCTGTTTCCATGCTGTACATCTCTATGACTATGTTTTGAAATGAGTCCACATTATAGAAGAGGAGGTGCTGCAGGCTGTAAAACTCAAAGGTAGATGAATTCCCAAGACTGATCCAGAGTATCTCAGGACATTTGGCAAGCTGGGAAAGAGATTGCGGCAAGATGATCAAAGATATTTGTACCATTGACATCATGTGCATGATGTACTGAAAGACTGGAGTGTGAAATAGCGGACAGTGAAGGAGGTTTGCTAAGATTACAAAGGGATTTTGAGGATATGGGTGAAATGGCTGAAAACCCTTGGATGGAGTTCAATCTGAATAAATGTGAGGTAATACAATTGGTACAACAAACAAGGGTAGATCCTATTTAATAAATGACAGGACCTTCAGTAGTATTGTAAAACAGAGACACATAATTCTTCGAAGTGTGCGACATGGAGAGACAGGATGGTTATGAAGGTGCTGCCACACTTGGTTTCATTGCTTAGTCCTTTGGGTAAAGGAGTTGGGAAGTCACGTTTAGATTGTACAGGCCATTGGTGGGGCCTCTTCCGGAATACTGTGTCCAGTTCTGGTCGCCCAGTTACAGGAATGATATTATTGAGCTGGAGTGTGTTCAGATGAGATGAACCAAGTTGCTGCTGTGTGTGGAAGGTTTCAGTAATAAGGAACGGCTGGATAGACTGGAATTTTTCATTGAGGTCTGAATGTTGAAAGGCGACCTGATAGAAGTTTAAACAATAATGAGGGAGATAGATATAGTTATTTTTTACCGTGGACAGGGGAGTTTCAAAACGGTGTACATTTTTAAGTTTAGAGGAGAGACATTAAAAAGAAAGACATGAGGGGAAAATTGTTGCACATGGGAGGTTTGCATGTGGAATTAATTTTGCGAACAAGGGGTGAATGTCAGGTCAATTATAATAATGAAAAGACATTTGGATTAGTTCAGGAATAGGAAAGGTTTGAAGGGATATGATCCAGAAACAGGCAGGTGGGATGGGATTATTCAGTTGACGCTGAATAGCTTCCATGCTGTATGACTCGAAATATAATGTGTCATTATTTGATACAGAATGCAAGGGAAAGCCAGGGAACAACAGATCGATGAGGGTGGGTAAGTTATTGGAGATCATTCAAAGAGGTACGATAACCATGCATTTGGAAAGACAAGGACTGAGCACGGACAGGCAGCATGGCTTTGTGAATGGGAAAACATGTCTCATAATCTTAACTACGTTTGTTGAAGATGTGGATGGGTACATGAATAGGAAGGGTGAGGAGGGATATAGGCCAGGTAATAGCCAGTGGGACTAGATTGGGTTGGGATATCTGGTCGGCATGGACAGATTGGACCGAAAAGTCTGTTTCCATGTTGTACATCTCGATGACTCTATGTGAGCAAGGAGAGAGATGAAGACACCCTTTCTCGATTCAGCAAGGGAATGAAAACGGTTGAGCATGATACATTGGTTATTTAGGTTGGATCCCAAGGGATCAGGGACAGCTAGCTATCTGCATACAAAATGGGATGACAGTGGGAGGCAGAGGGTGGTGCTAGAGGGATGTTGTTCAGATTGGAATCCTCTGACCAGCGGTGTTCCATAAAGACTGGTGCTGGGACAACTATTGTGCATCATTTACATAAAAGATATGAGTGAAAATATAGGAGTCCCTGTTAGTATGTTTGTGGATACCAGGATTAGTGGGATAGTGGGCAGGTATTACAGTTATCGAAAGGGGTCTTAATCCACGGGGCCACTAGGCCAAGGAGTGAAAGATGAAATTTAATTCAGATGTTGGATTTTTGTTAAGACAAACCAGGGAGTACTAACACAGTTAATGGTCGGGCCCTGGCCAGTGTGCTCGAATGGAGAAAGACCAAGGGGTGCAGTGACATTGTTCCTTGGAACTGGCATCACAGGTGGACAGTGTGGTGAAAGCAGCATTTGGTACACTTCATGGGTCAGAGCATTGAGTACATGAGTTGGAGATATTTGTAACATTGCCATCAATATTTCTCCTAGGCAGAGGAGGCTACGGGGTGACCTTATACAGGTTTGTAAAAGCGTGCTGGCCATAAGTAAGGTGAACAGCCAAGGATAGGTGAGTCCAAAACTAGAGGGTATAAATGTGAGGTGAGAGAGCAAAGATTTAAAGAAGGAGCTGAGGAACAACATGTTCCACAGAGGATGGTGCATAGACGGAATGGACTGCCAGAGGAAATGTTAAAATCAAGTACAATGACACCATGAAAAAGACACTTGGGCAGGAACATGGAGAGGAGATGGTTTGAAGGGCCATGGGCCAAATGCAGGGAAACGTGACTCGTCACATTTAGGAAAGTTGGGCAAATGGACAAGTTCAGCCAAAGAGTCATGCAGCACAGAAACAGACCCTACGTCTCAGTTTTTGGAGGAGAGACTATCAAGACAGACATGTTGTCATGACTGAAGCATGTCAGAGAGATATGGATGGTAGCCTGGACTGGATCAAAATTCAAATATGTGAAGGGATTGGTGAGAGGGGAGGAGAAGACAGAGATACGATCTATTTTTGGCGTTAGAATGATTAAAGTCACTGATCCACAAGACATGCATAGATAGAGCATTGGAGAGGGAACACAGAACAGAAAGTTCCCAGGCAGCATTCCCACCCTCTCGTCGTAGGCCTGCTTTCCTTTCTGTTGTACTGATGCTCACTAAGACAGCTCAGGCCTGGATTGAGAACTGTGACATTCCCAATGCTGTCCGAGTATAATAATATTAAAGTAGGGGTGGTGCTTGAGTCTGGTGTGTGTCTGTACCGTGCTCCCCCTCCAGCACTGTATCTGTGTCATGTTTTGTTAGCCAATGTTTGGAGCCCTCTCATTGCTCTCTGTACACTGTGAATGATCTTACCTCGCTGCAGGATTGATTGAAGGCTCCAGATCTCCCTGTCCTTCGTACTTCCGGCTGACTAATCATCTTCAATGAGGTGATGGATGAGACACCCAGCGGTTGGGAAGGCTATTGAGTCAGGAACTTCCTGAGTATGTACAGGAGACAGAGAAATGGACAGAATGGGGAATTATCTGATGCAGTGAGGGCTACACTGGGAATGGCACTGTGTCCCAAAGAGATCTAGAAAATCCCAAGCTCCATCCCTGGCCTATGCAGCCTCGTCTCTCTGGAATGGAGAATTCTGTTGGCTCAGGACCTGGAGTAGCTGCAAGAGTGAGAGGCACTGACAGAGGCAGCAATTAGACCCACAATGTGATGGATACCACATGGAGAGATGCTGAGTGATATCACCAGAATGGAGGAAGGTGTCAGTATAAAATAATTGTGCAGGAAGAAGTGGTTTTGATTCATATTGCACTGGGATGAGCAACCTGTCAGCAGGGGAAGTGATGGCCCTGTGGTATTACGGTGAGGTAATTTATGCAGAAACTCAGCGAATGTTCTCTAGACACAGGTTCAAATCCCACCATTGCAAATGATTGAATGTGAATTAATTGCTTCAAAAAAGATGTAATTAAAAACCTGTAAGTGAGTATTAAACAATAGCTGATGTTAAGAAAAATCCAACAGGTGCATTCAAGTCTTTAGTGAAGTAATCTAAGATGGGACTGGGATATCACAGGTATTACAGAACAACAGCTCAGGGAGGGACAGGACAGGCAGCTCAATGTTCCAGGGGACAGATGCTGCAGGAAGGACAGAAGGGGAGCTGAGAGAGGAGGAGAGCTGCTGGTTCTGACTGGGTGAAACATCCCAGCAGGACTGAGAGAGGATATTCCTGCGGGATTGTCCGGTGAAACTGTGTTCGTGGAATTAATCAACAACAATGGGTCCTCCCTTTCCTCTGATTGTTCTATAGACCACGGGAGCCCCACCCTCCTGCACCTTGACCTTCTCAAGATGGCGGCCCTGAGGCCCGCGCAACCTCTTGCCTCAAACAAATGGTGGCCGTGACCCAGGGCCACTTCCCTGATCAGAGACCGCAACCTCCTAAACCGGGCATTGAGGGTCTTTTTAACGATTTTTCCGGGATTTGTGAATTCTCTCCGCTCCTTTCTCCCAGCGAGACTCCTACACACCGTCTCTGGGCGCCGCTCTCTGAAGCAGATCGTAACCGCTGCCGGAAAAGCAGCTCCACGTCTCTCTCTGTCTCTCTCTCTCTGTAATGATCAATGTGACACTGCGCATGCTGTCCATAGAAACCAAACTGCGCATGCGTCTGAGGTTATTGGTGAGTTTATAGACAATATTCATATCCGCACGGAAACATGGGTGAAATCTTTGACATTAACAATCGCTCTCTCGAGCTAAAGTCATAGAGATGTTAAGCATGCAAACAGTCTGTTCGGCCCAACCCAACCAGAACAGCCAGGTATGTAAATTACCAATTGTTCTGGGAGTTTGAAAAGAAGTTTCTTACTCGAGTTGTGAAAATCGATTGGAAACATGTACTTTATCAGATTTCCATCTCAACTATTTCTTAAAATCTCACATTGATTTATGCTCCACTATGTTTTGAGAATGACAGTTTGCTTTCTGACCAATCTTGAAGCGTTCACTCCCCGAGAATGCGTTGTCCCCGCTCCTCATTCACTCTATTTGGAGTACTGGCCGCTGTTCGGTCCTCCAGTTCTGCTCCTTCCTCCCAATTGCAGAGTTGATTTAGGCGTGACTCACAGGCTAATGGACAAGAATAGTTAGAGTCGATACCTTGTGATGCAGTGAAAATACCCCGAAACTTGTACTGAGAGGCCTGGGTTCAATTCACAGCTTGTGCAGGTGTGTGTAATAACAACTTTGAACAGGCTTATTAGGAAAAACAAGGGAAGTCAGGAACAGAATTAAAACGATAGAAAATGCATTCAATGTGGTGGGGCTCTCAATGTCAGATGATTTTAGTCTTTACCAAGTGTTTCAGGGCCCCTGAACAGACGGTTGCACTCCTAGTGCATAACCAAATACCATGATTGTGGGGCAAAGTGTTGTGGTGGGATATAGAGGTGCTTTTGTGTAGGGTGCTCGATTTTGGAGGTGAAAATATGTGAGAAGGTTTTGTTTGGAGCTACCTGTTCCCCTCCTGTTTCAGCATCATATAATTGTCCTGGCTCTACCTCATACATGTTTGGTAGAGATTAGTGTCATTTCGTAAGCCCAAAATACAAGATCTGTCACTCTGGTTAAGACAGTAGAAATCTCTTGTAGCACTATAGTCACAGAACAATACAGCGCATAACAGGCCCTTTGGTCCTTGATGTTTTGCCAAGCTGTGAACTATTCTCAGCTCGTCATCTATACTATCCCAAAATCACCCATGTGCTTAACTAAAGGATTGTTTAAATCGACCTGATATGGCTGAGTTAACTACATTGGTCGGTAGTGCATTGCACGCCCAAAATACTCTCTGAAGAAAGAACCTGCCTCTAACATCTGTCTTAAATCTATCACCTCTCAATTTGTAGTTCTGATCCCTTGTACACACTGATATCATCATCCTTGGAAAAAAGACTTTCACTGTCTACACTATCTAAGCCTCAGATAATCTTTTATGTCTCCATCAAATCTCCTCTTAGCCTTCTTGCTAATAAGAACAGGTACAAGTTTCTCAACCTTTCCTCATATGACCTTCCCTCCAGACCAGGCAACATCCTGGTAAATCTCCTCTGCACCTTTTCCAATGCTTCCACATCCTTCCAGAAACATGGGCAGCAGAACTGCACACAATATTCCAAGTGTGGCTGCACCAGTGTTTTGTGTAGTTGCAGTATTATATTGCGGCTCCGGAAGTCAATCCCTCTATGAATGAAACCTAACACACCTTATGCCTTCTTAACAGCACTATCCACCTGGGTGGCAACTTTCAGGGATCTATGTACATGGAATCCAATATCCCTCTGCGCAACCACACTACTAAGACTCTTTTCGTTGACCCAGTACTCTGCTTTCCTGTTATTCTTCCCAAAGTGCATCACCTCCCATTTAGCTGCATTGAACTCCATTTGCCACCTCTCAGCCCAATTCTGCTGTTTATCCAAATCCCCCTGCAACCTGTAACATTCTGCCACACTATCCACTACGCCACCGACTTTAGAGTCGTCTGCAAATTTACTAATCCATCCACCTATGCCTGCGTCTAAGTCATTTACACAAATGACTAACTGCAGAAGTTGCAAAACAGATCCTTGTGGCACATCACTAGTAACCGGACTCCAGGCGGAATATTTTCCATCAACCACCACTCGCTGCCTTCCTTCAGAAAGACAGTTTCTAATCCAACCTCCAAAATCACCCTCAATTCCATGTCGCTGCATTTTCTCCAATTGCCTACCATGTGGAACCTTATCAAAGTCTTTACTGAAGTCTGTGTATACTACGTCAACTGCCCTACCCTCATATACATGCTTGGTCGCATTCTCAAAAAATCAGTGAAGTTTGTGAGACACTACCTGTCCTTGATGAAACCACAGGATGCCCTGCAGGATTTTCAGACAACGCCATCCTCCCTGTGACATGTACGTGCGAGCTCAGATTCGGTTGTGAAGACGTGTCCCGCCTTTGCCAATATCGCCATGGTCTGACTCCCTACATTCTGTCGGTCGAACTGTGATTCCACTCAGAATCACAAATGTGTCACAAACCACCTTAGATGTGCTGGCTCTCCACAGAGGTAAATGTGTTTCTCTTTTGGTACCATCCTCTTGCCTTCTCCCTGTAACTCTGCACACTTTTACTTTCAACATAAACATCGAATTAGTTTTTAAAGAACTCGATTGAAACTGCATCTTTGTCAATGTCAGGCAGTGATTTACAGACCCTAACCAATCCCTATGTGAAAACGTTTCTCCTCATGTACATTTCTCGTCTTTTATTAATGACTTTAAAACTCTGCCGAATCGTGCTCGACCCTTTCATGCGTAGCGAGCATTCTCCCTTCCTTATTTCCTCCGTCTAAACCACTCATGTCTTGGAAAGGTTTAACAAGGCCAGCTTTCGTCCTTCTGCTCTCCAGGGAGACCTGTCCCAACGTTCTAAATGACCTTTATTATTGGCAGTGACATTGGTTTATTTGCTGCAATCTGACAGCAGTGAACACCTGAGCCCCAACTGTCTCAGATGAAGACAATCCGAGTGAAATCCTCACTCACTGAGAGTCATCCCCACGGCCCTCAACTGCGGGGCTACAGACTGCCTAACGCCCACGATAGGTTAAAAATGAGACGTTGTTTTACCATCAGCCACTCTGTCCCAGAGACAGGAAGAGTGGCAGCATCAACGTGTGGTGTCACTCACGCGCCGACTGAAGGTGTTCAGCCCATCGAGTCCATGGCGACTCTCTGTCTCTTGTATATCTCTGTGGTTATTCATAGTTGGTGATGTATGTCAGAATAATACGAAGCTGTGTCCTTATAGTAATGTGGTCTCCAACAAGTTGACCAATTGTCACTCATGGCTTTTCATTTCACGGGGAGGACACTGCTGTGTGAAACAGCGTGAGGAATAACTGCAGGGCGTCATGCGCAAAGAGCACTCTGCAACTGAAATATCGCACCTTCTCCAGTTTAGTCCCAGCTCTGGCAAGTTATTTTGCGAATCAGATCAGAGCAGACCGACAGTGAACAGGAAAAGAGCTTCCAGAACTTCACAAGAGTGTTTTCTCAATTGTGTAAATTTCCCGGGTGTATCAGTACTAAATATTCATTTCAGATACATTAAGAGAAAGGAAGCAGAAAGTGAAACAACATGCAACACGTGGAATGGAGCTCTTTTATAGAGAAACACTGGCAGGGGCAGTACACACACTGAAAGCGGGAATGGTCAACGAGCAGAGGATGTTTTCAATCCATTAATTTTAGGACTATCAGCCGAATACTATCCCCCATGGGCCGCTCTGTTAGCGCTGACCATAGAAGTTTCACACAGTCTTCAACTTTTCGTCTGGCGTGTGGCATGAATCACAGAGGATGATTTCAAAAGGTCTTCACTATTACTGTGTGATACTCTGTGGCACAGATGTATTTTGGCTGTGTCAATATAACCTGTGAGTAACTTCTCACATTCAGTTTGTTTAACTGTGATTTTACTCAGAATCCCAAAACATGTCACAGTGCAAAGTGAGGCCATGCAGCCCGCCTTCGTTGTGCTGACATCAAACAATAAAGAAATGTACGTGTTCGTTTGCTCGCTGAGCTGCAGGTCTGATATCCAGAGCTTTCATTACCTGGCTAGGTAACATCAAAATGAAGCGAAGCTGTTGTCTCCTGCTTTCTATTTATATGTTTGTCCTGGATTGTGTTCCTGGGATTTGTGGTGATTTCATTTCCTGTTCCTTTTCTGAGTGGTTGATACGTGGTATCTAGATCTATGCATTTGTTGATGGCGTTGTGGTTGGAGTGCCAGGCCTCGAGGAACTCTCTGGCATGTCTTTGCTTAGCCTGTCCCAGGATAGATGTGTTGTCCCAGTCGAAATTGTGTTTTTTTTTCATCCGTGTGTCGGGCTACGAGGGAGAGAGGGTCGTGTCTTTTTGTGGCCAGCTGGTGTCATGTATCCTGGTGGCTAACTTTCTTCCTGTTTGTCCTACGTAGTGTTTGTGGCAGTCCTTGCATTGAATTTTGTAGATTACGTTAGTTTTGTCCATGGGTTGTACCGGGTCTTTTAGGTTTGTTAGATTTTGTTTGCGAGTGTTGGTGGGTTTCTGTGCGACTCGGAAATGTCTGTGTGGTTCGACTGATTGACGCTATTTGATTGATTGATTGTCACATGAACCTGAGACCAGTAAAAACCTTTGTTTGCGATTAGTAAAGGCAGATCATAGGAATCAAAGGCATGCAGATCACACCATGAGAAAAACAAAACATTGAACAGATTAAGGCTTTCAGTTACTCCGCACAGCACGTGCACTCGGCAAAATCCACATTGGCAGGATCATCATCATTTGAAGCAAGAGAATCCATTTCTCCGCCGAGTAACGGCCTACAAGAAACGGCTGTTGTGTGTCTTTAAGCTTTGGTACCTTGATCTGACCTCGAGCTCATCAAAATTATACTTCCTGAGTCAAACATGGAACTGGATGCAAAACTCCAGGGCTCAAGTGTAACTTCTCGCACTTACATCACCCACCCGAGGTGATATCACACCCAAGACCAACAAGCCAGACCCGCAACAGAAGCATGATCCATAAATCAGGTGAATTTGCTTGTTTTAATAAAAAAACAATTCTGTTGCTTCGGAGTGAAGGCAGCACTTGAGTTTTAATAACATTTCCTTGCCATTCTGAATTCAGATTCCCCAGAGGCAGTGCGAGCCACTTTACCCGCGAGTGGGCCCCTACCAGTGGCAGCTGGATGAACTCATCTTTTCTTGGCAATCAGTGTCGTGGGAGAGCAATGTGAGTCCGCTCTTCAGCTTCCTATCAAACACGGGCTTGTGGAGCGCGGGACGGGGCGAGTGGGAGTGGGAGTTATGGAAATTCTGGAAAGTGGAACAAAATGGAGGTCACGCATTCACAGGACCTCATATCCTTTTGGGAACCTTGAACAAATAACGCCATCTGAGATAAATAGGAATGTGTCGAACTGCAGGGAAAGAGAGAATCTCTCTCAGTCATCGGGAAGAGTTTCTGTGTCCTTCTCGAATTCACAGGAGGACTATGCTGTCTGAATCAGCATGGAATGTTACTGCAGCGAGTCCTGTCGCTCAGGCACATTGCACCTGATGTGTATAAGCTTTATCACGTTACCCCCAGCTCAGAGAGTAGATTTCACAGCTCACATCTTCCCAGAGTGACAGGGAACAGAAAAAGGTGATTCAGACCATCATCTTACCACCTGCTGGGGAGAAAATGGATGTGCTAGAGCAAACTGTCCCGACCAGTGCATGTTCCCAGCATTTACAATCTTAGTCTGTGTGACAACAAAAGATGGAACCAGGAACTGATTGTCTTGCTTCTTAAAACAGGGGTGAAAATTTGCAGAGCACATCTACCTGCTGTTAGTGAAATGATGAATATCAGTGTACAGTTGTCAGAGTATGGTCAGCCCTCAGAGTTATGGGCTCAGTACGCTCCAACTGTGACCCTCTGCTCTCAGGATTTGAGCACAAACAAAGGAATGACTAAGTGACAAAACCTGTTGAAACGGATTCTGTGAGGAATTGAAAGCGATGGAATGAAAAGCCCCTTGAGAGCGGAATGCAACATTATCTGTGTAGGGATTGTTTTCCAGACTGGAGGAGAGTGCACAGTGCTGTTTCCATGGATCAATATCAGGATAGATAGACTGAATCAGCTTCGAATGTTATTGTAGGGAGCCCTGTCGCCGAGACCCCCTGTTCCAATTGTACAATGGTACAAATACACGGAACCTTTGTGTAGAGGGGACAACTTCAAAATCGTTAATGAGGCAAAATGCACAAATGAACGAAACAATAAAGCAACCACAGGAACTGGTAAACCTCCTCTGCTAATGTAAGCCAACAAGACAGAAATGATTCACCCCGTGCTGTCTTCTGTTAAAATTCAACAGGCAAAGAACTAACACAATAATCACTACTTAAAGTTAAAAATAACAACTTTATTGTTTTTTACTGACAGAGAACAATCAACTCCTTTCTCTAAACCATATGCTCTACAATACCTTCCCCAACCTCGACCCCAATAACTTTTACAAAAACAGTCAAATTTAAAAACTTGCTAGTTGTCGAATCTTGTCTTTGTATCTTCCTCTGTAGATTTTTTCTCCAGATTTTTTTTTGTGTTGATGCTTTTTTTCTATGCAATCTATTTCTCCAGATAGGCACCTCTTGGAGATTTTACTAACATCCTACATCTGTTGGTCTTTTAGCTGCTCTCTTTGCTATTCTTTGCCGCTCTGGGTAATTGTTCAAAATGTCCGATATTTGTCCCACACAACGTTGGATCGTTTCATTGGTTTTAACATTGTAAAAATACCAAATTCAAACCTGATTGGTGCATAATTTAAACTAATTGTCCAAATTCGAATTTGTTTTTTGTATCCATGTAACACAGTTCTTAGTTGTTTCGAGCAAATGTTATATTGTTGCCTTGTTCTGGACTCCTTGTGCTAGCCAGACATTTCAGCACCATGAAACGTACGTTAAACCCACAACTTCATAACACCGGGATTTGCTAAGACAGTCTATTTCGCTCAACATCACTCTCTATCAATCTGATGTGCCTGGGATTTGAACAATCTCTGGTCTATGTTAATCAAAACTGCCCTATTCTCATAACCTCAGATTTAACATGCCCCCTTACTTATGTCTAAAAATATCAATTGATTTTTCACTGTGTTACTTCAGAACACGCTGAGAAGAAATGAAAATGAGAACAGCAGTCACCTATGTGACTGCGATTTGACCCAATGTTGCTACAGACAACAATTCAGCTGTAAGTAAAATAACCCTCATCTTTCCTGTACCATTAATGAGATTGTATTGCAAAGTGGTAAGTTTTAATGAGTTGAAATAGACCCAACATCATTTCTCAGAACGACATTTACTGGGATATAAAGACATGATGAAAGACACGGGGTTTGGGGGGTTCAATTTGGTTAGGAAGGATATGGTCAGAGTTCCCTTGATACAATATAGTTAGAGACGACGGAAATGAGATTTACTGGGAGATAAAGACACGAGAAAAGAAAAGAAAGGGGTTTAATGGGATAGTGGAATAGATGAAGATTCATGCGACATAAATCAGGAATGACTGAGTTGTGTCCTAATGGAGGTTTTCTAGCGGATGTGAGGTTGGTAAGGGCAAATAAGAGGGAAATTACCTCGTTCAGGTGAGTGTATAACTTGAGGTTAGAGCTTCAAAATCAGCGAGGAACGACAAAGACGTTTACAGCAGGTACTCTTATCCTGAGTTTTTGAAATCGGTGATGATTTTTCAGAAAGAAAAAAACATTTTAGAAGATGATTCCAGCATATTTGAAAGGCCACATGCAGACACACAAGGAGCGAATTTAACCGGGGCAGGGATTCTGGGCTGCCTGGATGGGGAGGCAAAGGTGACACACTCACGAATTGTTTCGCGTTCATCAGAAAGGAATTGCATAACACCTGCAACTGAACCTGTTAAGTATAAGAAGAGCTGGTGGTGTTGAAAGGTGCAGCAGCTGGTTCGACGTGAACTATTACAAAGTGCGAATGTACTGAGCTGCTTGTTTTAGCTTTGCATTAAATGGAAGCCGGGTAGCTCAGTCCGCTGGCAAACTGGTTTATGGTATAGAGTGAGACTAACAACGTGGGATTAATTGCCGCACTCTCTCAGGTTGCCATAAGCATCATCATCTCCACTACTCATGTGATCTGTAATACAATTATTACTCTAGTGAGTAGGAACGGACCTGTCGATGTCAAGCCATCTGTTGTCTTGAACATTTGGTCACAATGACCAGGAACGGGACTGAGTCCATTTCATACTCACTGATCTCCTCATGAAAAAGCCAGCGACAAGACTCGTCCTTATTCCTGTCCGAACTCTCTGTTCTGCACAGCAGCAAAAGTATTTGTCATGACTTTACCAGATTCACTAACAACATTCAGTCTACCCAAAGAGATAAATCTAATTCCTTTCGAACGGTTTAATGAGCTGTGTGAGTTTGCAGCAAACAGGATGATATGAAACGAGTTGAACAGCCTTTTCAAGAATGTAATCCAGTGCAGTGTCAGAGATTTGAAAAAGGTCATCAAGCTAAAATATCACCTCTGTTTCTCGATCCACAGATGGAATAGTTACCTGGGGAATATGTGCAGTTTTACAGTTAATAATTGATACCTTTCCCAAAGACAGAACAATCCCACAAATCAGAAACTGGAGTTTTAGATGAGATGCTGCTTTATTCGACATTATTCTTCAACTACACTTCAGTCTGATGCTCCAATAATTCCTGATCAACGTCAGTAAAACCAGCGTTAGATAAGGATTGAAATTACAACTGCGGCATTTTAACACGCTGTTTAGTACCAAGCACTGATCAGTTGCTCCACTGGAGCCGCCGGCAACAAGCCGATAACATGCCCTACTCGTACCTCTGGGACCTTCGACCCGCATGTTCTAATTTTGCTGTGGTTCTGAAGTTGAAGTTTAGGCAGAAGAGGAGGAACTGATATGGACCTGTGACTTTTCGAGCATCAGGTTCAGAAATGGGACACAGAAAAATGATGCGCAAAATAGACTCGATTGAAAACTGGATTTCTGTCTATCGCTGCGTTGTTTCCAGACAATGTTATATTGTCGCTGTCACAGGGATTCTCATTCGGTCGGCTTCAATTTGGCGCAGGATTCGATTCAACGACACTTCACTAACTTCCTTCTGCAAGGTCCTACAGACAACATGAAACGTACTGCACTCATCATCAATCTTCATCATGGCTACATCCAAGGACATGATGCACAGTTTTCATGAATACTGAAGATCTCAGAATGTCATGCAAGAGTAAATTGAATTTCAGTTTAAATTATAAAATGATAAGAATCCAGAGTAAGATACTGAATTTCCCAAATTCATGATTATTACCATGGCCAGAACTCTAGCCAGGCAAAGGGGAAATCTGTCCCTGAATCCCCAATACCTGCACGGCCGTTTGCTTCATGTGCCCAGTTGGAAACCTGTGTGAAGGATCATGCAATCTGACAGATCGCCTGGGAGAATCGTCCACTGTCTGATCTAAAGCTACAACAAGAGCTGTGTATTCCAGCTGTAAGAGCAGTGGGTTAAAGGGGAGGACCTTGGTATTCCATGGTGTAGATTCACAGGGTCCTCATCATGTTATTGTTTAAAACCCTCTGTCAGAAACAGCACAGACACAGAGGAACAGGAGGGGGCCATTTCGCTCGCCAGCGCTACCCTGCCATTTGTTATCATCATGGCTGACCGAACACATCAATGTCTTTTACCAGCCCATCCACATCAACCTGTCGCCCAAAGGGAAAAAAAGACACTGAATAAACCGAAAAACTCTGCAACTGTGGGAGGGAAATGTGTTTAGAGACAGAGGGCTTCTGCAGTGGGTATTGTGAATGCGAAGCCGATTCTGGGCTGATCATGTTTCAAGTGATATGATTCCCTCAAAACTCACCATCCAGAAAGTGAGGAATCTTCTCTGGTCAGTAGCAGGGAGGAGAAGTCCAGACGATGGGAACCGATGATGAATCAGCAGAACAATCATTGATTCAGCTGAAATCTGAACTAAACTCCGATTCTGGTGGGACTCAAACCCACAAACTTTGAATTCCAATCTTAAAAATGCAGTAGAAGTCCAACACGTCTTTCACTGTGCCACAGAGCTGTACTAGCCTCCATTTTACTGCACCCAGAGTTATGGTGTTCAAGTCTTTCATCAAACATCTGTTTATCCTCGCCCCAGTTTCCAGTACTTGGTCCTTATCCATGCATGCTCTAGCTCCTCAAGTGTTCGGCTAAATACACCTGAAGTGTTTTGATGACTCTTAGCTTTACAACACGTTCAAAAGTGTCTTCCAGACAAACAACACTCTCAGGATGTAAACATTCTTCCTAAATATTCCCTGAACATCCTCTCTCTAGCGTTTCATTTATATCCCTGGTTATTAACCCTTCCCATAAGAAGTTTGTTCCTGTCACACATGTCTATCCCCTTTCTGTGCACGTTAATCAATTTCTCTCTCAGCTTTCTCCACTCTCAGATGAAGAGCCCCAGTCTAGCTCATCGATCTTTGCAGTGGCTAGAGTGTAGTGCTTTCAAAGCACAACAAGTCAGGCAGCATCCGAGGCGCAAGAGAATCGATGTTTCGGGCATAACCCCTTCATCAGGAATGAGACTTTTGAGTCGGGGTTGAGGGAGGGGAATAGGATTGGTTGTCAGGTAGCCTCAAAAGCGACAGGTGGATGAAGGTGATGGAGAATGTGATAGTTCAGCGGGGGGCGGTGGGTAGGATTGATGGCCGTGTACAGAGAGCATCGCCTCGTTGGAGGCTTTGCACTGGGACAATATACGGGTAGGTGAAATGACGAAGCTGTTGAAATACACATTTATCCCGTGTAGTTGTAGAGTCATAAGGTGGAATATGAGAGGTTCTTCCTCCAGGCATCGGCTGGTAATGGAATGGCTGTGGCTTGCACCCGAAGCATCGATTCCGCTGCTCCTCAGATACTGTCTGACGTGCTGTGCTTTTCGAGCACTACACTCTCGACTCTGAGCTCCAGCACCTGCAGCCATCACTTTCGCTTATCTTCGCAGGGGGAATGGTCGAGCTCAGATACTACCTTGGTAAATCTCCTCTGACCACCATCCCTTGCAAACACACGTTTCCTGAAGGCTGGCCATCAGAACTGAATAAAGTTATCCAAAGAAAAAGCAGAAATATCTGGACAAAATCAGCAGGTCTAGTGCATCCTGGGATAGATTTTCGAGCCAAACGATCCGCCTTTGGAACGAATGGTATGTGTAGGTGGGGCAGGAAAGTGAAAGAAGGTGCACAGGGTATAAAATGATTGAACCCGATACTGGGTATTGAAGATTGCACGGTCTCTCAGCAGGAAATGACTTTCTGCTCTTCCCACTTGCTTTGTGATATGCGGGAGCTCTGCAGCAGACCAAACTGAAATGGAGGCATTGGAACACAGTGGGATGTTGCAGTGATAGGAACCTGGAAGCTCAGGGTCTTTTTTTGCTTGCAGACAGAATGTAGGTATATACACGTTTGTCAACTGTGCTGTTTTTCTCTCCCCAGTCTAGATGAGATCAGATTGTGAGCAGGAAATGCAGTTTATTAAATTGAGTGATGAGCACATAAATCATTGGAACCTTACACAATGAAGAGAGGCATCGTAAGCGAGCAGCATTACACATTCTGGGATTTCGTGGAATGGTGCCAGATGGGGAAGGCCTGGAGGGGAATCTGGATTCGCAGTGCTGGAAGAGCAGAGCAGTTCAGGCAGCATCCGAGGAGCAGTAAAATCGACGTTTCGGGAAAAAGCCCTTCATCAGGAATACAGGCAGAGAGCCTGAAGGGTGGAGAGATAAGTGAGAGGAGGGTGGGGGTGGGGAAAAAGTAGCATAGAGTACAATGGGTGAGTGAGGGAGGGGATGAAAGTGATAGGTCGGGGTGTGGAGTGGATAGGTGGAAAAGAAGATAGGCAATTAGGACAAGACATGGGGACAGTGCTGAGCTGGAAGTTTGGAACTAGGGTGAGGTGGGGGAAGGGGAAATGAGGAAACTGTTGAAGTCCACATTGATGTCCTGGGATTGAAGTGTTCAGAGGTGGAAAATGAGGCGTTCTTCCTCCAGGCGTCTGGTGGTGAAGGAGCGGCGGTGAAGGAGGCCCAGGACCTCCATGTCCTCGGCAGAGTGGGAGGGGGAGTTGAAATGTTGGGCCACAGGGCGGTGTGGTTGATTGGTGCTGGGGGCCCCTGAGATGTTCCTTAAAGCACTCTGTTAGGAGGCGTCCAGTCTCCCCAATGTAGGGGAGAACGCATCGGGAGCAACGGATACAATAAATGATATTGGTGGATGCGCAGGTAAAACTTTGATGGATGTGGAAGGCTCCTTTAGGGCCTTGGATGGAGGTGAGGGAGGAGGTGTGGTCGCAGGTTTTGCAATTCCTGCAGTGGCAGGGCAAGGTGCCAGGATGGGAGGGTGGGTTGTAGGGGGGCGTGGACCTGACCAGGTCGTCACGGAGGGAACGGTCTTTGCGGAAGGCGGAAAGGGGTGGGGAGGGAAATATATCCCTGGTGGTGGGGTCTGTTTGGAGGTGGCGGAAATGTCGGTGGATAATTTGGTTTATGTGAAATCAGGAGGGTAGAATGTTAGCACCGGGGTCTTCTGTCCTTGTTACGGTTGGAGGGGTGGGCTCTGAGGGCGGAGGTGCGGGATGAGGACGAGATGCATTGGAGGGCATCTTTAACCACGTAGGAAGGGATATTGCGTTCTCTAAAGAGGGAGGCCATCTGGTGTGTTCTGTGGTGGAACTGGTCCTCCTGGAAGCAGATACAGGGGAGGAATTGGGAATACGGGATGGCATTTTTGCAGGAGGTAGTGTGGGAAGAGTTGTAATCCAGGTAGCTGTGGGAGTCGGTGGGTTTGTAGAAAATGTCAGTGCCAAATCGATCGTCATTAATGGAGATGGAGAGGTCCAGGAAGGGGAGGGAGGTGTCAGAGATGTTCCAGGTAAATTTAAGGACGGGGTGGAATGTGTTGGTGAAGTTGATGAATTGCTCATCCTCCTCACGGCAGCATGAGGTGGTGCCAATGCAGTCATCAATATAGCGGAGGAAGAGTTGGGGAGTGGTGCCGGTGTAAATATGGAAGATCGACTGTTCTACGTAGACAACAAACAGACAGACATAACTGGGGCCCATACGTGTGCCCATGGCTACTCATTTGGTCTAGAGGAAGTGGGAGGATTTGAAGGAGAAAGTGTTAAGGTTGAGGACCAGTTCGGCCAACCGAATGAGTGTGTCAGTGGAAGGGTACTGTTGGGGACATCGGGAGAGGAAGAAACGGAGGGCTTAGAGGCCCTGGTCATGGCGGATGGAGGTGTAGAGGGAATGGATATCCATGGTGAAGATGAGGCGTTGGGAGCCGGGGAAAAAGAAGTCTTGGAGGAGGTGGAGGTCGTGGGTGGTGTCTTGAACATACGTGGGGAGTTCCTGGACTAGGGGGGATAGGACAGTGTCAAGGTAGTTGGAGATGAGACAATGGGTCGGCTGGAGTGGTCAGGCTTGTGGATCTTGGGAAGGAGTTAGAATCGGGCGGTGCAGAGTTCCCGGACTATGAGGTTGGAAGCTGTGGTTGGCAGATCTCCTGAGGTGATGAGGCTCTGTATGGTCTTGGAGATGACGGTTTGGTGATAGGGGTGGGGTCATGGTGAAGGGAGCAGAAGGAGGAGGTGTCTTCGAGTTGGCCTCTGACTTCAGCAGTGTAGCGGTCAGTGTGCCAAACTACCACTGCATCCCCTTTATCTGCTGGTTTGATGGTGCGGTTTGAATTGGAGCAGAGGGAGTGGAGTACGGTGCGTCACGACAGTGAGAGTTTGGAGTGGGGGAGGGGGTAGACAGGTTGAGGTAGTTAATGTCTCAGCGGCAGTTGGA
This sequence comes from Chiloscyllium punctatum, assembly GCF_047496795.1. Lineage (NCBI taxonomy): Eukaryota > Metazoa > Chordata > Chondrichthyes > Orectolobiformes > Hemiscylliidae > Chiloscyllium > Chiloscyllium punctatum. Next base: position 29,675,546 of record NC_092756.1, read on the forward strand.
AATGTAGACATCTAGGCCAGGGAATAGGCCAGCACGGGGTGACCAGGTGGATGGAGTGTGTTGGAGGCTGGCAAAGGGGTCCTGGGAAGGTGTGCGGGAGTCCTGATTGTAAAACTGAGCACGGAGGTTGCAGAAGAAGTGTTTGACATCACAGCATATATTAAATTCATTGATGCGTGGATGGAGGGGGATAAACGTGAGATGCTATTGTCTTGGAGATAATCCCAAAAGACAGCCTCCATTCAAAGCCATAAACCACAGAGTACTTTTTCCAGTCACACCGGCATTTGTAATAATCATCCACAGACGGAATGCACACCTTTCCTTCCAACAGAAAAAGACAATGATATTCAGATGGCACAAGAATTAAGATTAGATGTAAGGTTTTGAGTCAGCGGGAGATGAGCAAGTGTGCCAGGTGACTGCATTGGCTGGAAATATGCAGAACATGCTGCCTGTTATAGTGATGTAAGTAGAGAAGATCAATGATTGATAAAAACAATGATAAGAGGTCTGAGGGAAATGAATTTGCTGACTGTAGGGGACATATGGGGCATGCGAATTTGGGATTCTGCTACAGAGAGCCAGCTTGGATTTGATGGGCCTCTTTTTGTGGTATAATGCATTTTATTTGGACTTTCTTAACTTGCTCTGGTCACTTGCCTTCATGGGGTTAAATTATCATTGAGGTAAATCTGCTCAGTGTTCCTTCTCAGACTAATACAGACTGCCCTTCCACAGCAGGAGATAATGTTTACTGCTTTATGCTGGGTTGTTGGTTGGGGGGGGCGGGCAGTTAGGGTACACTGAACTGAACACCTGCTCCAGGATGGTCTACCCAGGATTGTAAATATCTCAGAACATCTTCAGCCACACCAATACCTGAAATGCTTTCTGAAAGATTGTGGAAATGAACAATGGTTCCTTTCACAGTCATCAGGGCGATGATATCTATATCCTGGTGCAAGGAGTTACTACATAATGCCTGTTTGGAATCTGCAAGTCCATCCCATTTCATAGAGACGTGCCTTGAACTGTCCCAATCCTGTGAAGGGCTGGGTCAAAGGATTCAGCAAAACCACATCCAGCTCTGACAGTCATTCTGTTTATCAGTGTCAAAAAGTGTTGTGCTGGAAAAGCACAGCCGGTCAGGCAGCATGTGAGGAGCAGGAGAATCGATGTTTCAGGCGTAAACCCTTCCTCAGGAGTGGGGGGGACGGGGTTTCCATAGCCGGTAACAGATCATTGGAACCAAATTATCAAAAGGTTTTCAACAGAAAACAGCAACATTTAGACTGGGAAGTAACACACCTATACGGTGTGTGTAACAGTCTGCCAGCATTTATCTGAAATGGCAAAACACCAGTGCAGCCACACCAGGGAGAGACTGGAAATGTGGGGAATGCCAGAAGGGAACTCTTTACCTATCCCCCCGGGAAACTGGACAAACCAGTCAGACTGGGGAGAAACTATTCACCTGCTCTGTGTGTGGGGTGGAGGGATTCCCTCATGCATCCATCCTACTGAAACATCAGGGAATTTACTCATAACCACAGGAGAAGGATATTTTTTCTCTTGTTCACACCAAGGAGTGAACAATAATTTTGGCAGTTGTAATGTTCATAAAGTTTTCTATATAGCGAACTAAGTTTTGGAAATGTTCACAACACTGTTGAACATGTACAGATTCACACTGGGTATAGACTTTTATTTTCCTTTATTAATTCACAGGATGAGGGTGTCGCTGGCCCAGCAGCATTTACTGCCCATCCCTAATTACCCAGAGGGCAGGTAAGAGTCAACCACATTACTGTGGGTCTGAGGTCACAATGTAGGCCAGACCGAATAAGGATGGCAGCTTCCTTCCTGAAAGGGCATTAGTGAACCAGATAGGTTTTTCTGACAACCGATTAATGGCCACAATTAGATTCTGAAATTCCAGAGGTTTTTTTTATTGAATTCAAATTCCCCCATCTGCTGCAGCAGGCTTTGAACCCAGGTCTTCAGAACTTTACCTGGGACTTTCGATTAACTGTCTCATGACAATACCACTCGGCCAGTACTTCCCCACATCGCTGTTTATCTGCACAGAGTGAACAGTGATTTTCTGGTTCATCAGGACTGATTAATCATGCATAAGTTTGCTGAATGATTACAGGAGTTTGAATGTTGATGGGCTATTAACATCCATCTCGGAACCGTGTATTCTCGGGTTTTTTTCTGATGATGATTGGAAACAGTGTCAGTTTTGTTATCTTTTGTGAATAAAAACAGTTTCAATTAGCTTTCTGTTAAATGCATGGCAATCAAGTCGATCGCATAACTCTCAGGCAGATTAGTTTATTTTGAAGGGCTCTTTATCTTCCCAACCTCCTCCATCCTCACCTCCAACAATACAATAATCTCACAGAGTCCCTTTGTGACGATGAAGGAGACAATCTGATCAGCTGCTTCTTTCCCTACTCCTATGTCAAGTTGGCTCTTAATCTCCCCTTGCTGCAGTTGTGATCCTGTATCATTGTGCAGTGATGGTCCTTCATTTCATTTCTTGGCCTATCAGTGTTCATGATACTGCATGTAACTTCTTGTATATAGGGCCTACAGTGTAAGGGTTTCGCTCTTTACTTCCATTAATAGCAGTAGAATTGTACGCCAACAAAATTTGCAGAATCACGGCCCAGCATATCCCCCAATTTACCTCTTACCATCAAACCAGAGGATCAATCCTCAATCAACTGTGAGAATTCAGGAGGGCATGCCAGTAACAGCAGCATGAATACCTAAAAATGAGCTGTTAACGTGATGAAGTTACCAAAGAGGATTACTTGTATTCCAAACAGCACAAGCAGCAAGTGATAGACAGAGCAAAGCAATTCAGGAAACAACAGAACAGATCTAAGGTCTCTGTCCATCCACATCCAGTTGCGATTGAAGTCAAAGCACAGTTGGAGTTCTGAGGACAGTTCTCTGCAAGATATTAATCAACAAGAAAGTCAGACTGAATTAATTAGCATAAAACCCAAGTCCATTTGATATTCATACAATTACAATCAGTGTTCAATTCACCAGATGTAGCTGAAGGTAAAGATAATCTTCAAGTGATTGTAACAGTGAATACTCCTGAATAATTGTTCATCAAATTAAACCCTGTTGTGTTTAGATAGCAATAATTTTAAAGAGATTTTAAGAAGTAAGGTGACTTGAGTATAATGAAAGAAGTTGATTGGTGGGTCGCTGATAATCTTGTTTAAATCTGAAGTTAATTTAGGATTAATTAACAATAAACACATGGTAGGGAATCCCAGTCCCATGGAGTGCACATGCATTTCCATGCAGGAAAACCAGGATACTTCTTGTGTCAGCGACAACCACAAGAACACGGAGGTGACACGGGAAATGTCAGGAACACTAGTCTGACCACGGCTAAAGTCCTGCACTCACTCCTAGTCCCCACATTCCAGGGTTGTTGTGTTCTGACCAGAGAGGGTACAGATGAGATTGATCAGATTGTTACTCAGATTGGACAAATTCTGCTCTGACGAAAGATTGGGTAGGCTGGGGGTGGGGAGTGTATACAAGGAAGATTTGCTGAGATTTATTTGAAGTAATAAAATGCTGAGGAATCCAGGTAAAGTGGAAAGGAAACAACCATTCATTAACAGAGCTGTCAGGAACTGAAGGTTTTAGATTGAAGTTAATTCTCAGAAAAAAAGAGGAAGGGAGAATTCATTTCCCTCAGAGATGGTGGGGAGCAGGAACTCACTGATGGGCTGATAGAGGCAGTAACATGCATCACATTAGAATAAAAGGATATGGATGTAACTGAGATGCTGGAACATGCAGGGCTATGGACTAAAGTCTGCAGAATGGGATCAATGCGATGTATTTGACATTTCTCCAGAATATTAAACCCCAGTCCAATTTGAGAAGTTAAACCTCATCTGACCTGAATTCCAAATGTCACAATAAAATTATCAGAGAGTTATAGCACAAATCGAGGCCGCTTGGCCTATCCTGTACGTGTTGGCTACCAGAGAACTACCCCAGCTTTACGGCGTTCTGTACTCACCAATGAGAGCAAAAATACCAGACTGTGAACTCTGCCCTCTACGTTATTATAATCTATTTTCTCAATGTATATCTTTGACAGCTGCACACCTTGTTTCCTTGTATCTTTCCCAGCCCTAACTCTATTCCCTGGGGCCTTGAGGGACTATCATTTCTGCTATTTAATCTCTCCTGCCTTCCCCCGTGTGACAGACTGTCTTTTTGTCCTTGTCTCACCCCCACCTTACTCACAACCTGTTACATTTCTGATGGTTCCCAGATCTCTGTAACTTACACTGCACCCCCTGGGTTAGTGGCTCGAGTTTTGAATTCTCTTCCTCTAGAGATAATTGGAAATCTTTCTGGTTGCAGTGCCCCCCAGATTTTATTTTGAAAAATACAGCATTTGCATTAGACAAAAGTATTTGTGAGCCTTCATCCACAATTCCGAGCATTTGGATGTAATCTGTGACCCTCCCACAGATATGCAGGTTTGCTCTATTAGCCATGCTAACATGGTCTGTCGTGTACAATTTAGGTGGGTTGGGTTCGCCATGGTTAATGTGGGGTTATGAGGGTAGAGTGAGACAGCAGATCATTGCCGACTCGATGGACCGAATAGCCTGTTTGTGTGCCTAAGGGATTGTGTGACTCTAACTAGCTTTGATTGTCGTCACGTTTTCCTCATGCCAGGTTCTTTCAGCTCAGGTATATACACTACCTTTGTGTTTCTGTGGGTTCTCACTCATTCCATTCCTTTTGTTTTACAGCAATTTCACACTGTACATGAGGGTGAGAATGAATTTGTAAATACAAATACTCCAACCGAAATTCCTCACAGGTCAGGACCTGTTTCTGCTGATGGCATCACTCACAAGGATCAGGAAAATAAAGTTTCAGTCACAAATTCTACAGGAACATAGAGATTATGATCACAAGGAAAGGCTAGACAACCTAAAACAATTTTCCCAAGAAAAGAGGAGGTTGAGAGACAGCCTAGTACAAATAGGAAGCTCTGTGTCTGCGTTTTCAGAGATTTGAGGTTGAAATCATTGGCTGGAAACATGTTATCTTACCCCAGGTCATCAAAGGTGTTATCTAAATGTGTATTCTGCTTTATGTCTATCTAACTGTGTTAACAATCAGATGGATAGGTCAGTCTCTGAGTGTTTTCCCAAATCCCCGATTGAATCTGCCTCCCCCACAAACTCAGGTGCTTCACCACTCACTGGGTCATGGAGAAACTCTGCCGTTACAATTAGAGCTTTATTTGCTGTCACCTCTCCTCGTACTTCCGCCTAATCCCCACATCCCTTCATTAAATCCCAGCTGGCTCTAGTCCACCCACATGGGCATGTTGAAGAGCATGACAGGGGATTGTATTGAAACCGAGAGTTCAATAGCCAGAATGAGAGAGGAAGAAGGACATAAACGGGCTTTGTGGATCCCAGGGGATACAGACTCCAGGATTAGTCCTTTGTGCGCATTCCCGCAGTAATACGAGACAGCATTCCATGATGAGAGTTAAACCCGGGTGGCAGGAGAGGGAGTCACTGAACATGAGCAGGTTTAGTTCAAACACAGGAGGTTTGTTCATCAGTAACAGTGTGTTAGACATGGAGGTGAAGTGAGCAATGAGGGGACATGTTACCACAAGCTGACGGTGGATAACTTTCATCGAAACAGGAAGAGGCCATTTAGCCCTTAACCCTGCTCTGCCATTCATGATCATCATAGCTGATGTGTGTCCTGACGTACGATTTTCAAAACACTCGAACTTCATCAATAAACTCCTCTGCAACAGACAAGATGAGTACTGGAAAACTAAACATCTGAAAATGCTGGAAAATCAGAAACAAAAACAGAAATGGCTGGAAAGATTCAGCAGGTCTGGCAGCATCTGTGTCGAGTGAACCTTTCGGGTCTGGTGACTGGTCAGGTGAGCAGCTACAGCTGAGCATTCTGCCTTTCCTGCAACTCTCTCTGGAACAGGTTCTGGTCCGAGCAGAATGAGATTGGGCTCAATTAGAATTAGGAATTCACTTACCCCTCCCAGTGGGACATTCACCGACACAGTCACACTGGGAAGAGGCCGTTCACCTGCCCCACCTATGGGAAGGGATTTACTCGATCTTGCAATCTGCTGAGGTACCAGAGAGGGCACAGCGGATTTAGACCCTTCACCTGCTCCATGTATGAGAAAGGATTCATTCAAATCTCTGACTAGCGGAAACATTAGTGCATTCCCACTGGGGAGAGGCCATTCACCTGCTCCGTGTGTCGGAAAGGATTCACTCAGTGACCTGCTGAAACACCAGCAATCTCACTCTGGGGAAAGGTCATTCACTTGCTCCCAGTGTGGGGAGAGATTCACTCAAATGCAGCACTTGCGGAGTCCCCAGTGAGCCCACACAGGGGGAGAGGCCATTCAGATGGTCAGTGTGTGGGAAGGGATTCAGTTATTCATCCTGCCCCCCTGGGACTCCAGTGAGCCCACACAGGGGAGAGACCATTCAGATGTTGTGTGTGTGAGAATGGAGTCAGTGACTCATCCTGCCCCCTAACACTGGGTAGGAATTGTTTACCTCTCTTTGTGACAAGGGATTTGCACAGTCTTCAACACGACTGAGAGACTAGTAAGTGCACACAGGGAAGTGGTCATCTACTTGCTCCATGTGGGATAGAGTTCACACGTCACTGCAGGACACTGATTCTGGAGTTACTGTTCATCAGAGTTAGGACTGGACCTTGTACATGATGACACTGTTGGAGTATTGATGTTGTTGTTAATCACATGAATTGGGCTGGAGTTGACTGAATTTATATTGCCACTTTCTGAACCTCAGGGTGTCTCTCTGGGCAGTAAGTCTCCACAAACAGCAATGTGACAATGAGCAATGATCATCTGTTTTGATTTAAATTATGATCGTAGCACGGCTGCTTCACAGCACCAGGTAAAAGGTTGGAGTCCAGCCTTGGTCAACACACTGTGTGGGGTTCCCACATTCTCCCCAGGATAGTGTGGGTCCCCTCCAGGTGCTCTGGTTTCCTCCCAGCCTCCAAGGTTTTGCAGGTTAGGTGGACCACTTATGCTGAATTGTCCACAGTGTCCAGGAATGTGCAGACTAGGTGGATCAGCCATGGGAAATGCAGTGTTACAGGGATGGAGTGCTCTGGGCGTGATGTTCTTCGGATGATCGGTGGGGTCTGATGGGCCAATGCTCTCCTTCCACACTGTAGGGATTCTATTCTACGATTGAGGATAAAGGCGATGCAGCACGGTGTCCTTGGAGAAGGAGCATGTGGTGTATATCAATGCTCTCGATTCGTTGAGGTAGAGGTGGGCACCGCAGGGGATACAGTGCTTCATCTCCACCGCTGCCCCCTCACCTTCAACTCTACTTTGATTTAGTCCCTTCCCACTCTGTCACTTGTGATGGTTTGCTTTGCACATAATGGGCTTTGTTTGGAAATATTCAACTGATGACACTGGTGTGCTACTGCTGGTGATTATATGTTAACAAAAAGCAAAATAATGGAATAATGATGTTGATGCTGGGAAGGTTGCTCAGCTGTGTGTGATAACACTTCTGGATAAGAGAAATGGGGAAAAAAGAATGCTTCACAACTCACAGAATGAGAACTGAAAAGGAGTTAAATCAAACCAAAGGCTCAGACAGGGAGGGAATATTTCCCTGGAGTTTGAGTAACTGGAAAGTGGTGGTGTCCAGGAGTAGACAGGATTTTGTTCTCAAGTGAATTTGAAATTTTAAAAGCTGTTATATGCAGATAGTTTCGATTATTTTAGTTTTCTTTATTGTGGAATAAACTTGTACATTTGCTTTAAAAAAAACAAATTCACAAACCTTGTGTTAAAGATAAATGTTAAATAACATCCATCAAACCATGCCTCACTGAAAACTGTTGTGGAAGTGCAATCTCTTGGAGAATCCCTGTCCACTTCTTCCTACCCGGGCTCCATAGCTATATACATACCTGGGAGATAGCAGCAGGAGGAGACCATTCGGCCTTTCGTTCCTGCTCCACCATTCAATGGGAAACAGCTGACCATCCCGCTCAGTCTCCTGTTCCTGCTGTATTCCAATCCCTTTTGATGACTTTACCTCGAAGAACTATATCTCAGTCCTCCTTGGGCTTCTCTGCCTTTTTTTCCAGTGATGTTGCTGTGTTACTGTGTGGGTGTAGGCGGGGGTAATGTGATGGTGCTGCCTCCTGGAGGATACACTCAGCGTCCCTCATCATCCTGCAGTAACATCAACTGGGTTTCAGTAAATAGATATAGAACCCATTTCCAGGATATGGGCATCACTGGCTCAGCCAGCATTTATTCCCCATCTCTAAATACCCTTGAGAAGATGGTCATGAACTGCCATCTTGAACCACTCGCAGTCCATTTGGCACAGATAGACCGACAATGCTGTGAGGGAGAGTGTTGCAGGATTTTGGCCGAGTGATTCTCCATCTTTGGTTCTTCAAATGCTGGTTAACTTAATCACAATCTGCACATGATTTTGAGATTTCAGCCTGCAAATCTTCACCATCTAGCAACCTGTGTAAAGGAATATGCACAGAATAGAAATTCAGAACAGACTATTCTAGTTTCTCTAGAATATTTTTTTACCCTTTCTCCCCCCAAAGTTGTAATCCTCCAGTCCACTTACTCTCTCCCACCGTTCTGACTCTGCTAACACTAATGTACACCCTCCCTATTCTCATGGAGTTACTGATAAACAGATCCATGCCACCAATTCCCTCCCTGGTTAGACTCTGCACCCTTTCTGGGTTAACTTCCTTTCCCTTTAGTTGCTGCAAGTCAATAATGTAACAGTAGAATGCGACAGACGGAAACAGAAAGGGAGGTGGCAGATCATGGACAGAAGAGGAACCTTCAGTCTGGGAGAATGGGTCAGAACCTTCTGTGTTTCCCCTTGGTCGATTCCAAGCATTACAATGAGTTGGGGATGGAACTTGGTCCCACATGGGTGTGATGACACTTTAACGCACAAGCAGATGCATTCCTCCTCCAGCCAGCCAATCACAATGTGAAATACTTTCCGCTAGTAACCCCAAAGCACATGCGCCAAAATCGGCCCAACAATGTGTCCATGTGCAGTGCCGGGTTTCCCCTCACACGTGTAGTCCCTGCCTCAGGGATTGTGTGAGCTGTAGTCCCCATGAAGCCATTGGAGCCCTATCTCTGGAAAGTGTGGGTTGGATGCTGTTGTGTATAGAATCCCCATTCAGACACGCAGGACATATGGGCTGTCATTGGGTTTTACTGAGACATCTGCTTCCATAACCTGATTTCTGACATAAGCAACATAGATTCAACCAATTGTGGTGGTGGGGAGGTTAATGAGGCAAAGTAGATTTGTAGCAGAGGTGGCTCAGTGGATAGCATTGCTGCCTCAGAGCTTCAGGGACCTGGGTTTGACTCCAGCCATAGGCGAATGGGTGGAGTTTACACGCTCTCCCGATGTCTGAGTGGGTTTCTTCTGGGTGCTCCAGTTTCCTCCCACAGTCCAAAGATGTGCAGGTTAGGTGAATTAGCCATACTTATTTGCTATACATTTGCAGGTTAAACCATTAGCCATTGCAAAAGCAGGGTTACAGGAACGAGTGGGTCTGAATGGGATGCTCATCATAGCGTTGGTGTGGAATCGATGAACGAATACCTTGTTTCTGCACTGTAAGAACTCTATTCTATTCTCATGAGGAAGAATGTCCTTGTCTCAATGTGCTGTGAATCTGTGGAATTCCCTATTCAAAGTGTGGTGGAAGCCATGGTCTCTGACAATGAAAACCAAAACACCCAGGTAACATCGCCTCCCCTCGTAATCTGATAAAAGACTTGTGGGAAGTCTGATTGAATTTATAACACGGATGGCAAGCTGGAAGATTAAATCCAATCCCAAGATCCTGTGCTTAAACAAAGTAGACGACAACAGGATGAGGCAGTAATTTTTCAAAGTGCACAGCAAAATTATATATTAGTGAAAAGGAAGGACTGTAGGAAAAGGAGAATTCTGCCATTTGTGTCTAAGGAAATAAGGGAGTCTACCAAATTGAAACAGAAGGGATACAAATTGGCAAAGACCAAGGAGAAACTAGGAGATTAGAACAACTTTAAAGATCAACAAAAAGCTTGATGAGATTTTGACTGGGTCTACAAATGAGCAGCTATCCCCAGGGCAAGAATAGCAGTTTACACTGCTCGAGGAAACCTATTGCGTGGGGAACATATGGCCTAATTAATTGTTGAAGTACTTATCTGAAGAAGTCTGTCAGCATAGAGATGAACCTGATAAAGTTAAAAATTACATCGTGCTTGGAAAGCTAGTGCTTCCTAATAAACCTGATGGACTATAACCTAGTGTGGTGTGATGTTTAACTTTGTCCACCCCATTCCATCACCGGCTCCTCCACATGAGAATCCTGACAGACAACCCCACCGAAACTGAAACACCTGTCAAGTACTTGACGGAGCCACGGAGGTGTCGGGGAGGGGTGTGTTGTTTAAATATAAAGTGCTGAATTGAACTAGACTTTTTAAACTGCCGTTGCCACGGAGATAACACTGACAACCAGCCTCCATTCAAAGCCTCAAAGCACGTTAACATGTACTTGGCTGTGTCTCAGTACTTTTTCCAGTCACACTGACATTTGAAATATTCGCCCACGGACAGAATGCACACCTTTCCTTCCAGATGAAAAGGCCAATGATATTCAGATCAGATCGGATCAAGTAACTATCAGATCTGAATATGAAGTTCAATTTGAATTTCTCATCTGCAAATCCACCCTTTCCGTACCCTACAACAGAAAAAAACAAGTCACCATTGTTAATACAGGATGGAACTTTATAGAACAATGATAGTATTAAATTGTAGTTTCCTTGTTCCCCCAAAGCTTTAAATCTCAGTCTCACAATTTCTCTCTCTTGTTAACTGAAATCCAAACCAATCTCATCCCTCCTTTCCTCCACACCCAGTTCTCACAATCTCTCTCCTCGCCTTGAATTCAGTTTCCGAGCTGCTGTCTGCAGAATAAGAACCAAATCAATGAGTTTGATTTGGAGCCTCCAGGGTGTTGGTGAATCCTCCCCCCATCTCCCAGAACCCCCATTCTCTGATGAGAACCATTCTGCACACACTGGCCAAATCATATCTGGTTGAACTAAAATTAAACAAATTAGAACTCCAATTGGAGGCCCATCCTTGTCATTTTCCATAACAATCCTGACTATTCATAAGAGTTCTGATACCTTGCTGCAAAATGCTCCCCCATTGATTTTTTGGCCACTCGTCAGGATACCACGCAAAGGGCTATTCCCCTGGGTCGGGTTCTCAGAGGAAATAAGGAAGGGAGCTGGCAATGACAGATTAATCCCACACATCCACAGCCTCCCTCCCTGGCACTGACCCGCCCTGCACATACGCCAACAACTGGCCAGCACTGCGCCCGTGCACTGATCTCCCTTCCTACGGAACATGCTCTCGATCTCACAGGAGCCTGGAGGATTGTTATCAGCTGCTGCTCAATAGAGTGGAGGGGGTGGGGCTGGAGGACTGGGACAATGGGATTGTAAACAATGAATGAATGTGGAGGACACTGGAGGATGGACAGGTCAGTGAGGGACAGGATCAGTGCAGCAGCAGGAGGGGATACTGGACAAACTGAGTAATGGGAGAGTCTGACAGGAGAGAAACTACAGGAAGGTTCTGTTTGGAGACTCAGGCAGGGACAGCTGGGAGACAGTATGGCCTGGTGGCTTGGGCATGTTTTCCAATCAGCCTCTTCAAAGCCGCTGTTACCAAACTCTGAACCCGATTCTCTGGGTCCAGAGGTAAGGACACTACCACCATTTCATGGTGGGCTCGTGGAAAGAAAGGAAGATTTTCACAAGCTCACTCACATGGAAACTCCATGAGCTCCTCGTACTTACTGTCTATGGTGGGGATGGAGGAGACAGAGCAGTTGGGAGGGGGTAGGGATATAGGGACTGCCTTTCAAAAGGAACTCACCTGTGTTGGTGTTATTAACAAGACTCAATACGCAGTCACAAACACAAAGCTGGTGTACGTGAACGTTATCCAGAATATTAAATCCTATAACTGGGCGACGCAGACCCCAATGTACAGAGTTAAGTCCTGGATATCAATAACAGCCTTGTGCGGGGGAAATCATGACTCATGAACTGGACTGAGTTTACTGAAGAAGTGACAAAGCGGATTGATGAGGGCAGAGCGGTGCACATGATCTTCATGGACTTCAGTAAGGCGTTCGACAAGGTTCCTCATGGGAGATTGGTTCGCAAGGTTAGATCTCATGGGATACTGGGAGAACTAGCCATTTGAATATAGAACTGGTTCAAAGGTCGAAGACAGAGAGTGGTGGTAGAGTGATGCTTTTCAGGCTGGAGGCCTGTGACCAATGGAATGTCACAAAGATCGGTGCTGAATCCACTACTGTTTGCCATTTATATCAATGATTTGGATGAGAACATAAGATGTAATGTTAGCATGTTTGCAGATGACACCAAAATTGGCAGTGTAGTGGACAGTGAAAAAGATTACCTCAGAGTACAATGGGATCTGGATCAGATGGGCGAATGGGCTGAGGCGTTCAGTTTACAAAAATGTGAGATGCTGCATTTTAGGAAAGCAAACCTGAGCAGGACTTTTGCAGTTAATAGTAACCTCCTAGGGAGTGTTGCGAAACAAAGAGACCTTGGAGTGCAGGTTTATAGTTCCTCAAAAGTAGAGTCACAGGTGGATAGGATAGTGAAGAAGGTAGTTGGTATGCTTTCCTTTATTGGTCAGAGAATGTAGTATAGGTGTTGGGATGTCATACTGTGGCTGTACAGGACATTGATTAGGCAACTTTTGAAATATTCCAGCAATTCTGGTCTCCTTCTTATCGGAAGGATGTTCTCAAACTTGAAAGGGGTCAGAAAAGAATTACAAGGATGTTGCCAGCGTTGGATAGGGTGTTTTCCCTGCAGGTCGGAGGCTGAGGGGTGACCTGATAGAGATTTATAAAATCAGCCGGTCATGGGTAGGGCAAATAGACAAGGTCCTTGACCTGTGGTTGGGGTATACAGAACTAGGTGAGAGGGAGGGGAGAGTAGGCAGAGAGTGTGGGCTGAGGGTGGGGGGAAAGAGAGAATGTGGGGATTGAGAGTGGTCGCACAGGTGAGGACAGAGATGGGGGCAGGGGAGGACAGGCAGAGGCAGGGGAGAATCAGAGAATGGGGAGTGGAACAGAGGGGGAGGGAAACCGAGAGAGGGGAACAGAGAGTTATTTTAGAGATCGACAACTCAACCCTGTTCCTGTTTTCTCCTCCTCACTTTCAATCCCTCTGAAGAGCTCAGAACTGCATAGTTCCTGGAAAGTCAAGTTTCAGGGAGACTGGGTGCTGAAGACTGCATTTGGGACGCTGACCTTTATGGGTCAGTGCACTCATCAATAAGGGGACCTGGGTTCGATTCCAGTCTGTCGTGTTTGCACATTATCCCTCTGTGTGTTTGCACGGGCATCCTCTGGGCGCTCTGGTTTCCTCAAAAAATCCAAAGGCGTGCAGGTTAGGTGGATTAACTGTGGGTAATGCTGGGTCACATGGTTCAGGTGGGATGCTATTCCGATGGTTGGTAAGGTCTCATGGGCTGAATGGGCTACTTCCACACTGTATGGATTCTGTCACTGAGTATAAGAGTCAGGAGGTCACGTTGTGGCTGTACAGGGCATTGGTGAGGCCAGTTTTAGAATACCACATTCAAATCTAGTCTCCCTGATTTCAGGAAGATAGGACTCAGCCCCATAATAACAAGTTCCTGGGAAGTGTTGACGAACAAATACACTGTGCAGAGTGGTTTGATAGTTCCTTGAAAGTGGGGCTGAAGGTAGACAGGTCGGTGAAGGTGGTGTTTGCTGTGCTAGCTGTTATTGGGCAGTGCATTGAGTCTAGGAGTTGGGAAATCATGGTTCGGTTGTACAGTTTATTGGCTCAGCCACTTCTGGAATGCCCAGACTGCTTTACATTCTAGTATCCCTGCTATAGGAAAGATGTTGGGAAACCTGAAAAAGTCCAGAAAAGATTTATAAGGGTGCTGCCAGTATTGAAACATGTGACCCATAAGGACGGGCTGAGGACATTTTGCCTGGCGTAGTGGACGTTGTGGGATGGCATTATACAACGTCTTCAAAACTGCATTGTTTCCTGCAACTGTCACTGTTTCAGATGCTGCCAGACCTGCTGAGGATCTCCAGCAATTTTTTTGTTTGTTTTTATTTCAGATTTCCACGATTTTGCTGAGGCACTTAGAGTCATAGACATTTAAAAGGCTTCATATTTTTTTTACTCTCACCCCTGGGATGGCAGGACTGATGGATGAAGAGGACTCAATCCTCGTTTAATTCTCCTTTCCTTTGTCTTTCTGAGCTGTTGCCTGCATCACAAAGACTCTTTCTCCCATCCCCTGACCTGAATCTGGCCCATCTAAGCCACTCTTTAGCTCCCAACCCCCTGCCAGACTAGTTACAATCTCACCAATGGAACTGGTAATCACCCCACCAGTAGATTTCTCCCAGCCCTGCCCAGGGGTAACCAGTCAGGCTGGTACAAGTCTCACTTAGCCCAGAAATGGTCGCAGTGCCTGGAACATCTAAACCCTTCTGTGGTACACCATTTCTCCAGCCACACAGCCAGCTTATCTATCCTCTTGTTCCTACTCTCACTAGCACATGGCACTGGGTGTAATTCTGACATTCTTACTTTTCATTTTAATATATCTGATTTTCCTTTATACATATTTCAGGCCCTCATCCCTTTGTTTCGCGATGTCGTTGTTATCTGTGTGTTCCACAACCATTGGTTATTTACCCTCCAGGTACAGAACTCACTGTAGCCACTCAATGATATTACAGATCCGAGCACCAGGAAGGTAACATACCATCCTTGATTCATGTCTGTGGCCACAGAAGTACCTGCCCTTACTCTGACCATTGATCCCATGTCACTATAGCCCTGCAACTGTCTTTCCTCCTGTTCGGTGCAGCAGAGCTATCTGTGGTGTCATGACCCTGGCTGTTGCTGATTTCCCCAAGAGGCCACCCCACCCATTAACGCCCAACAGAATTCCAACCGGTATACAGTATCTGTTTGAGAAGGGGATGATCAATGGGGACTGCTGCACTCCCTTGCTGAGCCTTTAACTTGATGTGATGGTCACCCATTCCCTTTGTGCCTGTGTAACCCTCACCTGCAGTGTGATGAACTCACTAAACGTGCTCTCCATAATATTCTCAGTATCATAGATGGTCCACAGTGAGTCCACTCACAGCTCCAGGTCTGAAAAGCAGTTTCCCAGAAGCGCAGATGGACACACTTCCTACACACATAGCCGTCAGGGACACTGGAAGCGTCCCTTATTTCCCACATTGTACAAGAGGAGCCCACCACGGGTGTGAAGGTTCCTGTCTCAATGTCTCTCTAGATTCAGCTAGTTACTCCCATTAAGAGAATTTTAAAGAGCTTTCAACCTTCCTTCACTTCAAACGTGTCCATTATAATCAATAGCCCCAATCTTTACTTAAGCTGATATATTGTACTTTAAAAACTGTTAACAAATACTCCGCAGTATCGCTTACAAATTGGCTGTTCCCATTGGGACCATGTGAAATTCTGAATGGCCTGAACTAAAACTGAGTTTCAGCGTCACCTTCTCCCTGTCGCATCTCCCACTGTTTTCACCCAACTCCAAAACATTCTCATTGAGCCAAGCAGCACTCAGCGTCAACATGGCATTCAGCAATTTCTGGATGAACAGATAATTGTCAGAATCTGGAAAATTCCACGTGAAAAGGTTACTGGAATTTGAGTCCAAAAGAAATTTTAATGGGAAATTTACAGGGAATTGAAAACAAGGAGTTCACAGGTTAAAATCATGAAGTGGTTGACTGGGTCGAAACATCACAGTTCCTGCAAAGAGTCGAGGTGTAGTTTGGATAAATCTATGTTCCCTCTCAGGCCAATATCTCCTTCCCGGGCTGCACGGCCCAGAACAGAGCACATACCCCAAAGGTGATCCAACCATGAATTTGTACATTTTTCTGCTATTTGTTTGACAAAAATATGAGAGTCTGGAATAGGGTGGTTCTGGAAAAGCACAGCAGTTCAGGCAGCATCCGAGGAGGAGTAAAATCGACGTTTCGGGCAAAAGCCCTTCATCAGGAATAGAGACAGGGTGCCTGCAGTGTGGAGAGATAAATGAGAGGAGGGTGGGGGTGGGGAGAACGTAGGAAAGAGTACAATAGGTGATTGGGGTGATGCTGAAGGTAATGGGTCAGAGAGGAGCGTGGAGTGGATAGGTGGAAAGGAAGATAGGCAGGTAGGACAAGTCATGGGGACAGTGCTGAGCTGGAAGTTTGGAACTGGGGTGAGGTGGGGGAAGGCGAAATGAGGAAACTGGTGAAGTCTACATTGATGCCCTGTGGTTTAAGTGTTCAAAGGCGGAAGATGAGGCGTTCTTCCTCCAGGCGTCGGGTGGTGAGGGAGCGGTGGTGAAGGAGGCCCAGGACCTCCATGTCATTGCTGAGTGGGAGGGGAGTTGAAATGTTGGGCCACAGGACATTGTTTTTACCTAAACGTATGAGCTACTTTTCGACAGACAGAACAGACAAACCTTTCTCGTTCCACAGTTAAATGCCAATGATATTCAGATCCTGATGACTCTGCTGACTGTAGAAACATGCTGTTGAGATCCCGGTCTCAATTATTCTTAATTAATATCTGATTAAAAAAAATCACAAGACAAAGCTCACAGTCAGTTCAAGATGAATATTAAAGACAAATATTTCCTTGGTATGTGTCTGATGTGTAAATGCTCCTCTTCAAATCGCCCCACCCCCACCCAGGAAGAGGACATGTCCATGCGCCTCGCTGTACCTTGCCCCCAATAAAGATGGCGGCTATAACCCAGGACCTATCACTGCCTGAGGGCCGCAGACATTTTCCCATTTGCTGCAAACGTGGGAGCAGGAGTTTCTAATTCAGGACTAGCGACCTGTACAGAGTGTAATTAAACCCCTCCCAGTCTAAACTGATACATTTCATTCGGTTTCCGCTGCCACTTCCCCTTTCCCGTTTCCATCTCCTTCACACACCAAGGGTCATTCCGGTACCTGTGACCCTTCCTTAGATCCGATTGTAGGAATTCTAAATTTTCCCAGCCACCGTGTGGAAACAGGGCCATCGGCCCAACACGCTCACAACCACCCTCCGATGATTATCCCACCCAAACCCATTCCCCGACCCTATTACTCTACATTTCCCCTGACTCATGCACCTAAACTATGCACCCCAGAACGCTACGGGAAATGTAGCTTGGCCAATTTACCGAACTGGCATATCTTTGGACTGCAGGAGATAGGGGATAAAGAGTAAATAATAGGTTGAGATGGAGTGCAAAGAGAGACCAGAACATTTGGAAAGACAAAGGAGTGGATTACGATCTTGCTGGGAGGGTGCATAGCTGTTAATGGAGGGGACAGGAACCTGTGTCTGGCAGCATCTCAGTGGCGGTGGTGGAAATGGTGGCTGATTATCTAAGTCCTGCTGCAAAAAAGACCCTGAGCTTCCAGTTACCAGCTCTTTCACACACAAGACTGTTCCCTGGCCAAAATCTCTGTCTCAAGCTTACTGCAGTGTTCCAGTGAAACTTGATGCAAGCTGGCAGAACACTCCAGAACATACCAAATTGCCTCCTCTTTCAAGGATTCACAATTTCCCCTGCCATGTGGTCAACAATGCTCTCCAGTGTATCTCCTCCTCTTCCTGCACCTCTACTCTTGAACCCCACACCTCCAACGCAACAAGGATTGAACCCCCAGTCCTCACCTTCCACCCAGATCATCCTCTGTCAGTTCCACCACCTTCGATCAGACCGCACCATCAGAGATATATTTCCCTTCCCACCCCTTTCAGCATTCCACAAAGACCATTTCCTCTGGGACTCCCTCATTGGATCCATGCTCCCCACCAACCCACCCTCCACTCCCATCACCTTTGATTCAAGAGGTGTAAAACCTGTGCCCACACCTTCCCTTCACGGCAAATCACGGCACCAAAGGATCCTCCCACATCCAGCAGAGATTTCCCTGCACGTCCAGATACCTCACCTATTTTATCCTTTGCTCTCGATGTGGTCTCCTCTACATTGGGGAATCAGGATGCCAACTTGATTCAGAGAACATTTCTGGAACACATGCACCAAACAACTCCACCACCCTCTCAACGACCACTTCAACGCCCTCCCCCACTCCACCAAGGACATGCAGGTTCTGGGCTGCCTCCATCGCCAAATCCCAGCCACCCGACGCCTGGAAGAATAACACCTTATCTTCCACATTAACCCTTCAACCACACAGCATCAAGGTTTGCTCATCTCCCCTCCCCCCCCCACCTTCTCTCAGATCCAACCCTCCAACTCGACACTGGCCTCTTGAACTGTCCCACCTGTCCATCTTCCTTCCCAATTATCCACTCCAACCTCTCATCATTCCCTCCCATCGACATCGACCTACTGCCTTCCGAGTTCCCATCCGACCAACCCCACACACCCCTCTTATTTACCTGTCAGCCCTCTTACCTTTGGAGAGCTGATGAGTTAAGCAGCCTACTTTCCGCATTAACAATTCTGTGAACATTTCATTCTGAGCCCTCTAAGGAAATATCAGGGCAGGGTTTGTAAAGAGGTCAGATTGAATGAGGGTCTCAGTGAACAAAAGTGAGACACAGATACAGAGAGGTTTTGGGATGGATTGAATCAAATGTTACCAATTTGCACAGCTGTCAACATTACAGAAGTTACAAAGGGGAGTGATCAAGAGAGTGGAATTAGAGCAGCAAATAAATGTTAAACATTTGTGCAGCTAAAGGGGATGCTGGGTAAAGATACCACAGTTAGTGCTTATTTCATTCCAGACACACCAGCCAGGGCACACACCCTTGCTGTATCTAGCATATTGATCTCTTTAAGATGTTTGTTCATTTGAAGTGTTCCATGTTTAGATAGTCCAGAGAAGACAGCTTCATTCTCCTCAATCTCTTCTGCCAAGGCGATGCTGCTGTTAGAATTCAAGTCACTATGGCGTGTTACTGGCTGCTTCAAGGATTGGAACTGGCAATTGAGACTGAAAGGCTACTGTATAAAATATCTTCAATTTTATTGCCAGATTGCCAGGCACATGTGGGGTTTTAAGAAAAAGAACTTAAATGATGGGCACTGAGTGTCAGAGTGCCTACTGTTGTGGGGACATTCTGTTCAGATCCAATCTATTGGTAATTGTTAGAATTGACTTATCCTGGCTCCAGAGAAGTGGGCAGAGCGTTATAACGGTCATCGAAGGTGGTAACAAATTTCCCAGAGGTTACAAATTGTAAATGACAGAGTAGGCATGAGTTCTGCTGGTAAAGTGTATAAATTTATTCAAAATGGTTCCAATTTACTTTCAGAAACAAGTGAGAGAAAAGCACATTACTGAGGCCTTTGCATTAGTCCAAATTTAGAAATTCAGGAGAGCTGAAGGGAGAGCTGGTGTTGGCAGTTGTAGTAATAATAGGGAAAAACTTGTTTCACAGAGAGAGAGAGTTCTCAGATGGAAAACTCAGCTTTAACATCGCATCAACTGCAGAGTCGTCCAATTCTGCAGGTCCTGATCCTTATCAGTAATATGAAAAGGGGAAAGCAGCATTCCTAGCTCAGAGAAATCATTCCCATGTTAGGCAGCTGGTCAAATATTTAACCGGTCATGTGATCTGGGAAGACACCAATGTAACGGGACCAGGGCGAAGCTGTGTAAATGTGGGGACTGTGGGAAGAAATTTACTTACCCCTCCCAGTGGGACACTCACTGACACAGTCACACTGGGGAGAGGCTGTTCACCTGCCTCATGTATGGGAAGGGATTTACTCAATCTTACAATCTACTGAGGCACCAGAGGGGGCACAATGGATTTAGATCCTTCACCTGCTCCATGTGTGGGAAAGGATTCACTCAGTCCTCTGATCTGCTGAAACACCAGCGAGCTCACTCTGGAGAATGACCATTCACTTGCTCCCAATGTGGGGAGAGATTCACTCAAATGCACCACCTGCTGAGACCCCAGTGAGCCCACATTGGGGGAGAGGCCATTCAGATGGTCAGTGTGTGAGAAGGGATTCAGTGATTCATCCTGCCCCCTGAGACCCCAGTGAGCCCACACAGGGGAGAGGCCAATCAGATGGTCAGTGTGTGAGAGGGGATTCAGTGAGTCATCCTGACTCCCTGAGACCCCAGTGAGCCCACACAGGGGAGAGGCCAATCAGATGGTCAGGGTGGGAGAGGGGATTCAGTGATTCATCCTGACTCCCTGAGACCCCAGTGAGCCCACACAGGGGAGAGGCCAATCAGATGGTCAGGGTGGGAGAGGGGATTCAGTGATTCATCCTGACTCCCTGAGACCCCAGTGAGCCCACACAGGGGAGAGGCCAATCAGATGGTCAGGGTGTGAGAAGGGATTCAGTGAGTCATCCTGACCCCCTGAGATCCCAGTGAGCCCACACAGGGGGAGAGGACATTCAGATGGTCAGGGTGGGAGAGGGGATTCAGTGATTCATCCTGACCCCCTGAGACCCCAGTGAGCCCACACAGGGGAGAGGCGAATCAGATGGTCAGTGTGTGAGAGGGGATTCAGTGATTCATCCTGACCCCCTGAGACCCCAGTGAGCCCACACAGGGGAGAGGCCAATCAGATGGTCAGGGTGGGAGAGGGGATTCAGTGATTCATCCTGACCCCCTGAGACCCCAGTGAGCCCACACAGGGGAGAGGCAATTCAGATGGTCAGTGTGGGAGAGGGGATTCAGTGATTCATCCTGACCCAAGACACCAGCGGGTTCACACTGGGTAGGAGCTGTTTCAATCTCTGTGTGACAAGGGATGTGCTGAGACTCAACACGACTGAGAGACCAGTGAGTGCACACAGGGAAGTGGTCATCCCCCTGCTCCGTATGGTGTAGAGTTCACACATCACTGCAGGACTCTGATTCTGCAGTTACTGTCCATCAGAGTCAGGAGTGGACCTTGTACATGATGACACTGCTGGAGTATTGATGTTGTTGTTGTTAACCACATTAACTAGGCTGGAGTTGACTGAATTTATATTGCCACTTTCTGAACCTCAGGATGCCTCTCTGGGCAGTAGGTCACCACAAACAGCAATGTGACAAGGAGCAGGGTTCATCTGTGTTGATTTAAATTGTGATCATAGCACTGCTGTCTCACAGCACCAGGTAAAAGGTTGGAGTCCAGCCTTGGTCAACGGCCTATGTGGGGTATCCACATTCTCCCCATAATAGTGTGGGTCCCCTCCATGTGCGCTGGTTTTCTCCCACAATTCAAAGATATGCAGGTTAGGTGGATCGGTCGTCATAAATTGTCCACAGTGTTCAGAATTTGCAGACTAAGTGGATCAGCCATGGGAAATGCAGTGTTACAGGGATGGTTGGTGGGATTTGATGGACCAATGCTCTCCTTCCACACTGTAGGGATTATATTCTATGATTGAGGATAAAGAATATTCTCAGGGTCTCCTTGGAGGAGGAGCATGTGGTGTGTATCAATGCTCTCTATGCCATCAGATAGAGGTGGGCACCGCAGAGGATACAGTGCTTTATCTTCACCACCACCGCCACCCCCTCACCCCCAACTCTACTTTGATTTAGCCCCTTCCCACTGTGTCACTTGGAATGGTTTGCTTTGCCCATAATGGGCTTTGTTTGTAAATATTCAACTGATGACACTGGTGTGCTACTGCTGGTGATTATACGTTAACAAAAAGCAAAATAATGGAATAATGATGTTGATGGTGGGAAGGTTGCTCAGCTGGGTGAGATAACACTTCTGGGTAGGAGAAATGGGAGAAAAATGCTTCACAGCTCACAGAACGAGAACTGAAAATAGTTAAATCAATCCAAAGGTTCAGAGAGGGAAGGAATATTTCCCTGGAGTTTGAGTAACTGAAAAGTGATGGGGTCCGGGAGTAGACAGGATTTTGTTTAAAGGGCATTTGAAATTTTAAAAACTGTTATATGCAGATAGTTTCGATTCTTTAAGTTTTATTTATTGTGGAATGAACTTGTACTTTAAAAAAAACAAATTCACAAACCTTGCGTTAAAGATAAATGTTAAAAAAATCCATCAAACCATCCCTCACTGAAAACTGAGGTGGAAGTGCAATCTCCTGCAGAATTCCTGCCCTGACTACTTCTTCCTACCCGGGATCCATGGCTATATACATACCTGGGAGATAGCAGCAGGAGAAGGCCATTCGACCTTTGAATCTGGCTCCACCATTCAATGGGAAACAGCTGACCATCCAGCTCAGTCTCCTGTTCCTGCTCTGTTCCAATCCTCTTTCATGACTTTACCACAATGAACTATATTTCAGTCATCCTTGGGCTTCACTGCCTTTTATACCAGCGATGTTGCTGTGTTATTACTGGGTATAGGCAGGGGTAATGTGATGGTGCTCTTCCTGGAGGACACACTCAGCATCCCTCATCATCCTGCAGTAACATCAACTGGGAATCAGCAACTCGAGATAGAAACCGTTTCCAGGATATGGGCATCACTGTCTCAGCCAGCATTTATTCCCCATCTCTCGTTCCCATTGAGAAGATGGTAGTGAGCTGCTGTCTTGAACCATTCACAGTCCATTTGGTGCAGATAGACCGACAATGCTGGGAGGGAGAGTGTTGCAGGATTTTGGCCGAGTGATTCTCCATCTTTGGTTCTTCAAATGTTGGTTAACTTTATCACGATCGGCACATGATTTTGAGATTTCAGCCTGCAAATCTACACCATCTAGCACCCTGTGTAAAGGAATATGCACAGATTAGAAATTCAGAACAGACTATTCTAGTTTCTCTGGAATATCTTTTTCCCCTTTCTTCCCCCAAAGCTGTTACCCTCCAGCCCACTTACTCTCTCCCACCATTCTGACTCTGCTGCCCCTAATGTACACCCTCCTCATTCTCATGGAGTTACTGATAAACAGATCCATGCCACCACTTCCCGTCCCTGGTTAGACTCTGCACCCTTTCTGGGTTCACTTCCTTTCCCTTCAGTTGCTGCAAGTCAATAATGTAAGAGCAGAATGAAACAAAAGGAAACAGAAAGGGAGGTGGCAGATCCTGGACAGAAGAGGAACCTTCAGTCTGGGAGAATGGGTCAGATTCTTCCTTGTTTCCCTTTAGATTATTCCCAGCATTACAACGAACTGGGGATGGAGAGTAGTCCCACGAGGGTGTAGTGACACTTTAACCCCCCCAACTGATCAATACTACAAGCAGATACGTTCCTCCTCTAGCCAATCACAGTGTGAAATACTTTCCCCTAATTACCACAAAACACATGCTCCAAAACCTGCCCACATTCTGTACATGTACAGTGCCGGGTTTCCCAATACACCTGTGGTTCCTGCCTCAGGAATTATGGGAGTTGCAGTCCCCATGAAGTCACTGGAGCCCTGTCTCTGGAAAGTGAATGAAACGTGTGGGGAAGGTGTTATGTATAGGATCCCCATTCAGACAGACAGGACATATGGCTTGTCACTGGGTTTTACTGAGACATCTGGTTAGACAACCCAATTTCTGACGTAAGGAAAATAGATTCAGTCAATTGCGGGGTGGAGGGGTCAATAAGGGGAAGCAGTTTTAGGCAGAGGTGGCTCAGTGGCTAGCACCTCTGCCTCACAGCTTCAGAGACCCTGGTTTGATTCAAGCCTTAGGTGACTGTGTGGAGTTTCCACGTTCTCCCAGTGGGTGCATGGTTTTGGTTGGTGTTCCAGCTTCTTCCCAAAGTCCAAAGATGTGCAGGTTAGGTGGATTCGCCATGCTAAACCACAGTGTCCATGCATGTGCAGGTTAAACCATTAACCATGGGAA
This sequence comes from Chiloscyllium punctatum, assembly GCF_047496795.1. Taxonomy (NCBI): domain Eukaryota; kingdom Metazoa; phylum Chordata; class Chondrichthyes; order Orectolobiformes; family Hemiscylliidae; genus Chiloscyllium; species Chiloscyllium punctatum. Next base: position 29,699,600 of record NC_092756.1, read on the forward strand.
ATACTGGGAATGGGTGGGTCTGAATTATAGGATTGGTGTGGACTCGATGGATGAATACCCTGCTTCTGCACTGTAGGGATTCTATTTTATTCTCATGAAGAAGAATATACCTATCTCGATGTGTTATGAATCTGTGGAATTCCCTATTCAAAACGCAGTGGATGCCAAGACAATGAGCAAATTTAATGGACAGATACAGATTTTTAATTTGCAATGAGCTGAAGGGTGAGAGAGAGAGAGAGAGGGTGAGAGAGAGAGAGCGCAGGCGGGAAAATCCAGCTGAGACCGAGGTGAGCTCAATCATCATGGTATTAAATGGTGGAGCTGGTTCGAAGGGCTGCATTGCCTCTCCTGTGCCCAGTACTTATCTTCTTGCGGTAATAACTGAAAAGCTGAATCCAAAAATCACCAACTTCACCAAAGGAGATTTTTGGAAAATGTAGGGTAGTCAAGTGGAATAGCATTCAAAACTGAGATAGTGAGGAAGTGTGTAGAAGATAATGATTTTACAATTTTAAACTGAGGGGTAACAGTGATTTATGGTTATAGACTGTGTGGTACATTCACACTGTCCAGAATACTCTGTTGTGAATATCTATTCTGTAATTTATTACAAAGCCAAGGTCATTGATAATGAAAACCAAAACACCCAGGAAACATCGCCTCACCTCGTAATCTGACAAAAGCCGCGTGATAAATCTGGTTGAATTTAGAACACAGATGGAAAGCGGGTAGATTAAATGCAGTCCGAAGATCCTGTGCTAAAACAAAGAAGACTACAATAGGATGAGGCAGGAGTTGGTAATGTAGACTGGGAGCAAAGACTTTTCGATGCGATAGTTTACAGACAGTGGAGGAATACCAAAGCAATTTTTCGAAGTGCTCAGCAAAAGTATATATCAGTGAAAAGGAAGGACTGACGGAAAAGGAGTAAGCTGCCATGTCTCAGGAAATAAGGGAGTCTATCAAATTGAAATAGAAGGCATACAAATTGGCAATGACCAAGGAGAAATTAGGAGATTAGAAAAACTTCAAAGGTCAACTGAAAGCTTGATGGGATTGGGTATAAATAGTGATGAGTAGCTATGCCCAGGGCCAGAATAGCAGTTTACACTGTTCGAGGGAAACCTATTGTTTGGTGAACATATGGCCTCTCTAATTGTTGAAGCATTTAACTGTTACCAGAGAGATAATCCTGATCAAGTTAAAAATCACAGCACACCCCAAAAAGCTTGTACTTCCAAATAAACCTGTCGGACTATAACCTGGTGATGTGTGGTTTTTAACTTTGTCCACCCCACTCCAACCCCGGCTCATCCACATCAGCATCCCAATAGACAGCCCCACTGAAACTGAAGTGCCTGTCAGATAATTGAGGGAGCCACGGGGGTGTGGGGGGAGTGGTGTGTGGTTTAACCACAGAGTTTAACTGAACTAGAGTTTTTAACTGTTGTTGCCGTGGAGATAATCCTGAGAGACAGTCTCTATGCAAAGTCACAAATCATAAAAGGTAGAAGAATGGGAGCCGTACATCGGACCTGATGCTGCCGAAAGGCGTTTTGCACGTAAAATACCCAGGTAACTACGATGTCTCATCAATAAAGACTCAAAGAAGACCTCTCAGAGTTTTGTGCTTTGTAATTCCTGTCCAGCAGGGTTCAGGAAGATGAGGACACAGCAGTCAGTCGTCACAGTGGAGAACACGAAGAACATGCCAGTAATTGACAAGGAGACTGAGGAAGGTGAGGATCTAGAAACGACCATTATCAAGAAAGAGTTAGAGCTGGGCAAGCTAATAGCGCTAACGGTAGACAAGTCTCCTTCCACTAATGGAATACATCCCAGGATACCAACAGAGTTCGGGGGAGAAATAGCAAATGCACTTAGTTACAGCATCCTACAGCAGAGACAGGCCCTTTGGCCCAAAATGGCCCATGCCAATCAGAATGTCCATCCACGCTAACCCCATTTCCCTGCACTTGGCCCATCTGCTTCTGAAACTTTGCTATCCATCTATTTGTCCAAATGCCTTTTACATGTTTTTAGTGTACCCGCCTCAACCACTTCCACTGGTAGCTCATTCCATATACATACCACCCTCTGGGTAAAACAGTTGCTCCTCACCTTCCCTTTTATTCTTTCTCCTCTAACCTTAAACTGATGCCCTCCAGTCCTTGGTTCCCTGGGAAAAAGACTGAGTGCATTCACCTTACCCACGCCTCTCATGATCATATACACTTCTATAAAATATTCCCCCTCGGTTTCCTCTGCTCTAAACAAAAAAGCCCTCGCTTGTCCAACCTCTCCCTGTAACTCAGACCCCTGAGCCCTGGCATCATCCTTGGAAATTTCTTCTGCACCTTTTCCAGTTTAATAACTGAAACCGACACTGCATTCATCACATTTCCAGTGTTTCCCCACGGCGTTGGAACAGACCTGACAACGCCAATGGATTACAATCAATGATCAATAATTTACCCCGTAACAACAATCCCATTTTCATAGCTTTTTCCATGATGCAGGAATCCTTTTGTCTTTCTGGTTTCATGGTTAATTGTCCTCATACAAAACCAGTGGCTTAACTGTTCCTGGGAAACGTGCCATGATTTTTTAGACTTTCAAAAACCAATGAAATCTCTCTCCACAGGCCCCACGCTAACATGGACTTCACTGTCTCAGTACTTTTTTCCCCAATCACACTGACATTTGAAATATTCGTCCACGGGCAGAATGCACACCTTTCCATCCAGATGAAAAGGCCAATGATATTCAGATCGGCACGGATCAAGTAACTATCAAAACTGAACATGAAGTTCAATTTGAATTTCTCAACTGCAAATCCCCCCTTTCAGTACTGCACAACAGAGAAAACAGAAAGTGCTGGAAATCCTCAGCAGGTCTGGCAGCATCTGAAACGCTGACAGATGCAGGAAACATTGCAGCCTTGAAGAAGTGGTTAGATTATCACACCAGGCACGTGCGCTTGATGGCCAGTTATGTAGAAGATGGGGGCATTGTGTTCAACAGTTTTATACCAGAGACTCTGACCTCATTTGATTCCATGTTTCTCGGCGATTCCCTCTTCTCGGAAGCAGGCAGGAGTGGGAAGCAGTGGAGAATGCAAATGATGTGTGACCTTCCTAGAGAGAGGATTCGTGTACAGTAGCAGGGATCCCTTTCTGGAATGGCCTTGGTGAGACCACACCTGGAGTACTGTGTATACCTTTGTTCCCCTTTCCCAAGGAGAGCTATCCTGGTTATTGAGAAAGTAAAGGAGGGTCACAAGCCTGAGTCCTGGTATATGGAGATAGTTATGGCCTGCAGATGCTGGAAGTCAGAGTCCATACAATGTGGATCTGGGGAAGTGCAGCAGGTCAGGCTGCATCAGAGGAGCAGGAAGGTTGATGTTTTGGGTCGGAACCCTTTGTCAGCCCTGATGAATAGTCCTGACGCGAAATGACACCTTTCCAACCCCATCGTATTCATGCTGGTCATCAAGCACCTATTAATTTTAGTCCCAAGTTCTGGCACTCAGCGTGTAATCGATATTGTAGAGCCTGGTGTGATCATCTCAACACTTCTTCAAGGCTGCAATGTTTCCTGCATCTGTCAGCGTTTCAGATGCTGCCCGACCTGCTGAGGATCTCCAGCACTTTTTGATTTTTATTGTGGATTTCCCCCATTTTGCTCAAGCGCTTAGAGTCAGAGAGCTGTACAGCTCCATATTTTGCTGACTATAATTCCTGGGATGGCAGGACTGATGGATGAAGAGGGATTCAATCCTCATTTAATCCTCCTTTCCTTTGGCTTTCTGAGCCGCTGACTACATCATTAATATTCTACCTCCCATTGCCTGTCCTGAATCTGACCCATCTAAGCCTACACTTTAGTTCCCATCCCCCTGTTAGACTAGTTGAAACGACACCAATGGGACTGGCAAAAGCCTCCACCAGGAGATTTCTCCCAGCTCTGCCCAGGGGTAACCGGTCAGGCTGGTACAGGACCCACCCAGAAACGGTCCCAGTGCCTGAAGAATCTAAACTCTTCTCTGGTCCACCATTTCGCCAGTCACACGTCCATCTGATCTATCCTCTTATTCCTGCTCTCACTAGCACATGGCACTATGAGTAAGTCTGACATTATTTTATTTCAGGAGCTACATTTTACTGTATCCATGATCTCCCTATATCCAGCTTTCAGCACCTCATCCCTTTGTTTAGTGATGACATTGGTATCGGTGTGTTCCACAACCACTGACTTTACCCTCCAGCTTCAGAATGTCCTGCAGCTGCTCCATGATAATCGCGTGCTGGCACCAGGGAGGTAACATACCATCCTGGATTCATGTCTGTGACCACAGAAGTGCCTGCCTGAACCTCTGATCATTGAATCCCCTGTCACTATAGCCCTGCCACTGTCTTTCCTCCGGTTCTGTACAGCAGAGCTATCTTGGTATTATGAAACTGGCTGTTGCTGATTTCCCGAGAAGCCACTCCACACATTTACCCCCAACAGAATCCCAAGCAGGATTCAGTATCTTTTTGAGAAGTGGATGATCATTGGGGATTCCTGCACTGCCTTCCTGAGCCTTTTATTTGATCTGATGGTCACCCATTCCTTTCTGCCTGTGTAACCCTCACCTTGCAGTGTGACGAACTCACTAAATGTGCTGTCCATAACATTCTCAGATGCTCCACAGTGAGTCCACTCATAACTCCAGGTCTGAAAAGCAGTTTCCCTGTAGCTGTAGGTGGGCCCACTTCCTGCACACATAGCCGTCAGGGACACTGAAAGTATCCCTTATTTCCCACATTGTACAAGAGGAGCACACCACGGGTCTGAGGGCTCCTGTCACAACGTCTCTCTAGATTCAGCTAATTACTCCCATTAAGAGAATTTAAAAGAGCTTTCAACCTTCCTTCACTTCAAACATTTCCATTATATATCAAAAGCCCCAATCTTTACTTAAGCTGATACATTATATTTTAAAAACTTAACAAATATTCTGCAGGTATCACTTACAAATTGGCTGTTCCCATTGGTGAATTTCTCAATGGCCTGAACTAAACCAGAGTTTCAGCTTCAACTTCTCCCTGTCTCACCTCCCTCTGTTTTCACCCAACTCCAAAACCCACTCATTGAGTCAAGCAACACTCAGTGCAGCCCTGTCATTTTCACTGTCTGCTCACACCTACACTGCCCTCAGCCTCCTGTCCTGTTCCAATGCATCGCAATGGGAGCTCAGGAACTGTATCTCATCTTTCAGCTCAGCCCTTTGTAACCCCAGAGTCAACATGGACCTCAGCAGTTTCTGGATGAATGGACAGTTGCCAGAACCTGGAACATTCCACCTGAAAAGGTACTGGAATTTGAGTTCACAAAGAATTTTAATGAGAATTTTGCAGGGAGTTGAAAATTAGGAGTTTACAGGTTAACATCATGAAGTGAGTGATTGGGACTAAATCTGACAGTTCCTGCAAAGAGACTAGGTATAATTTGGATAAATCTGTGCTCCCACTCAGGCCAAATCGCCCATGGGGAATTCAACCACAAATCCGAACATCTTTCTGCATTTTGCTTCACAAAAGTATTGGAGATATTTTCCCAGAGACTGAACAGACAACCCTTTCTCCTTCCACAGTAAAATGCTAATGATATTCAGATCCTGATGACTCCGCTGAGTGCAGAAATCTGCTTTTTTGAGATCCTGTCCTCAATTATTCTCATTTAATATCCCATTAAAACATTCACAAAACAAATCTCAGCCAGTGCAGGATGAATTGGAAAGACAAATATTTCTCTGGTATGTGTCTGATTTGTAAATGCTCCTCTTCAAATCACCCCTCCCCCACCCAGGAAGAGGACATGTCCATGCACCTTGCTGTACCGTGCCCCCAATAAAAATGGCGGCCATAACCCAGGACCTATCACTGACTGAGGCCCACAGCCGTTTTCCCATTTGCTGTAAACATGGAACCAAGAGTTTCTAATTCAGGACTAACACCCTGTACAGACGTGTAAATAAAACTTCCCAGTCTAAACTGAATCATTTTCTCCCGGTTTCCGCTGCCGCTCCCCCTTCCCAGTTTCCAGCTCCTGCACACACCAAGGGCCATTCCGGGTCCATTGACCCTTCCTCAGAACCGATGGCAGCTGGGAAAATTAGACTCCCTACAGTGTGGAAACCGGCCATTCGGTCCAACAAATCCACACTGAGCCTCCGAAGAGTATCCCACCCAGACCCATTCCGCTACTCTGTTACTCTAAATTTCTCCTGAACAACGCACCTCACCTACACATCCCTGAACACGACGGGAAATTTAGCTTGGCCAATTCACCTAACCTACACATCTTTGGACTGCAGGAGATAGGGGTAAAAGAGTAAATAATAGGTGGGATGGAGCGACCCTTCAACAACATGGCAACATTTACTCATCTCCTCTCCCCGCCCTTATCTCAGATCCAACCCTCCATCTCAGCACCGCCCTCAAACTGTCCCATCTGTCCCTCTTCCTTCCCAATTATCCACTCCACCCTCTCACCATTACCCCCACCTGCATTTTCCTATCGCCTGCCCAACTACCTTCCCAACAGCCCTACACACCCATCCTATTATCTGTCCTCTTCCCCACCCTCACATTCCTGAAGAAGTGCTTAGGCCCAATATGTCAATTCGCCTGCTCCTTGCATACTGCCTGACCTGCTGTGCACATTCAGCGGGACACTTTAACACAAATTGGAAGAACATCACCTCATCTTGTACCTGGGGACCCTTCAGCCCTCTGGCCTCAATATTGGATTCCATAATTTTAAGTCCTAAGTCTCCTACGTACTAGTGTCCTAGCCCCCATCCCATAGACCAGGCCCTGTTATTACATCGCCTGCAATTACACACTACCTATGGTTAGTCACTAACAGTCTCCATAAAGAGCTATTCACCCTCCCCAAGGCAGATCTTTATCCACTCCTTTGTCCAACTGCTCCCATCGCGTTCTTTGGAATCTATCACCACCTATCATTTACTCCTTAACCCCTACCTTCTGCAATATCAACCAACATTGTTTCTCAGGAACATCAGTTCTGACAAAGGGTCATTGGATCAGAAATGTTAACTTTGACTTCTCTTCACAGATGCTGCCAGACCTGCTGAGCATTTTCAGGATCTTCTGGTTGTTGTTTCTGATTTACAGCATCCGCAATTCCTTTGGTTTTCATTTACTGGAAGTTTGTAATTCAGGTCTAGCAGCCTACATCGTGTGTTTATCAACCCACCCAGTCCACAAACTCAATCTCTCTCCCAGTCTCTGCTGTCTCTCCCACTCCCTTCACACTCACTGGGTCCCCCCCTCACAGTGACATTGCACCTGCACAGCTCATGGTCACGTGTTGGCCTGCTGGCCACACCCCTCATTCACTCCCATTGGCGGGAGGATTACACCGACTCCCCTATTGGACTGAAGCTGCCATCAATCAGCCAGGTCCCATTGTGACTTGAGTGGGAGGAGGCTGAGGGGTGACCTCAGAGGTTTATAAAATCATGAGGGGCATGGATGGGATACAGAGACAAGGTCTTTTCCCTGGGGTTAGGATTTCCAGAATGAGGGGGCATAGGTTTAAGGTGAGAGGAGAATGATATAAGAGAGACACAAGGGGCAACTTTTTTCATGTGCGTGTATGGAATCTACTGTCAGGGAAGTGGTGACAGCTGGTATAGTTCCACCATTTGAAAGGCAGCTGGATGGGTATATGAATAGGAAGGGCGTAGAGTGATATGGGCCAACTGCTGTCAGATAGGACTAGATTAGGTTGGGATATCTGGTCGGTGTGGACTAGTTTGACGAAAGGGTCTGTTTCCTTGCTGTACATGACTGTGGCTCTGCCCTGGGATGAGCTTCATTATTCAGTGAATGGGGCAGTATCACAGAGCCCAGGGGCTGGGGGCTATTCAGCCCATTGGGGCTGTACTCTCTCCCTCTGGAGATGCTGCCAATCTGCCCTTTCTCCACTCCCATTTACCAGGAGCCCTCCACATTTATCCTCAAATAGTTAAATTACAAATCTGTTTTGACAATAACAAAAGCTGCATCCAGCTTTGATTCAAACTGTTCCAGATGCTCAGAACCTACTGAATAAAATAGCCTTCACATTTTTAACCTGCATTATTTGCCAATTACCTGAAAGTAGTTACTAAAAATTGTGACAATAATTTTCTCTCGGTGTCTCTGTAAATTAAATATCCTGGAAACAAATCTGTTTCTGGTTGAAATCACTGCTTAACCTTCTCAGCTCCAAGGAGAATTGTCAGGTCTTTTGCTAACTCTCCATAAAAGAGAAATCTATCTTAATTTGAATTTAAGAGTGTCATAGAGATGCACAGCACAGAAACAGACACTTCGGTCCAACTCGACAATGCCGCCCAGATATCTTAAATTAATCTTGTCCCATTTGCCAACACTTTGCCCATATCCTTCTAAGTTTCCTAAACACGTACCCAATCAGATACCTTTTAAATGTAGTCGTACCAGCCTCCACACTTCCTCAGGCGACTCATTCCATACACGTACCATATTCAGCTTGAAAATATTGCTCTTTAGATCGCCTTTCTATCTTTTCCCTCACACCTCCCGTCTGTGGTCTCTGGTTTTGGACTCCCCTAACCTGGGAATAAGACCCTGGCTGTTCACCCTAACCATGTCCTTCACGATTTATCAACCTCGAAGGTCACCTCTCAGCATCCGATGCTCCAGTGAAAACAGCCCGAGCCTATTCAGCCTCTCTGTATGGGTCAAACCTTCAACCCTGGAAACATCTTTGCACACCTTTTCTGAATCCTGTCAAGTTTTATAATATCATTCCGATAGCGGGGAAACCAGGACTGAAAGCAGAATTCCAGAAATGGCTGAATCAATGTCCTGTACAGCTGCAAAATAATGTCGTAACTCCTATACATAATGCACAGACAAATAAAGGCAAGTATACCAAATGCCTTCTTCACCACCCTGCCTATTCCACTTTCAAAGAACTATGAACCTGTACCTCAACGTCTCTGTTTAGCAACACTCCCCAGGCCCTTCCCATTAAATGTATAAGTCCTGCCCTGATTTGTTTTTCCAAAATGCAGCACCTCACATTTATCTGAATTCCACTCCATCTGCCACTCCTCAGCCCAGTTGATTGAAGTCTCATTGTACTCGGAGGTAACTTTCTTCCCTGTCCACTGCGTCTCCAATTTTGGTGTCTATGTAACATCACTAATCATAGCTCCTATATTCACATCGAAATCATTTATATAAATGATGAAAAGCAGTGGACCCAACACCAATCCTTACACCATATTGCTCATCACAGGGCTCCAGTCCGAAAAGCAACCCTCTACCATTATCCTCTGTCTCCAATTTTCCAGCCAATTTTGTATAATTTGTTAACCAGTCTGTTATGTTGAACCTTGTTGAACATCTTTCTGAAGTCCAAGTTAGTGATTTCCATGCACAAAGCTATGCTGACTATCCCTAATTATTTCTTGCCTTTCCAATTCCATCCAAATCCTGTCCCTGAGAAGCCCTTCCAACAACTTGCCTGTCTTCAGGCTCACCGGTGTATTGTTCCCTGGACTTTCCTCATCACCTTTCTCAAATAATGATGCCCGTCTTACAGCACCTCACCTGTGGCTATTTGTGATACAAATATCTCAGCGAGGGGCCCGGCAATCACTTCGCTAACTTCCCACAAAGTTCTGGGACACACCTGATCAGGTCCCAGGGATTTATTCAGCTTTATGTATTATAAGATATCCAGTACCTCATTCTCTGTAATATGGACACTTGTCAAGTTATCACTATTTATTTTTTCAAACTGTCTCACTTCCACATTCTCCAAGTAAAAGCTGACATGAAATCCTCCCACCCCGATGATTCCACAGACAGCCTTGCTGATCTTTGAGGGTCCCTAATCTCTGCCTGGTTACTCTTTTGTACTAGGTGTATTTGTCGAATCTCTTTGGGTTCTTCCTTAAACCTATTTCCCAAAGCTATCTCATGTCCCCTTTTAGCCCTCATGGTTTCCCCCGACTATACTCCTACTGCCCTTTTACTCCTGGAGGGATTCACGCAAACCCAGCTGTCTGTACCTGCCATATCCCTCCTTCGTTTTCTTGACCAGGCCCTCAATTTCTCTCGACAGGCAGCATTCCTTACACCTCCCAGCCTTGGACTTGGAAGGAACATGCTGGCTGTGTACTCTCGTTGTTGCAGGCCTATTGATGCAATGGCAGATGAGGACAGAGAAGCAATCATTCTCAGTAAAGAGGTGGTGTTGGGAAAGATAACAGCCTAAAGGTAGATGGGTCGTATGGCTGTGATGGAGTGCATCCCAGGGGACTATAACAGATGGCAGAGGGTAAATAGCCAACACACTCGTGATAATTCACTAAAATGTGCTGGACTCTGGGACGGTTCTGACAGATGAGATAGCTGCAAATGTGATGCTAATATTTTAAAATGGACCTGTTAGCATAACTTCTGTAGTGGGGGAAATGCTCGATCTCTCAAGGAAGAAATAGTGAGCTATCTGGATAGACATTGTCTCAGAGCAGACACAGCATCGATTCATGAAAGGTAGACAACACTAAGCTGAGTGGTAGAGCAATGTGTGCAGAGGCCAATGTAAGTCTGCAGAGGGATACGGATAGGTTAAGTGAGTGGGTAAGGGTCAAACAGATGGAGGACAATGTTGGGAAATGTGAGGTCATCCATTTTGGTCGGACTAACAGCTAACTGATGAAATGGTGAAAACTTGCAGCAGTCTGTTGTACAGAGGGAGCTGGGTTTCCTTGTACATGAATCACAGGAAGTTGGTTGCAGGTGCAGCAGGTAAATAAGACAGTGAAGGGAATATTGTCCTTCATTGCTAGAGGGATGGTTATGCTGCAGCTGTACAGGGTGCCGGAGAGGCCACACCTGGAGTACTGCGTACAGGTTTGGTCTCCTTACTTCAGGAAGGATGTACTGGCACTGGAGAGGGTGCAGTGGAGGATCACTAGTTTGAGTCAGGATTTCAGAGGGTTGACGTATGCGGAGAGATTGAGAAAACTAGTTCTATACTCATTGGAGTTTCGGAGTATGGGGGTTGGATAGGAAAAAAATTGAAATTATTAAGGGAGTAGATAAACTAGAAGCAGGGAGGTGATTTCCACTGGGGACGGAGCAAAGTCGGGAGCAGAGCGTCAAAATAAGGGGATATCAGATTTAGGACTGAGTTCAGGATGGACTTCTTCAGATAAATCTGTGAATCTGTGGAATTTGCTGCTGAGTGTAGCAGTTGACGTTATCAACTTGACGATCGTTATGTCAAAAGGTAGATTTGTGAACAGGAAAGGAATTAAGGGTTATGGTGAGAGAACAGGAAAGTGGAGCTGAGGCCATGAAAAGATCAGCCCTGACCTTATTGAATGGCAGAGCAGGCTTGAGGGGCCAGGTAGCCTACTCCTGCTCCTCTTCCTTCTGTTCTTATGTTCCCACTTTCCAGCTGTCCCTTTACCTGGGAATAGCAAAGAAATATTGAACGCTCTCGCTTTGTACCGTCAAAATTCGCCTTTGTCCAATTTAGAACACTGTTTAGATCTGGTTTATTATTTTCTGTAACTATTTCAAAACTAGTAGAATTATCAGAGAATCCTGACAGCGTGGAAGCAGGCTATTCGGCCCATCACATCCACACTGACCCTCAAAGCCTCCTACCTTAAACCTGTAACGCTGCATTTCCCACGGCTAATCCACCTAGCCTGCACATCCCTGAACAATATGGGCAATTCAGCCTGGAATATCCACCCAACCTGCATATCTTTAGATAGTGGGAGGAAACCACAGCAAACAGATGAAACCCACGCAGGTAATAACAAGGTGATCATCCCTTTCTTATTTCCCCGGTCAACCTAAATAACTTCGCTGGACGTAATCTCAGAATATCCTCCCTCAGCACAACTGTAATGTTACCCCTAATCAAAAAGGCCACTCCACCTCCTCTCATGTCCCCCTTTCTATCCTTCCTCTTGCATCGATACCCTGGAACATTACGCTGCCAGTCCTACCCATCTCTGAGTAACGTTTCTGTAATACTTATGATATCCCAGTGCCACGTTCAAAACCATACCCTGAGCCCATCTTCCTTCCCTGTCAGGCCTCTTGCATTGAAGTAAATGCAGTGTAACTTGTCAGCTCTACCTGGTTCTATGCCTTGCCCTTGCCTGCCTTGCCTGTCTGACTTCTGAACTGTACCAGCCTCAGACTTACCTCTTTTCTCACTATCTCTTTGAGTTTACCCACACTCCTTCACTGGTTTAATGACTCCTGAGTAGTACGAGCAAATCTCCCTGCCTGGATATCAGACACCTTCCAATTCAGGTACAATCCATCCTTCTTATGCACATCAACTCTACTCAAGAGGAGATTACAATGATCAAAAGATGTGAATCCTTCTGCCCTACACCAGCTCCTTAGCCAATCATTCATCTCCTCCATCCTGCTATTCCTAGTCTCACGAGTATGTAGCACCTGGAGTACTCCACATATTATGACCGAGGACCTGGTTTATTATATTCCAGGCTAATTTGCTATATTCTCTCATCAGGACTTTATCTTTTCCCCTTATGTCATTGGTACCAATGTACAATGACCTCCCACTGGTAATTCTTTCCTTTGACAATATTCTGCTACCTGTCCGAAACATCCTTGACCCTGTCACCAGGGAGGTACCACCCCATTCTGATGTCTCACTGTCAGCTGCAGAAACAGCAGTCTGTGCCCGACTAAAAAGTCCCTTATCATCCTTGAGCATTTGGAATCTGATATACCTCTCATTGTAGTGGAGCCAATCTCAGTACCAGTAACTTGGCTGTCAGTGCAACATTCCCTGAAAGTCTATGACCACCTACATTATTCAAAACAGTAAACTTGTTTGAGATGGGGAGAGCCACAGGAGACTCATGGCTGAAAAAATGTGTTGCTGGAAAATCGCAGCATTGAAGGAGCAGGAGAATCGACGTTTCGGGCATAAGCCCTTCAACATGGATTTAGTAAAGGGAGGTCATGCCTGACAAACCTGTTGGAATTTTTTGAAGAGGTAACAAGTAGGTTAGACCAGGGAAACCCAGTGGATGTGGTCTATCTGGACTTTCAAAAGGCCTTTGATAAGGTGCCACACGGGAGGCTGCTGAGCAAGGTGAGGGCCCATGGTGTTCGAGGTGAGCTGCTGGGATGGATTGAGGATTGGCTATCTAATAGAAGGCAGAGAGTTGGGATAAAAGGTCCTTTTTCAGAATGGCAGCCGGTGACGAGCGGTGTCCCGCAGGGTTCGGTGCTGGGGCCACAGCTGTTCGCATTATATATTAATGATTTGGATGAGGGAACCGGGGTCATTCTAGCGAAGTTTGACGATGATACGAAGTTAGGTGGACAGGCAGGTAGTACTGAGGAAGTGGGGAGGCTACAGAAGGATCTAGACAGGTTGGGAGAGTGGTCTAGGAAATGGCTGATGGAATTTAACGTGAGCAAGTGCGAGGTCTTGCATTTTGGCAAAAAAAATAAAAGCATGGACTACTTTCTAAATGGTGAGAAAATTAATAAAGCCAAAGCACAAAGGGATCTGGGAGTGCTAGTCGAGGATTCTCTAAAGGTAAACATGCAAGTTGAGTCTGTGATTAAGAAAGCGAATGCAATGTTGTCTCTTATCTCAAGAGGTTTGGAATATAAAAGCAGAGATGTACTACTAAGACTTTATAAAGCTCTGGTTAGGCCCCATTTGGAGTACTGTGTCCAGTGTTGGTCCCCACACCTCAGGAAGGACATACTGGCACTGGAACGTGTCCAGCGGAGATTCACACGGATGATCCCTGGAATGACAGGTCTAGCATATGAGGAACGGCTGAGGATACTGGGATTGTATTCGTTGGAGTTTAGAAGATTAAGGGGAGATCTAATAGAGACGTACAAAATAATACATGGCTTTGAAAAGGTGGATGCTAGAAAATTGTTTCTGTTAGGCGAGGAGACTAGGACCTGTGGACACAGCCTTAGAATTAGAGGGGGTCATTTCAGAACGGAAATGCGGAGACATTTCTTCAGCCAGGGAGTGGTGGGCCTGTGGAATTCATTGCCACGGAGTGCAGTGGAAGCCGGGACGCTAAATGTCTTCAAGGCCGAGATTGATAGGTTCTTGTTGTCTAGAGGAATTAAGTGCTACGGGGAGAGTGCTGGCAAGTGGAGCTGAAATGCGCATCAGCCATGATTGAATGGCGGAGTGGACTCGATGGGCCGAATGGCCTTACTTCCACTCCCATGTCTTATGGTCTTATGCCCGAAACGTCGATTATCCTACACCATTGATGCTGCCTGACCTGCTGCGCTTTTCTGGCAACACACTTTTCAGCTCTGTTCTCCAGCGTCTGCAGTCCTCACTTTCTCCACAGGAGACTCATGCTCTACCTACCTCCCTCTCCTACCTTTCCGAGAGGTAACCCAACTACCTGACTGTATCTGCAGTTTTCAGCCTGAAACTGCCACCTATCACACATCCTGACTCTTGTAAATTCTTCATTACCATTCAGCACTACTCCATCTGATCCATGTGATCCAAGAGGATTTGCATCACTTCCTGCAGGCTATCAACAGGATCATTCAAACTCCCCCTACTCTCCTCCAGGAAGTGCACATCACTGTACGAATGGCCATCTCTGCACCTTAATCTGTAGACCCAGAAAATGGCAGAGTCTTACAGCTTTACAAAAGCCTACTCTCGAAAACATTAGAACCTGTATTTTATATTTAAAACATTCAACCAAAAGATCATAACAGAGGCACTTAAACTAGTAAACACTCACCCTACTGAATGTTGCGGATTTTAAAATGTAAAGCAGAGTAAGATTTACCTTTTAACAGACTGAAACCCACTGAGCTGATCCCCGGCTGTGAGTCACAGACATACAGCACGGAAACAGAACCTTCAGTCAAACTCGTCCATACCGACCAGATATCCGAACCTAATCTCATCCCATTTGCCAGCACTTGGTCGATATCCCTCTAAACCCTTCCTATTCATATACCCACCCAGATGCCTAATAAATGATGCAATTGTCGCAGCCTTCACAACTCCCTCTGGCAGCTCGTTCCATAAACGCAACACCGTCGCATGAAAAAGTTGCCCCTTAGGTCCCTTTTATATCTTTCCCCTCTCACGCTAAATCTATACCCTCTCGTTCTAGACTCCCTCACTCCAGTGAAAATACCTTGTCTATCTATCTGATCCATGCTCATGATTTTATAAACCTCTGACACTCCAGGGAAAACAGCCCCAGACTATACAGCCTCTCCCTATATCTCAAACCCTCCAACCCTGGCAATATCCTTATAAATCTTCTGTGAACCTTTCAAGTTACACAACATCCTGGTAGGTGGAGAACAGAATTGTGCACAATATTGCAAAAGTGGCCAAACCAATGTCCTGAACAGCTGCAACATGACCTCCCAACTCTCTTACTCAATACTCTGACCAATAAAGGAAATCATACCAAACACCTTCACTATCCTATCTACCTGCGCCTCTACTTTCAAGGAGCTATGAACCTGCACAGCAAGGTCTCTTTGTTCAGCAACACTCCCCAGGACCTGACCATGACGTGTATCAGTCCTACTAAGCTTTGCCTTTCCAAAATGCAGCACCTCGCACTTCTCTGAATTGAACTCCATCTGCCACTCCTCAGCCCATTTGCCCATCTGATCAAAATCCCATTGAAATCTGAGGTAACCTTCTTCACTGTCCACTACACCTCCAATTTTGGTGCCATCTACAAACTTACTAACTATACCTCCTGTGTTCACATCCAAATCATTTATATAAATGATGAGAAGTAGTGGACCCAGCACCGATCCTTGCAGCACTCCACTAGTCACAGGCCTCCAGTCTGAAAAATAATCATCCATCACCACCACCCTCTATCTTCTGCCTTTGAGCCAGTTCTATATCCAAATGGCTACTTCCATGAGATCTGACCTTGCTAATCAGTCTCCCATGGGGAACCTTGTCGAACGCCTTACTGAGGTCCATATAGATCACATCTACTGCTCTGCCCTCCTCAATCCTCTTTGTTACTTCTTAAAAACCAGATCGAGTATGTGACACATGATTTCCCATGCAGAAAGTTATGCTGACTATCCCTAATCAGTCTGTGCTTTTCCAAATACACGCAAATCCTGTCGCTCAGGGCTCCCTCCAACACCTCGTCGAGCACAGCGTCTGTAGCTCTCTGGCTTGTCCAAACCGCCTTCGTTAAATAGTAGCACCATATTAACCAACCCGCAGTTTTCCGGCACCTCAGCTATGACTACCAATAATACAAAAATCTCAGCAAGAGGCCCAGAAATCACTTCCCTCGCTTCCTACAGAATTTTTGGGTACACCTGATCAAAGCCTGGGGATTGATCCACCTTTATGCGTTCCCACATATCCAGAACTCTGTATTATGGACATTTTCAAGATGTCACCATTTATTTTCCCACATTCTACATCTCCCGTGTCCTTCTCCACAGTAAATACTGATGCAAAATATTGCATCTTAATAAAACAAACGAGGGCAGGACTTACACTAATTAAAAGTAAGGCTTTGAGTAGTGATATGGATCAAAGAGACCGAGGGGTTCAGGTCTTCTTCGTCTGTGTCACATGTAGACAGGGTGGTTAACAAGGTGGTTAGCACACTTACCTTCATTGCTCAGACCTCTGAGTACCGGAGTTGGGAATTTAGGTTGAGGCTGTACAGGATGTTGGGGAGGCCTCTTCTGGAATACTGTGTCCAGTTCTGGTTGTGCTGTTATAGGAAGGATATTATTAAATTGGAGTGGTTTCGGAAGAGACTAACCGGGATGTTGCCATGAATGGAGGGATTGTGTCATAAGGAGAAGCTGGATAGGCTGGGACGCTTTTTCACTCGAGCGTAGGAGGTTGAGGGATGACCTTAGAGGTTTATAAAACCATGAAGCGTATAGACAAGGTGAATGGCCGGGGGTGGGGGGGGAGGTGGTATTCAAAACCTGGGCGCATACAATTTGAAAATAGATGAGAAAGGTTTAAAAAACAAATTGGGGATTTCTTTTTACTTTTACATGTGTGAAGTGAACTCCCAGAAAAAGAGGCAGCTGTGAATACAATTACAATGTTTAAAAGACATTTAGACAAGTACATAAACAGGAAATGTTTGGATGAATGTGGACCAAGTGGAGGGAGGGGCGATTAGATTAGTTGGGAATTATGGTCGACACGGACTGGTTTAACCACAGGGTCTGTCTCTGTGCTGTATCACTTTATGACTAACTCTCGCTATCTCTGTGAATTCCTCCATCCTCACAACTCCCCAGATCACTGTCACCTCATCCAGACTAAACTCTTCCATATCTCTAGAAATCCTCTCGAGCCTCAGAACCATCACTATCTCTGGTATCACAAACATCTCAATCTCTTTAACATCCTCCAATCTCCTCCTGTCATCACCCTCACGATCTCTAATCTTGACAACCCCCACAAATCTGTCCTACTCCACAGTAAACACTGATGCCACTCGTTTAGTATCCCCCCAACAACCCCATCTCCTGCGTCGTCACACATAGGCTGCCTTGCTGATCTTTGAGGTGGCCTATTCTCTCTCTATTGACCCATTTGCTCTTAATGTATTTCTAAAAACCCTTTCCCTATTCGCCAAAGCAGTCTCCTGTCCCCTTTTTGCCTGACTGATTTTACTCCTCTTGCCTTTATACTGGAAGGATGTTTGTGATTTTTTGGATTGGAAAAAATGCGAAATATCACATTTTGGTAAAACAAACGAAGGCTGGACTTACACTGATTAAACGTTGGCCCTCGGATAGTGATATAGAACAAAGAGACCGAGGGGTTCAGGTCTTTGAAATATGTGTCACATGCAGACAGGGTGGTTCAGAAGGGCTTTAGCACATTTGCCTTCATTGCTCAGATCTTTGAATATAGGAGTTAGGACGTTATGTTGAGATTGTACAGGATGTTGGGGAGGCCTCTTCTGGAATACTGTGTCCATTTCTGGTTGTGCTGTTATAGGAAGGATATTATTAAATTGGAGCAGGTTCAGAATAGATTTACCAGGATGGTAATGGGAACGGAGGGATTGAATTATAAGCAGAGTCTGGATAGGCTGGGTCCTTTTTCACTGGAGCACAGGAGGCTGAGGGGTGACCTTATTAGAGGTTTACAAAATCCTGAAGAGCTTCGGTAATGTGAACAGCAGGTGCCCTTTCCAGGAGGGGGCGCGATTCAAGATTGGGGACATACGTTTCTCACGTTAAAAAGTAAGGCTTTAAAAAGAAGTTCCAGATTTTATTTTTTGTTTCTGCACAGAGTGGTTCACACGTGGAATAAAGTTGCAGAGGACATGGTAGATGTGAATACAATTACAATTTCAGGGTGGAACAGTGGCTCAACGGTTAGCAATGCTACCTCTCAGCGCCAGGGACACAGGCTCAATTCCTGTATTGGGTGACTGTCCATGTGGAGTTTGCATATTCTTCCCCATGACAGCGTGGGTTCCTCCAGGTGCTGCCGTTTCCTCCCACAATCCACAGATGTACAGGGTAGGTGAACTGGCCGTGCTCAATTGCCCATAGTGTTCAGGGATGATTGGGTTGAGTGAATTAGTCAGGTGTAAATATAGAGCAAAAGGGTAGGAGAATGGGATTCTAATAGGAAAAAACCATTTGGACCCGTATATCAATAGGGAATGCTCGGATGGACTTGGACCAAGTGGAGGCAGGTGCGATTAGTTCAGTTCGAATTTATGGTCGACACGGACTGGTTGGACCACAGGGTCTGTGTCGATGCTGTGTAACTTTATGACTCGTTACCTCTGTAAATTCCTCTATGTTTGGAACTCTCCCTATCAGTGCCACCTCATCCAGCCTTACAAATCCTCCTCATCTCTATAATTCCACTCCAGCCTCAAAATCCAAAAACCTCTATCACAAATATCTCTATCTCTGTAACATCCTCCATCCTCACAATCCTTTCCAACTTGCATCTCCTCCAGCTTCATTATCCTTCCCATGTCTAATCCCCTCCAGTCTCTCAAAGCTCTGCTACATGTGCCTTTCTTTATTTCCAGCTTTCAGGATGCCCAATGTTTATTTCTCACTCGATGACTGCCCTTTACAATTCCTGTGCTGAGCTTCTGAATTTCCTCTTAAACCTCTGCGTCTCACTTTTCTCCCAAAAACATTGACCAATCACGTGTCATCTATTCTAGTATCACCTCTTCTGACCTGATATCCAACGGAGCCTGTCATATTCCTATAATAAACATCTCAGCGGTAAACAGAACAGAAAATGGCTCTGGTGGTCCATCGAGTCTGTGAGAAAGAAAATTATCACCGAAAACTACCACCATACTACTATCCTCATCTATTTTCCAGTACTTATGGAAAAGTGTCATCTATCATGGCATAGCAAGTGCACACTAAATACATCTCAAATGTTTTGGGGATTTATGTCTCCCACCTTCACAGACAGTGAGGTTTAGTGCAACTGGTGCTCGATGATGACATCACCCACAGGAACACAGAGCAGCTGGGTCTGTGCAAACCAGAGATCGCCCACACATTGGGAAGGATGGCAGGGTCCCTGAGAGGGGGCACAGGAGAGTTACCAGGATGGCTCAAAGAATGGGGGATTTTAGTTGCAGGGACATAGGTGTTGTGAATACAGATCAAGAATATCCATCTACAATCGATGGACTCTTGTTCTCAACCTCTCCCCTTGCCTGGGCTGTGGTAACCTTCAGGTTAAACCAACACCAGACATCTCTCCCTCATGAGAGAGCAGCCCTATGGTTTGGTAGGACAATGCTGACTTTACCTTTTAGACAGTGATGCCAATGTGCATCTGGGGTGGAGAGAGGGAATGTTGAAGGTGGTGGATGGGACACCACTCAGGCACAGTGCTTTGTCCTGGAGGATGTTCGCTTTCTTTAATACTGTTGAGGGCTGCACTATATTTAGGCAGGGTTAATTGAGTTTGAATTGAGTATATAGATGTGGAGATTTAGTAATCAGTGGTGGGGCCTTTAATGGAAGGTAGTGAATTGAAATAAATATCTCACTACAATTTTGGTTTAGACAGTTATCTTTAGTATTTAATATTGGTAGCAGAGAATGATTCAAAATGTAAGGTTTTGGGGTATGACAGATTTGAATGGACATCTGTGTGGCCACCAGGAAACCATTTGGATGCATTATTCCAATACAGTCTCAAACCTGGAAATGTTAAGAGCCTATGATCTATCTGATGAGGAAATGTCATATCATATTATATTTCTTGTACACTTTGTCACACTTAAAGATTTCAGACTTTTGTTTCTGTAGAGATTTTTGTGTAATCTTGTTAGAGTCACCACTCAAATACAAATGGCATTATAGACTGTGGGAAAATCAGGATATACAAACGTTCTTTGGTCCTCCACTTTGGGCTTATTTCAGTAAGTATGGCTTTACAAACAGCTGATGTTATACTCTGTATGCTGTAAATGGGAATTTTACTGGATAAATTCTGTTATAAATATGGGTAAAATTTATGATGGAAGGAATAAACAGGGAGTGTTTTGAGCAGGAAGAGATTAACCTAATGACAATAATAGTATTATTTATTTTCTAAGGTTAGCATTAAAATCACCCTTTAGATTCTAATGCGGGGAGAAGGTAAATATTATTAGTGACAGAGGATCCAGATTGCTCAAATCCAGTGGTTGATGGCCAGTTTCATCTCTCTCCAAATGTGTATACTTACCTCGGCCTGATAAACATATATAGGGCTTTTTGCCCAAAATGTCGATTTTTCCTGCTCGTCGGATGCTGCCTGACCTGCTGTGCTTTTCCAGCACCACTCTAATCTAGACCCCCATATATACAGAAGAGCCCAAAATTGGAGTGTTGCCTTTCAGTAGTGTTTGAAAACAGTTCTATTCCAAAAGGGTGTTTGAAGCTTAGGAGTGTCTCGCCAATTGTAGCTGATGCTGGGTTAATTATCGACTTTTAAATTTGAAATTGTTAAATATTAAGCAGGGGCGAAATCAAGTATATGGAGTTGGCCGCAAATTGGCCATGAATGACTGAGCAGGCTTGAGGACCCTACTTCTGTACCTGCGTTCTAAATTCTCAGGATTTCCTGTTGAAATGTTCAAAACAATTTTCCAATTATGTTGTTTGCAGAAGAAATGGTGCTCCAGTTTCTTCCCACAGTCCAAATATGTGCAGGTTAGGTGAATTGGCCATGCTAAATTGCCTGTAGTATTAGGTGAAAGGGTAAATGTAGGGAATGGGTCTAGGTGGGTTGCTCTTCGGTGGGGCGGTGTGGACTTGTTGGGCCGAAGGGCCTTTTTCCACACTAAGTAATCTAATCTAATCTGATGCAGGCAAGTGGAGAATGTTCCAACACAATCCTGATGTTGTCTATAAGGCACACAAACAGACATTGGGGAATCAGGGGTTTGGGAAAACTGAGATTGTTCTCCTTGTAGCAAAGGTAATTGAGGGGAGCAGAGAGACAAGTGCTTACAAAACATATACATTAGGATGTTAAACCTTACACTCATCAACTCATCATAAAAGGATTACTGGACACATATTGAAGATTTCGGGGAGATCTATTGACAGGGTGGTTTGGTTCAAAGGAGAATTTTTATGCAGAAAATGGAATTGAGCTGGAACAAAATACTCACACACAGTGCAAATATCCAGGTCCTGATGAATGGAGTAATTCAATCAGAGTTTGGCTTTACAATTACTGGGATTCCCATCTGAATATCCACCTGTAGTATCCTGTCATACAAGTTTTTAAAATCTGTCACCGTCAGTTCAGGTTAGAAACTCACACAATCCCCTCCTCCTGGTCCAGGATGACTGGACACATTACCCCTTGTGGAGGTCAGCAATCAGTTCAGGGGGAAATCTGTGTGGGTTTCTATGAGTTTCCACCTTGGGACTTCATGGGACTGAACAGGACAGATGTTTGACACATGGGAGAGAATGTTCCAAGGGTCAGTGAGATGTGGAGAGCAGGATTTGCTTCCTTTTCTTTCCTTCCGTGCTGCCGCTGTGCCTCATCAATAAGACATGGGGAGCGAAAGGCTCATGCAGCTCGATGGGCAAGTTGTCTCCATTCTGACCAATGGGCAGCAAGATCCTCCCAGTCATTCCAAAGAGTCTCTCTGAAGACAGCAACTCAGCATGCTTCCCACTGTCCTGTGCTCCCTGGAAAGATTTAGAAGAATGAGGGGGGAATCTCCGAGAAAATGTAGAACAGTAAACTTCCAAAAGGATTATAAACTGTTTACAGAAACGGATTTGTTGGAGAAGTGAACACCAAATTGGCAAATGGAGCATAACTTGGGATAATGTGAAGTTGTTCATTTTGGAGGAGGTAATAAAAGAACAGAGGACTATTTAAATGGTGGAAACTGCAGAAAGCTGCAACACAAAAGAGACGAGGAGATAATTGTGCAGGAAACACAGAAAGCTAGCACACAGTTACAACAGGTCATCAGGAAGGGAGATGAAACGTTGTTCCTTGTTTGAAGGGATTTGCAGTATAAGAGTTTGGAGTATATACCTGAGAGCAACTTTATAAAGTGCGAGTGAGACCACATATGCAGTAATGAGAGACGTTTTGGTCCCTTTAGTTAAGGGAATACATCACTTCATCGGAGGCATTTAGAGAAGATTGACTGGGATGATCCCTGGTTTGCAGGGACTCTCTTTTAAGAAAAGGCTGAAGAAGTTGGGACTCGACTCACTGGATTTGGGGGAGAATGAGAGGGGATCTTATTGAAACATATAGGCTTATTAAGGGGCATGACAGGTTAAATACTGAGAATATGTGTCCCATCATGAGGGAACCTGGAACCAGTCTCTGGGTCAGTTGCAGAATCAACGGTTCTGTTTTAGATTTGTCAACTTTAATGCAACACAGATATGGGTAAGGGGTTTCAATAGCAATGGACCTGGAGAAAAGCAACATTTTAGAGATTGGAGTTCCTGGTGTTTGCGATTATGTAGATGTCTGATCAGAAGATCACCTTGGGGTCAGAATATGAGAGCAATATTGTGAAGAGTGTAGTTCTGCCTCTGGCATTTCCTAGTGAGAGGGAGGGGCTCAGAGTAAGGGAAAGGAATTTATAATAGCAACTGAAGGCAATGGGTTGAACCATGCAGTGTTTCATTGGAGCAAATTGCAGCCAATTGAGTGGTAACCAGTTTGATGAATGAGTAACAGTGGAGCAATGGAGAGGGATGATAGGGAGAGAGAGCTGGGCAATGTCAGTGTACATGTGAAACCAATACGATGTCACCTCCTGGCAGTATGTAGGTGAGATACAGGAGGGGACAAAGATAGATCCTGATGGACACTACATATGAGGAATTCAGAAAGGAAAGGGAGAGTGGAGATGGAGCAGGATTTTCCAACAACCTTGAGGTTAAATATTAGTTCTTAGCAGAATTGGAGAGAAGGGCATAACCAGAAAAGACAGACAGAACAAGGAACAATATTTGTGAATTGGGGAGGGGGAGTGATGAGGAGGGGCCCGACTCCAAAACTGCTATTTCTACATCAGTGACATCACCCAACTCCACCCTAGTCTCAGCTCATTTACTGAAATACTCGTCCATCCCTGTGTTATCTCCAGATTTCGTTATCCAAACACAGTCCAGGCCAGCCTCCCACATTCAACTTACATATAAGCTCAAGAGTATCTGAAATCCTACTGCCCAAAGTGCTCACTTGTACTAAAGCTTGTTGATCCATCAAAAGGCTCCTTTAACAAGAAACAATTTAAAATTCTCTCCCTTGATGTAATTCCTGGCTGTGAACATCCATGTCTCCTTGCACCACACAACCTGTGAGACCCTGATAACTCATTTTCTTTCAGACTCCCAAAGATGCATTTATTCATTGCTTCACCAGTCTGGCTGTTTCGACACGGTCAAGGCAACACAGTCTGGAATTCGCACCCTGACCCTCTCAGACTTGCTTTCCTCCTTTAAGGTATTCCTGAAAACCTGCTCATTTGGCAATACTTTTGATCACCTGACCTAATATCCCCATCTGTGGCCTTATGTCAGAAATTCTCAATTTCTGTGAAATTACAAAAATTATAAAAATACAAACTGTTGTTGATTTGCACACATATTGTCAACTCTTCACTGGCGCTGAGTGAATAATCTGTAACATCTCTTACCCAAGAACATTGTGGGATAACCTTCACCACACGAACTGCAGCTGGACAAGGAAGTCAAACATCACCCTCTCCACAGGCAATGGGACTTTGCCATTAATCACTGGTGTCTGTGGAGAGAAAAACACAGTTGATATTTCAGGGAGTGCTAAATGCATTACAGGAAATGAGAATGTTGCAGAATTTGATGGTCAGAAATGGAAGGAAAATGCACTCTTTTGTTGAAAAGAAAAGAATTATTCACTGGCAAAGATACTGTGGAAAGTTTAGTCCATTTAGAGAGCAGCACATTGTCAGGGGTTGGGCAGCAGAGGAAAATTAACTTACAAAACGTCTGTGAAAGTAACAGTAAATAATAATAAACAAACCAAACAGCCTGTGCCCAAAGACTTGAACTCCCCTTCCCGCTCCACCAAGAACATGCAGGTCCTGGGCCACCTCCACTGCCAAATGCCAGGCATCTGAAGAACGCCTCTTCTGTGTTCAGATCCTCCAACCACATGGGATCAATGTGGATTTCACCAGTTTCCTCATTTCCACTCCCCCCACCTTATCCCAGAACCAGCCTTCCAATTCAGCACCGCCCTCTTGACCTACCCTACATGTCCATCTTCCTTCTCACCGATCAGCTGCTGCCTGACCTGCTGTGCTTTTCCAGCATCACACTCTTTGACATTGAAAATATACTGACTCTGAGACTGTGTAAATCCTGCCCTATCACTCCCTGCCAAGGAAGGCTGCGCATGCGTCCCCCTACAGCTTGCCCCTCACAAAGTCGACGGCCACACACGTGTCCCGTGGATCACTGCCCCCAATAAAGATGGCGGCAATCACTCACACCTTTCACCAGTTTCCAGTTTGCTACAAACATAGGCCTGGGATTTTCAAATTTGTGTTCTCCGATGTGCACTAAGTTCTGTAAAACGTTTCAGCCCATTCCATTAAAATTTCCTTCACTTCCTGGTCAATAGGTCTTTCCATAACCGTGCCCTGCACCTTCACACGTTCCCAATGGCTTGGTCCCAACAACACTGTGCTGCCAGTGAAGCTTATCACGTGGTTGAGTACAGCCACGCCCCTCATTCACTCAGATTAGTTGGAGGACCTACCGGCACTGCCTGGTCCTCCAGTCCCATCCCCATCGTCTTCTTGGTCTTGCACTGAGATCAATCACCAGAGGCCCATTGTGGGCTGGAGCATGCTCAGTACTTCCTGCTTTTGCTGCTGTTCATCAGGTATAAAAGAGAGAGGGCTCAGCCCTGTTTCTCCTAATGTCAGACATTAACAACAACGACTTGCATTGTGTGGAGCCTTTTACACTGACAAATCTCCTAAAGTGATTCACGAATGATAGAAACGTTGATTAAAGAGAACAACTTTAACATACATCTTTGAGGAGTACAGAGGGGGTTAGGAAGGATATTGAAGAGTTTATTTTTTAGATTAGATTATTTAGACAAACCGTCTAAAGAGCAACCCACCCAGACCTATTCCCCTACATCTAACACTACGGCAATTTAGCATGGCCAATTCACCTAACCCGCACATTTTTGGACTGTGCGAGGAAACCGGAGCACCCGGAGGAAACCCACGCAGATACGGGGAGAATGCGCAAACTCCACACAGACAGTTGCCTGAGGTGGGAATATAACCCGGGTCTCTGGCGCTGAGAGGCGGCAGTGTTAACCACTGTGCCACCGTGCCGCCCATCTGCAGCTGTCCTCTGCAGCTCCAATCATAGAGTGACGTCTGTGGGGAACAGCTTACAACGGAGGCAGATAGTGGCTAACCATAATTTAGCAACCCCATTTCCTAGCCCCCGACCCCACACACCAGTCCTTGTTCTCACAGCCTGCCATTACACACTACCTAAGGTTAGCCACTAACAGTCTCCATTAACAGCTAGTCGCCCTCCCCCAGCCAGATCGTTATCGATTCCTTTATCCAGCTCTTCTTCTCGCTCTATCCCCACCTATCCTTTACTCCTTACATCCTCCCCTAAACCCTACCTTCTGCATCTAAACCAACATTTTTTCTCTCAGTATCAGTTCTGAGGAAGGGACACCGGATCTGAAATGTTAACTCTGATTTCTCTTCACAGATGCTGCCAAACCTGCTGAGCTTTTCCAGAACCTCCTGGTTGTTGTTTCTGATTTACATCTCCCGCAGTTATTTTGGTTTTAATTGACCGGGAGTTTGTAATTCAGGTCCAACAGCCTCTGTCCCAGTCTCTGCTGTCTCTCCCACCCCCACCCCCACCCCCACCCAGTGACACTGCACCTGCACAGCTCATGGACGTGTGTCATCTTGCTGGCCACACCCCTAATTCACTCCCATTGGCTGCAGGACCACACAGACTCTCCTCCCATTGGTGTGGAGCTGCTGTCAATCAGCCGGGCCCCATTGTGATGAGAGTGGAGGGCTCCTCCCTCTCTCTGCCCTGGAATGAGCTTCATCATTCACAGTGAATGGGGCAGTATCACAGAGCACAGGGCCTGGGGGCTATTCAGCCCATTGGAGCTGTACTCTCTCCCTCTGGAGATGCTGCAAGTCTGTCCGAATTCCCCTCCTATTTGCCCACAGCCCCCAAATCTTTCCTTCAAAATTAAAATTCCAAGTCTATTTCAGAAAACCTGCTGAATCTGTCGTTAAGACTGTTCCAGATGCTCAGAACTTATTGAGTAAAATAATGTTCTCATTTTCACTTTGTATTATTTGCCAATTACTTGAAAGTAGTTACTAAAAGTTGTGACAGTGTGAACAATTCCTCTCTCTCCGCAAATTCAATATATTGGAACCAAATCTGCACCAGGTCAAAATCACTGCTTCACCTTCTCAGCTCCAAGGACAATTATCTGTGCTGCAGCTTGCTCTCCTCAAAAGAGGAACACATCTTAGTTTATTAACGTCATAGACATGTACAGCACAGAAACAGATCTTCGGTCCAATTCGTCCATGCCAACTAGGAATCCTAAACTACTGGAGTCCCATTTTCCAGCTATTGGCCTGTATCCATCAAAACCCTTACTGTTCACGTACCCAATCGGATGCCTTTTAAATGTTGTGATTTTATCAGCCTCTACTACTTCATCTGGCAGCTCATTCCATACACACACCACACTCAGCTTGAAAACGTTGTCCTTAGATTCCTTTTAAATCGTTGCCCTCTCAACCATGTGCTCTAGTTTTGGACCCACCTAACCTGAGGAAAAAGAACCCCGGCTGCTCACCTTATCCATGCCCCTCGTGATTTTATAAATCTCCATGAAATCACCTCTCAGTCTTGGACTCTCCAGGGAAATTAACCCCAGCCTATTCAGCCTCTCCCTGTAGCCCAAATCCTCCAAACCTGGCAACGTTTTTGTAAATCTTGTCCGAACCTTTTCACGTTTCACAACATCCTTCCCAGAACAGGGAAATTCAAACTGAAAACAGAATACGAGAAATGGCTTCATCAATGTCTTTTAAATGTTGTAATTGTACTAGCCTCCACCCCTTCCCTTGGCAGCTCACTCCAAACATGCCCTGTCCTCAAACTGTCCAATTCTGGCAAAGTCCTTGCAAACAATTTCTGAAATGTTTCAAGTTTCACAACATCATTCCTGGAACAGGGAGATTGGAACTGAAAAAAGAATTCCAGAAGAGCCTTAATCAATGTCCTGTACAACCACAACATGACGGAGAGCATAACAAACGCTCCATTCACTCCCTTGCCTACCTGTGACTCTACTTTCAAGGAACGATGAACCTGCACTCCAAGATCTGTTTGCTCAGCAACATTCACCAGGACCTTACCAGTAAGTGTATAAGTCCTGCCCTGATTTGCCTTTACAAAATCCAACAGCTAACATTTATCTCAATTGAACTCTATCTGCCATTCCTTGCTCCACTGGCCCATCTGATCAAGATCCTGTTGTATTCTGAACTAACCCTCTTCGCTGTCCACTACACCTCCAATTTTGGTGTCTTGTGTACAGCGACTAATCATACCTCATATTCACACACAAGTCATTTATTTAAGGACCCAATAATCGATCCTTGTAGCACACTGCTGCTCACAGTCCTCCAGTCCACAAAGCAAATCTCCATCATCACTCTCTGTCTCCAACCATCAAGCCAGTTTTGTACCCAAATGGCTTGTTCTCCCTTCATTCCATGTTATGTAACCTTGCTAACCAGTCTGCTTTGTGGAACCTTGTCGAATGTCCATATAAACAACGTTCACAGCCTGGTTTAATCAATTTTCTTTGTCACTTCAAAACATTCAGTTAAGTTAGTGAGACACGATTGTGCACGTACAAAGCCACATTGACAACAGGAGAAAGTGAGGACTGCAGATGCTGGAGATCAGAGCTGAAAACGTGTTGCTGGAAAAGCGCAGCAGGTCACGCAGCATCCAAGGAACAGGAGAATCGATGTTTTGAGAAGGGCTGACACCCGAAACGTCGATTCTCCTGTTCTTTGGATGCTGCCAGACCTGCTGTGCCTTTCCAGCAACACGTTTTCAGCTCCACATTGATAACAGTCAATGATTATTCCTTACTTTTTCCAAACAGATGGATATCCTGTCCCTCAGAATCCCTTCCAACAACTTGCCTGCCACTGACTTCAGGCTCACTATTCTCTTGTTCCATGGCCTCTCCTTACCACCTTTTTTAAAATAATGGCACCTCACCTGTCACTATCAATGATACAAATACCTCAGGAGAGGCCCAACAATCACTTCCCTCGATTTCGAGACAGTTCCAGGTTACATCTGATCATGTCCCAGGGCTTTATCCACCTTGATGCGATTCAAGACATCCAGTACACTCCACTCTAACATGGATACTTTTGAAGTTCTCTCTGTTTATTTCTCCAAACTCTCGAGCTTCCATATCTTTCTCCAGTAAAAATGACGTGAAATATTTGCATATCTTTCCAACCCCCCAGTGGTTCCATAGACAGCCTCGTTAATCTTTAAGGGGTCCTATTCTCTGGTCCAGTTCAACTTTTGTCTGTGATATATTTGTTTAAACTCTTTGGATTCTACTTAAACCATTTCCTGAAGCTATTTCATGTAAAACAGCATCAGCAGCAAGCAACAGAGCTAAGTGATCCTACATCCAATGGAACAGATCGGAGCTCTGCAGTTCTGCCACACCCAGTTGTGAACGGTGATGGACATTTAAACAACTTACTGGAGGAAGTATCACAGATATCCTCACCCTTACTGATGGAGGGGTCTCACACACCCATGCACCAGATAAGACAACAGCATTTGCTGCAATCTTCAGCCAGAAGTGCAAAGTGGGATGATCCATCTGAGCCTTCTCCAGTGGTTGAAGCCAGTTTCATTCAGTTTGAATAACATCAAGAAATGGTTAAGTAGTGCAAAGGCTATGGGCTCTGCCAATATTCTGGCAATCATACTGATGGTTTGTGCTCCAGAACTTGCCACCCACCGAGCCAAGTACCGCTCCAGCACTGGCATCTACCGACAATGTGGAACATTGCCCAGGGATGGTCAACACAAAAACACAGGGCAATCCAACCCAGGCAAGTTCCATCTATCAGTCCACACTCGATCAGCAGTAAAGTGATGGAAGATGTTATAAACATGGCTATCAAGCAGCAGCTGCTCAGCAACAGCCAGCTGAATGACACTCATTTTAGGCTCCACCAGGGCCACTCAGCTCCCGATTGTGTTACCGCCCTGATTCACAATCTGACAACTAACTGAATCCCAGAGGTGAGGCGAGTGTGACAGCCCAGTGCCACTCCAAGATCACTATTTCTAGCTGATTCTACCCTTGTCTCAGCTCACATACTCTCATCCACCTTGTGTTATCTCCAGACTTCAGTATCCAAACACACTCCTGGCCAGCTTCCCACATTCAACCTCCCTGTAATCTTAAGAAAATCTAAATTTCTGCTGCCCAAGTACTCCCTCGTACCAAAACTTGTTGATCCATCAAAAGGCTCCTATTCATAATCAACAACATAGAGCCACAGAGATGTACATTATGGAAACAGACCCTTCAATCCAACCCATCCATACCGACCAGATATCCCAACCAAATCTAGTCTCACCTGCCAGCATCCGGCCCACGTCCCTCAATTTAAAATTCTCACCCTTGATTTAATTTCTGGTTGTGATCATCCCTTGCTCGCCGCATCACACATCCTTGAAGACCTCAACAACCCATTCTGTTCGAGACTCCCAATGATCTGTTAATTCATTACTTCACCTGTGTGGCTGCTTTTATAGTTGCCAAAGCAACATTTTCTGAAATTCGCAGCCAAAACTTCTCAGGTCTGCTTTCCTCCTTTAAGACATTCCTCAAAGCCTGCTTATTTGGCAATGCTTTTGGTCACCTGACCTAATATCATCAGTCTCTGACCTTATGTCTAAAGTTCCCAATAATATTTTGGTGAAATTATAAGCAGGATAATAAAACTACAACCTGTTCTTGATTTGGACATTACCTTCAAATCATCACTATTGCTGTAATGAATACTCTGTAATGTCTCTTACCCAACCACATTGTGGGAGCACCTTCTCCACACAAACTGCAGCTGTACACAAAAGTCAAACATCACCCTCTCCACAGGCAACAGGGCTTTGGCATTAATCACTGGTATCTGTGGAAGGAGAAACACAGCTGATGTTTCAGGGAGTGCAAAGCGGATTACAGGGAATGAAAGTGGTGCAGAATTTGATAGTCAGAAATGGAAGGAAAATACACTTGCTTATTGGAAGAAATAATTCTTGAATGTCAAAGATTTTTCAGAAAAAAATTAATAAGTAGCACATGGTCAGGGGCTGGGTAGCAGTGAAAAATTAACTTACAAACATGTCTGTAAAAGTAATCGTAAAATACTAAACAGACCAAAAATACACCCATTGTTCGATACTGAGCAAGCTAGATATTGACAAAGTGGTCATAAGGCAGCCCAGAGATGAAGCAGAGTTGTATAAGCTGTTATGATCCCACAGTCATAGAGATGTATAGCACCGACACAGACCCTTCGGTTTAACTCATCCATGCCAGCCAGGTATCCGAACCTAATCTATTCCCATTTGCCAGCACTTGGCCCATATCCCTGTAAATGCTTCCTAATCAGATCATGTGTCTATTTAGATGCCTTCAATGAGTTTTAATTGTACTAGCCTCCACCACCTTCTCTGGCAGCTCATTCCACAAACTGCATGAAAGAGTTTTCCTTTAGGCCCCTTTGAATTTTTGCCCCGTTCACCCGAAAGCAATGTCCTCTACTTTTGAACACCACTACTCCAGGGAAAACATCTTGTTCATTTACTCTGTTCATGCTCCTCATGATTTTATAAACCTCCATAACATCACCACTCAGCCTATGGCACTCCAGGGAAAACAGCCCCAGCCTATTATGCCTCATCCTGTAGCTCAAATCCTCCAACTCGAACAACATCCTTGTAAGTCTTTTTTGAAACCTTTCATGTTTCACAGCACCCTTCTGATAGGAGGCAGGCCAGAATTGCACACAATATTCCAAAAGTGGCCTAACGAATGTCCTGTACAGCAACATGACCTCCCACATCCTATACTCAATGCTCTAACCAACAAAGGGAAATACACTGAACACCTTCTTCATCATCCTATCTACCTGCAACTTGACTTGCAAGGACTATGAATCTGCAGTCCAAGGTCTCTTTGTTCCACAAGCGTCTCCAGGGCCTTGCCATTCAGTGTATAAGTCCTGGGCTGAAAAACGTGTAGCTGGAAAAGCACAGCAGGTCAGGCAGCATCCAAAGATCAGGAGAATCGACGTTTCGGGAATGAGCCTTCTTCAGGAATCCTGAAGAAGGGCTTATGCCTGAAATGTCGATTCTCCTGATCTTAGGATGCTGCTTGACCTGCTGTGATTTTCCAGCAACAGTTTTCAGCTCTGATCTCCAGCATCTGCAGTCTTCACTTTCCCCTAGTGTATAAGTCCTGCCCTGACTTGCTTTTCCAAAATGCAGCACCTCACATTTATCTAAATTAATCTGTATCTGATCAATATCTCACTGGAACCTGAGGTGACCTTCTTCACGATGCACAATAGCTCCAATTTTGAATGACCTGCAAACTCAGTTACAATAGCAAGTCATTTAAATGAATGACGAAACAAATCCAGAAATAAACATCCATTTCTCCGAGTTTGAACGTGCTCTGTGTAAATCCTGCCCAATGACTCTGTACCAGAGAAAGGCTGCACCTTGCCCCCTACAAAGATGGCGGCCGCGCACGTGTCCACTGAATCGTTGCCCCAAATAAAGATGCCAGCACTCACTCAGGCCTGCAGCCCCGTTTACTACAAACACAGGATGGGATGTTCAAATTTGTGTTTTCCGGCGTGCACAACATGTTTGTAAAACCTCTCCGCTCATAGCAACACAGTTTTTCTCCCGTTTCCCTCTGTTTATTTATTTATTTCCTTACCGTATCCTTTCGCTCCATTACTTCCTGAGAATTCATCACAGCGACTCTCCTCCACGCGCGAGGGTGATCACGTGGTTCTGCCACTTGTTCACTTTGATTCGTTGGAGGACCAACCTCCCGCCAGGTCCTCCAGCTCCGCCCACCGTCCTTTCATTGGTCCGGTGCTAACATCAATCACCCGGGGTCCCTTTGTTGGCTAGAGCATGCGCAGTGCGTCCTGCTTTTGCTGATATGTTTGGTAATGTGATGGGAGAGTTTACTGAGATGTACAAACAATGACTGCAGATGCTGAATTCCAAATAATGGATTAGTGGTGCTGGAAGAGCACAACAGTTCAGGCAGCATCCAACGAGCAGCGAAATCGACGTTTCGGGCAAAAGCCCTTCATCAGGAATAAAGGCAGTGAGCCTGAAGCGTGGAGAGATAAGCTAGAGGAGGCTGGGGGTGGGGAGAAAGTAGCATAGAGTATTCTTGTAGAGAGAGGAGGAAAACTTCTTCAAGGCAGACATCCTTGCAAGAGGATTCACAGTTGGGTTAAAATCAACAAGGTAAAAACAATACCTGCAGATGCTGAAAACCAAACACTGGATTAGTGGTGCTGGAAGAGCACAGCAGTTCAGGCAGCGATTTACTGAGGGGAAGGATACCTTTGTGTGAGCTCTGCAGTAGATTTCCTTTATTAATGGAGGGAATTGCCTTCCTACTCACGACTGGATAGCTGTGATTGATGAAACAATGCCAAATGAACCAATACATAAACACCATTTTCACAATATCTGAGATCTTCAGCACATTGTGTCACACTCTTCTTTGGAGATAAAAAAAAGCATGAAATGGAGCCTCAAGGAATCGGAGCAGGAGTAGGGCATTCATCCCCTCCAGCTTGTTCCCCCCATTCTATCAGATCATGGCTGGGTCAACCCACATCTCAATACCACTTTTATGCTTGATCTGCATAGCCCTCAACTGCTCAATATTTCAAAAATCCATCTGTCCTCTTTTAGAATAATTTGAGATAGAATCATAAATTCCCTACTGTGTGGAAACAGGCCCTTCGGCCCATCAAGCCACACAACCCTCTGAAGAGTAACCCAACCAGATCCATTCCCCTAGCACATTTAACTTTCACAATTGTTTGGGCTAGAAAATTCTAGCCATTCACTGAGAGAAAAAAATTCTTTACATTTTTTACAAAATGAATGCTCCCTTATGCACTCTCCCCTGGTTTGAGACTTTATTGGTGCTAGAAGATCTAGTCAACATCTACCCTGCCAAGCTCCTCAGAATCTTGTTTCCATAAGATCGCCCCTTATATTATGTGGGTGGCACAGTGGTTAGCACTGATGTCTCACAGTGCCAGAGACCTCGGTTTAATTCCTGCCTCACGTGACTCTCTGTGTGGAGTTTGCACGTTGTCAGCGTGGCTTTCCTCTGGGCGCTCCGGTATCCTCCCACAATCCAAAAAAAAGTGCAGGTTAGGTGAATTGGCAATGCTAAATTGCCTGTAGTGTTAGATGAAGGGGTAAATGTAGGGGAATGGGTCTGGGTGGGTTGTGCTTCGGCGGATCGGTGTGGACTTGTTGGGCCAAAGGGCCTGTTTCCACACTGTATGTAATCTGTTTGTTGAGATTCTGTTGTATATTGACCTAACCTGTTTAGCTATTCTTGATAGGTCAACCTTTTTGTCCTCGAAGCAGCTAGCTGAATCTTTTTTTGAATGGTCTCCAATACTGGTTTATCCCTTATGAAATATGGGAGCTAACATTGCATACAGTACTCCAAGTGAGGTCTCAGCAACAGCCAGTGTGGTTAACCAATCCTCACTCCATGCAAATACGTCACCCCTGAAACAGTGAGCTCCTGTATTATGCAATTAACTTTTCTGTAGCACCTTTTCATTTGCATTTCTAAAATCCAAATACAGAACATCATTGGATTGCCCTTTATCAGCCCTGCTTGTTATCTCCTCAATGAACTGTCACAAATTTGTCATAGTGTCTCTTTCACAAAACCCAGTCTACCATGTTTAATGATAAGCTTTTCTAAATGTCCTGCTATTTATTACTTTAATATTCGACTCTGCCGTATTACAAAAACAGATATTAAACTAACTAGTCTGTAGTTTCCTGATTTCTGTCTACCTTCCCTTCTTGAACAGGTGGATCAATCCACTGGATGCTTCCTGTATCCCCTGATTCTGGAATATTCCAATCGATGCCTTGAATATCTCTGCAGTCAGTTGCCTTAAAAATGTTTGATCCAGGCCATTAGGTCCTGTCTGCCTTCAGTCCTATTCGTTGGTCAATACTTTGTCCCTTGTAACAAAGACTGTTAGAACATTTCAAAAGCCTCTGATTTCAAAAGCACAATGCGATCCAAGTTGTCTTCTAATCTGTGCTGTACTAATTCTTTCTGATTGAGATGACTGGGTTGGCATGTGCGCAGGATCTCTGACTGCCACAAACCGATTTGGGGGAAGAGCTCCTGTGTCAGTGACAGTGTTGTTGGACTAATAGAGGCAACAACATTCAGACTTCACGAAGCAACTGCAAACCAGGGCTGCAAACCCACAATCCGAAGAACTGCAGGTTAGGTGAATTGGTCATGCTAAATTGCCATAGTATCCAGCGATGCACAGTTTCGGTGCATTAATCAGGGGTAAACATTGAGGAATAGGTTTGGTTGGGATACTCTTTGGAGGGTTGGTGTGGATTTGTTGGGCTGAAGGGCCTGTTTCCACAATGGAAGGATTCCATGCTCTGAGTAATTTTGGGGATCTAATAGAATCCTGGTATTCAGAGGGTTCTCTGTATGTTAAAATAGTATTTGCACTCAGCTTATGTTACCTTCTGAAACAATTTGAGGTCGACTGCTCTGTGCAATTTCACAGAACACATGCTCTGGAACCAATCATGGAACAGCTATTTTAGACCTGATAATATGATTGATTAATGAGCTCAATGTAAAAGACCCTTTTGGTAAGATGCAATGCAGCATGATAGAATCTAGCATTAGGGTGAGGAATTTGGTTCTTCAACTAGTATCTAAACTTAAAGGCAGTCACAAGGGGATAAGGTAGTAGTTCGCTAAACTGGAATGGGACTATAGTTAGAATGTTAAAGCAGAAGAATATATTCAGTTATTTTATAATTCTCAACAATATCTATTAACTTGTGAAAGAAATGCACGATGAACAGTGGTGCATCGCTGAGGGAATTATGAGGGACATCAAATTGAAAGAAAAGATGTACAAAACTGCAAAGATGATGGTAGACTAGAAAGTTTTAAAATTTCAAACTATTGAAGGATGAACAAAACAACAAATAGAAGATATTTTGTCCCTTGTCAGAGAGGCTGTTGTAACATCTTTGCTCCCATTTAATAACTTGCTTATTTCCGAGCATTAGGATGGTAACAGTATCTTCCAGATTCGTAAGATAATTGGGCAAATTAACCCACCAGTTACTCAGCCTAAAACACAGTGCTCTTGTGATGCTGTGGTAGTGTCTCCAACTTTGAGCCAGAAGGCCTGGAACTGTCCCACCTGCTCCTGCTCCAGAGGTGTCATAATGCATTGAAATAGGTTGATTGGGAAAGCAATATGAGACAAACTTCAGTAATTGAATGGACAGTCTTGATGGTCTCTGGGAATTCCAAACTTGACTGTTTTGTATCCTCACCTGAGGCCTGATCTCAATTAATCTGCCTTATTTAAATGGAATTGCCTTTTCTTGTGTTGAATATAATTGAAGTTTGTCCTGTCTGCATGCCCCCTTGTGCAAAACATGTTGCAATCTGTCAAAGAATAAGATTGAAAACTCCGATCAGCTGATAGCCTGTTCAAGGGCTTAAACCAGTGACCTTTTCCATTGGGACAGTAGGCCCTACAGAATTGATCCCATTTCCCATTAAACTGAGACAGGAGGTGGTGAGCTTGCTGAAATGTCTTTCACTGAAACATTTTTGAATTAAAATAAATTACTTTGGTTGAAGTACAATTGAATTTAGAGATTTAGTGGGGGGTATCGACTGTCATTTCTTTGTTTCATCGCAGAAGGAATGAGAGCAGCCCAACGCCAGCCGAAACTGCGGAGAAACTGCCAGATGTTAAAATGCGTAACTCTGCTTCATTAGCCAGTCTGACTGAGTCATCCAGACTCAACCATCATAACTGGAGGTGGGCTTTTTGTGTTCACTGTGGATGCTTTTACAGAGTTCAAAATTAATGCATAACATTTTTTTGAGTACTGAAAACAACAAATACTGAAGATCACAGGAGGGAGTCGGTGGCTGAGTGGTATTACTTCTAGACTGTTTATCCAAAGATCCAGGTTGCATTCTGGAGAACCAGGTTCGAATTGTGCCACAGGAAATGGTGGAATTTGAATTCAGTGAACATCTGGAATTAAGAATCTCATGACCATGAATCCTTTGTCGGGTTATGGAAAACCCATCTGGTTCACTAACGTGATTGAAGTAAGAAGCTACCATCCTTACCTAGTTTGTCCTACATGTGACTCCAGACACACAGCAATGAGCTTGACTTTTACCTGCCCCTTGGGCAATTAGGGATGAACAATGAATGCTGCTGAGCCAATGACACCCTCATCCCATGAACTTCTTTTTAAAAGAAAAATCGATGGAGAGACCAAGCTAACATTTTGAGTCCAGATGACTCTTCATCAGATCTCTGATCGAGTCATCGAGACACATCGTTAACTTGCTTGGTCTCCAGGGATGCTTTCTGACCTGCTGTCAGCTCCAGCATTTGCTGTTTTCAGGACAGATTCCACCATCTGTTGTTATTTCCTTCTATACTTCTTCATTATGTTGTTTATTAAATGTCCACTAAATTGCAGCTACTACTTAACACCTTACCGACAGAGTACTGTGGCCCTGGTGTCAAAAGCCTCCATTAACTTGTTCAATTACACCATAGTTTAGGACAATTGCAAAATGCCACTGTGGCTGAAAAGAATAGAATCATAGTCACCAACATGGAAATGAACCCTTCTGTTCAACTCATCCATGTCAAACAAATTTCCCAAACTATGCCAGTGCGGTTTGCCTGCATTTGGCTCATATTCCTCAACCTACCCTATTCATGTACCTCTCCAAATGTCTTTTAAATGTTGTAACTGTACTTGCATCTACCACCCCTCTGGCCGTTTATCCCATGTAGCAACTAATACAAGGTGTTTAATGGGCATGGTATTGGAAAGACTATGGTGAGAGGCTGTTTGATTTGGTGAGGTGAGGCACAATATCTCTACAGTAGTGTCAGCAGACCAGCTGGGCCCAGCACAGAGAAAAGACCGTGATGTCTCCTTTGCAGCATCTTTCCCCTCCTATCCGTTTCTAGCCTCTACCTTATTTCCCCCCTCCCTAGCTTTCAGCCTGAAGCTCCTTCACCAAAAACCTTGCAGCCTCTTTCTTCAAACCCACCATCACCAAATGCCCCATCATCAACATTCTGGGGGTTTACTATTGACTAGAAATTGAAGTGGACTTTCCATATAACTACGGTAAGTAAACCACCCACCAAATCTCTGAAGCCTGTCCACCGTCTACAAGAATCAACTCAGGAGTGCAATAGGATATTCTCTTTATGAAAACGTTAGCAACTGATAGTTTCACTGTTGACTACGGTGTGTGAATCACTGGGGATGATTGTTCGTTCAGGACCACCCCTGTCTGAGCACGGCTTGAATGTAGCTTGGGCCTCCTTGTGGGTTACCACATGCTGCTCAAGGCTTTGTGTTTGTGCAGCACAGCTGTCTATGGGTGAGGGTGTTGTGGAAGGAAGGAGGAGGCATGAAGGAATTAATGAATTTATGGAATGTGGGTGTCACTGGCTGTGTGAACATTTATTGCCTCATTCTAATGCCCTTGAGAAGGTGGTTGTGAGCTCCCTTTTTGAATCACTGCAGTCCGTGTGGGTTGCAGACCTATTGGTAGGGCCGTTGGGAGGGAATTCCAGAATTTTGGCTCAATGACACTTCAGGACTGCCGAAAGATTTTCAACTCCTGATGGTAGTGGCTTGGAAGGGAACCTACAGGAGGTGATGTTCCCATGAATCTGCTTCCCTTTTCCTTTTATTTGGTATTGGTCATAGGTTTGGAAGATGCTATTGAAGTGTTATGAATTGATGTAATGTATCTTGCAGATACTACATAGTGCTGTTCTGGGCATTAGTGGAGGAGGGAGTGAATGTGGTGCCAATCAAGCAGTCTGCTTTTTCCTGACACTGTCAAGCTTCTTGAGTGTCCTTGGAGCTGCACACAAACCTAGCCAAGTAGTGAATATCCTATTGCACTCCTGAGTTGATTCTTGTAGACGGTGGACAGGCTTCAGAGATTTGGAGGGTGGTTTACTTAACGTAGTTATATGGAAAGTCCACTTCAATTTCTAGTCAATGGTAAACCCCCAGAATGTTGATGGTGGGGGATTTGGTGATGGTGGGTTTGAAGAAAGAGGCTGCAAGGTTTTTGGTGAAGGGGCTTCAGGTTGAAAGCTACGGAGAGGGGAATCAGGTAGAGGCTAGAAATGGATAGGAGGGGAAAGATGCTGCAAAGGAGACATCACGGTCTTTTCTCTGTGCTGGGCCCAGCTGGTCTGCTGACACTATAGTAGGGATATTGTGCCTCACCTCACCAAATCAAACAGCCTCTCACCATAGTCTTTCCAATACCATGCCCATTAAACACCTTGTATTAGTGCATTCCTCTTACTTCCTCCTTTTGAAATAAGAACATTAGAGCATCATAATTAGGAGCAGGAGTATTAATCCAGCCCCTTGTACCTGCTCTGCCATTTGATACAGTCATGGTGAATCTCATATTGGCCTGAACACCATTTTCCTGCCAGCTCTCCTTAACTCTTCAACCCATTACTAACTAAAAACCCGTGTGCCTCTTATTTAAATTTACTTCATGTCCCAAAATCCACATTGTTCTGAGGTAGTGAATTCCCAAGATTCACCATTCTCTGAGAGAAGTAATTCCTCCAACTTTCCCTTTATTGTAAACTTACGACAACTCATTGTAGATTGAATCATCTTCTCTGCATCTACTTGATCAACCCCTTGACCATTTTATAGACCCTCAATGATACCACCTCTCATTCTTGGGCTCCAATGAATATGAATGGAAATAGTGTTTGTAGTTCAGCTTGTGACATTTTAATAACTGTGGCAGAGGATGTTTGTTCAAAACTGAGCTGGACGGTTAGTGCTTTTCAAATAAGAAATAGTTGATGAGATTAAGAACATTAATATAATGGAGTTTTGTTTTTAGGAAGACTTACTGTTGGGAAGATTTGGTTCAGGGAATATTGCAGTCAAAGCTGTGGAAGATTAACCTCCACCCATGTGTGAGGTCGTACACTGTGGTCAAAAGACTAAACAGACCACTTCCTCTTTGGAAATATGTCTTTAAATAGGGCAGAGGGATCTGGAGATAGGAATGAGTCACTGGCAGCAAAGTGCACCGGTTTGTGAGGTTAGATGGAGAAGTAGGTCATGGGTTTATTTCTGGGGTGACAGAATGGAAATGTGTTCGATATGTGTAGGACCATGGACAGGTCACCCTTGGAGCATTGCACACAGTTCGGATCGGGGAAGGTGAAGAATAGTTACTGGAATTATATCCAAACTGAGTTTGAATTCATCAAGTAAGATTGGGCAGGGTTGTCTCATTGAAAAAGACTGACATGGTCCAGTTACGTTTGATCGAGTAGACATGGAAAAGATGTTTCTGCTTGTGAATGACAGAATCCACTGGATCCGGGGATA